>NC_091475.1:67877079-68205079 GCF_036971445.1 Narcine bancroftii
TTTGCTGAGTCTCTGGGGGATAAGTTCACATGCCAGTTCTGCCCTGAAGAAACACATCCTGCCCTCCAGTCCTCGCCTACTATGACATACGAAGACCAGTGACGCTGACCGGCGACACCTCACAGTACGGCCTAGGGGCAGCATGCCTGCAGGATGGAAAACCACTGGCGTATGCTTCCTGATCATTTACAGACATGAAAACGAGGAATGCTCAGATTGAAAAAGAGCTACTGGCTGTGGTTTTCGCCTGCTTGGTCACCATAGAAACTGACTACTTACCTCTGGTGACCATAATAAACAAGCCAATTGACACAGCGTTGGCCAGACTGCATCATCTGATGCTCAGGCTCCAGAAATACCACATTATCCTTGTACACAAATGCGGCATGGAAATGGATTTAGCCGATGCTTTATCACGAACTCCAGAAAATGCACAGTCCAACAGGTTGAGGAAGAGGACACTTTCGATGTGATGATGGTTACCCATATATCCTCAGCCCGGCTGAATGAACTAAGAAAGCACTTGGCAGAAGATGCAACCCTAAACACCCAGGATACCCTCATTAAGGGCAGCTGGCCAGGCAAGCAGAGCATCCCTGTCACTGGGAATGCAACCCTTCTTTCTGTATGGCGACAAACTGCTTATGAATGAAGGGATAATCATGAAGGCCCTAAGAGCACTCATCGGTAGCACACTGCAGATTCCATATGTGCATTCCACTCACAGAGAGAATCCTGGTGCAGAAATGACGAAACACAGAGCAAGGGACTTAAATTAGATTACTTCCCGAGGCTCAGCCCTGGTAGTTCTGGCAAGGTGTTTGAGGAGTCAGAGGAGTCCAGTGGAGGAGGGGTGAGTAGAGAATGATGGGGTTAATTGGTAGAGGGCCAATAAAAGGTGAGTAAGGTAAAGGAGCGGCCAGCTAGTGAGTGGCACAGAGAAGGAGTGGGACTTACAGGCTTTGGCTGACAAGGCTGAGGCCGAGCTTGTTTGCATTAAGGTGAGGCTGGTTAGTTGTTTCTTTATTTTTTCTTTCCACTGCATTTGAGGAAAGGGAGAGGAAAAGAATGAGTGTGAGAGCAGTTTGCTGTTCTCAGTGTTACATGTGGGAGGTCCTGGTGTCTTGTGGCCTCCCGGACATTCATATCTGCGCCAGGTGTGCTGTGTGCTTGATGACCTCACTCTGGTCAGGGAGAGTGAGGAAGTCATAGATAGGAGTTACAGCCAGGTGGTCCCACCAGGGACATGGGAAGAGGATCAGTGGGTTACAGTTAGGAGAGGGAAGGGGAAGAGTAAGGGGGTAGAGAGGACCCCTATGGTTGTAACCCTCAATAATAAGTACTCCTCTTTGAGTACTGTTGGGGAGGACAGCCTAGTTGGGGAAAGCAACAGTGGCTGTACCTCCGGCACAGGTTCAGCCCCTGTGGCTCAGGAGGGTAGGGAAAGGAAGAGGAGGGCAGTAGTCATAGGGAACTCAGTATTAGGAGGACAGATAGGGGATTCTGTGGATGCAGTAAGGAGAACTGGATGGTGATTTGCCTTCCAGCCAGAGGTAGGTATCAATGATGTAGGGAGGAAGAGAGAAGACAGAAGAGGTCCTGTAAAGTAAGTACAGGGGGTTAGATAGGGAGTTGAAAAGAAGGACCGGAAAGGAAGTAATCTCAGGATTACTGCCTGTACCATGTGACAGTGAGAGTAGGGATAGAATGAGGTGGAGGATAAATGTGTGGCTGAAGGGGTGGAACAAGGGCAGGGATTCAGGTTTCTGAATCAGGAAGCTCCAGTGTGATTTGGATAAATTGAGGGACTGGGCAGATACATGGCAAATGCACTACAATGTGGATAAATGTGAGGTTATCCACTTTGGTAATACAAACCGGAGGGCAGATTACTATTTGAATGGCTATAGATTAAGAGATGGGGAAGTGCAGAGAGACCTAGGGGTACTTGTACACCAGTCTCTGAAGGCGAGCATGCAAGTACAGCAGGCGGTTAAAAAGGCAAATGGTATGTTGGCCTTCATATCAAGAGGGTTTGAGTATAGGAACAAGGATACCTTATTGCAGCTGTACTGGGCCTTGGTGAGACCACACCTGGAGTATTGTGTGCAGTTTTGGTCACCTGATCTAAGGAAGGTTGTTCTTGCAATGGAGGGAGTGCAGAGGTGATTCACCAGGCTGATACCTGGAATGGCAGGAATGACTTATGAGGAAAGATTGCCAAATTGGGATTGTACTCGCTGGAGTTTGGAAGAGTCTGGAAAAACAACCAACTAAAAAACCTCACAAAGATTAGAGTATACAGAGCCGTTGTCATACCCACACTCCTGTTCGGCTCCGAATCATGGGTCCTTTACCGGCATCACCTATGGCTCCTAGAACACTTCCACCAGCGTTGTCTCCACTCCATCCTCAACATTCATTGGAGCGACTTCATCTCCAACATTGAAGTACTCGAGATGGCAGAGGCCGACAGCATCGAATCCACGCTGCTGAAGATCCAACTGCGCTGGGTAGGTCACGTCTCCAGAATGAAGGACCATCGCCTTCCCAAGATTGTGTTCTATGGCGAGCTCTCCACTGGTTACCAAGACAGAGGTGCACCAAAGAAGAGGTACAAGGACTGCCTAAAGAAATCTCTTGGTGCCTGCCACATTGACCATCGCCAGTGGGCTGATATCGCCTCAAACCGTGCATCTTGGCGCCTCACAGTTCGGCAGGCA
Organism: Narcine bancroftii; assembly: GCF_036971445.1. Taxonomy (NCBI): domain Eukaryota; kingdom Metazoa; phylum Chordata; class Chondrichthyes; order Torpediniformes; family Narcinidae; genus Narcine; species Narcine bancroftii. The sequence continues at coordinate 67,879,803 of NC_091475.1, forward strand.
GCAACCTCCTTTGAAGAAGACTGCAGAGCCCAGCTCACTGACAAAAGACAAAGGAGGAAAACCCAACACCCAACCCCAACCAACCAATTTTCCCTTGCAACCGCTGCAACCGTGTCTGCCTGTCCCGCATCGGACTTGTCAGCCATAAATGAGCCTGCAGCTGTCGTGGACATTAACCCTCCATAAATCTTCATCCGCGAAGCCAAGCCAAAGAAAAAAAAGAATATTCTGATCTTTGATTTTCTCCGACAAAGTGGTTGAGCTGGCAGTTCCCAACATTGTACTCCAACTGCCCGATCCTTGCCCATTCACTTAACTCTGCAGACTGTCCAAATCCTCTGCACAATTTTCTTTGCCATTCATTCTGGTGCCATCAGCAAACTTGGGGGCACTTCACATGGTTCCTTCTTCCGAATCATTAACTTATGTAGAAAACAGTTGTAGGCCCAACATCGACTCCTACCGCATTCCACTCACCGCTGACTGCCAACCAGAGAAACTCCTATTTATCACAGCTCACTAGCTTTCATTAACTAACCAATCATCTGAGACATTTCCACCGTGCATCCTTATCTGATAAACAATTATTATATGTGGCACCTTATTGACACTCAACGACACAGTTTCCCTCTATCCACTGCACTGATTATGTCCTCAAGGAAGTCCAATAAATCTGTCAAACACAATTTTCCTTTCCAGAATCCATCCCTTGTCTGCCTGTTGAATCAATTTCTACCCATTTTCCTGACTGTAGACATTAAACGAACTGGTCATTTTTTTTAGACATACAGCATGGTGACAAGACTTTCAACCCACAAGCCTTTAACTCCCCCCCCCTCCCCATCTCCTGGTTACGCATTTAACATACATTTTTGGAGGGTGGGACGAAACCGGAGCCCCCAGAGGAAACCCACGCAGACATGGGGAGAACGTACCATTCCTTTCAGACAGCACCAGGTTTGAAGCCAGATTATTAGTGCTGTAATAGCATTGTGCTAACAACTATATCAACCCTACTGTCCATAGAAAAGTACTGTTGGGCAGCAGCAAGTCAGCATTTCTGTGTCTGAGTGTTTGGCAATACGCTCATGATCATGACTCTAACTTCTGCCATTTCTTTCAGTACCCTGGGATGCATTCTGTCAGGACCAAGTGGTATCCATTTTTCATCCCACTTATTTGCTTGAGCAAGCAATGAAGTGCTGGAGGAACAGAGCAGATCAGAGAGCATCCAGAGTCGATCAGTCACCTTTCAGACCAAAGTAAAGAAGGGGTAATATTTATGTATGTGAAGGGGGAAAGCAATTGAGGATGGGCCGAGAGGTTAAAGGGTATTAGGCAAGGGGAGAAAGGTGGACGATCAGGTAGTGGGAGCGAGCACAGGGAGAGGGGGTTAGGATTAGGATTATGAGGGTGGGTGAGGGATGGTTGCTAGAGAGAAGGTAAGTACAGGTTGAAAAAAAATGATGAAAAGAGTGGGACAAGTGGGGGTGCCCGATAGCCAGAAAAATCGATGTTCATGCCTCTCTTCCTCTCCCACCTTCACCCCAGACTCATGTCCCCTTCATATCCCCCATCTGTGGGGACAAGTTCGCAGAGAGGTGCGCTCAGTCCACGATGGCTATCCCGAGCTCCCAGTTCCTTCTCCATGTTCCACAGTCCCATCACAAAGACATGGAGCAACATCTCGTGTTCCTCCTGGCAGTTTGCAGTCCAATGTTGTGAACATTGCATGTTCCAATTTTAGATAACATCCACTCTCTCTTTCCCCTGGATACTTCATTCTTCTCATTCTCCCTGCCCACTTTTGTCCACTGCCACATCCCATTTTCCCCCGATTCTTACCCCTCTCTTTGGGTCCCATTTGTTCTTCCTTAATAGCTCTTGTTGTACGTCTACTATCACCCTCCCCCAATCAGATCCAAAGCCAGTAGCCTTTATAGAAACATAGAAGAAACATAGAAGATAGGAGCAGGAGTAGGTCATTCGACCCTTCGAGCCTGCTCCGCCATTCAACGAGATCATGGCTGACCTTAAAGTTCAGTACCCTGTCCCTGCCTTCTCTCCGTAACCTTTAATACCCTTATACTGAAGAAATAGATCTAATTCCCTCTTAAATATATTTAATGAACCTGCCTCTACTGCCCTCTGTGGCAATGAATTCCACAGAATCACCACCCTCTGGGTAAGAAATTCCTCCTCATCTCGGTCCTAAATGGTTTGCCTTTTATCCTCAAACCATGGCCCCGGGTTCTGGATTTTCCCATCATTGGAAACATCCCATCTGCATCCATTCTGTCCAGTCCTGCCAGAATTTTATATGTCTCCATGAGATCCCCTCTCAATCTTCTAAACTTCAGCGAGTACAATCCCAATTTGCGCAATCTTTCCTCATAAGTCATTCCTGCCATTCCAGGTATCAGCCTGGTGAATCGCCTCTGCACTCCCTCCATTGCAACAACATCCTTCCTTAGATAAGGTGACCAAAACTGCACACAATACTCCAGGTGTGGTCTCACCAAGGTCCTGTACAGCTGCAGTAAGGTATCCTTGTTCCTATACTCAAACCCTCTTGATATGAAGGCCAACATACCATTTGCCTTTTTAACCGCCTGCTGTACCTGCATGCTCGCCTTCAGAGACTGGTGTACAAGTACCCCTAGGTCTCTCTGCACTTCCCCATTTCTTAATCTATTGCCATTCAAATAGTAATCTGCCCTCCAGTTTGTATTACCAAAGTGGATAACCTCACATTTATCCACATTGTAGTGCATTTGCCATGTATCTGCCCAGTCCCTCAATTTATCCAAATCACACTGGAGCTTCCTGACCCCCTCTTCCATGCACACAACCCCTCCTAGCTTAGTGTCATCTGCAAATTTGGAGATACTACATCCAATCCCTTCATCCAGATCATTAATGTAAATTGTGAACAGCTGGGGTCCCAGTACAGATCCCTGTGGCACCCCACTAGTCACCGCCTGCCACTCAAAAAACGAGCCATTTATCCCAACTCTCTGTCTTCTACCTGCCAGCCAGTTCTCAATCCGCATCAATACTTTGCCCCCAATCCCATGAGCCTTGATTTTTTAAGTCAGTCATTTATGCGGGACCTTATCGAAGGCCTTTTGGAAGTCCAGGTACACCACATCCACTGGCTCTCCCCCATCTATTTTACCTGTCACCATTTCAAAGAATTCCAATAGATTTGTCAAGTACGATTTACCTTTTGTAAATCCATGTCGACTCTGTCCGATCCCTTCTCTGCTAGTCATATGCTCCGCTATTACATCCTTAATAATGGATTCCATCATTTTGCCCACGACTGATGTAAGGCTCACCGGCCTATAATTCCCTGCTTTTTCTCTACCCCGCTTTTTAAATAGTGGGGTAACATTAGCTACCCTCCAATCCATGGGTACTGATCCTGAGTCTATCGAGTTCTGGAAAATAATTCTTAAAGCATCTGCTATCTGAATGGCCACTTCCTTAAGTACCCTAGGATGTAGATTATCAGGCCCTTAGGATTTATCTGCCTTCAATCCCATCAATTTCCCCAAGACCATGTCCTTAGAGATACTGATTTCTTTCAGTTCCTCCCTTGCATTAGTCTCTATGTTTCCCAACATCCTTGGGAGGTTATTTGTATCCTCTCTTGTAAAAACAGAACTAAAGTAAGAATTTAATTGGTCTGCCATTTCCTTATTCCCCATTATATATTCCCCTGATTCCGACTGCAAGGGACCTACTCTGGATTTCACCAATCTTTTCCTCTTGACATATTTATAAAAGCTTTTGCAGTCGGTTTTTATATTTGCCGCAAGCTTACTTTCGTAATTTATTTTTGCTCTCTTGATTAATCCCTTTGTCCTCCTTTGGTGCATCTTGAACTGCTCCCAGTCTTCGGTTGTGGTACTTTTTTTGGCCAGTTGATATGCTCTCTCTTTGGACCTAATGCTGTCTCTAATTTCCCTTGTTATCCACGGTTGAGTCACCTTTTTTGGTTTATTTTTATGCCAAACCGGTATAAACGATTTTTGCAATTTCTCCATTAGATCTGTGAATGCTTTCCATTGTCTATCCACAGTCAACTCCCCCATAGACACCACCCAATCAATCTTACTCAACTCCCGTCTCATACCATCATAATTCCCTTTAATTAAATTCAGGACCTTAGTCTCGGTTTTAATTTCATCACTCTCCATGTCGAGTGAGAATTCGATCATATTGTGATCGCTCCTACCCAAAGGGCCTCGTACAACAAGATTGTCGATTAGCCCCTTATCATTGCATAATACCCAATCTAAAATGGCCTGCTCCCGAGTTGGTTCCTCGACATATTGGTCCTGTAAACATTCAAGGAATTCCTCCTCCTCAGTATTTTTACCAATTTGGCTTTTCCAATCTATATGCAAATTAAAGTCTCCCATGATGACAGCTGTTTCCTTATTGCACGCTTTTCTAATTTCTCTTTCAATGCATTCCCTCACCTCTACACTACTATTTGGAGGCCTATATATCACCCCCACTAACGTTTTCCACCCCTTGCTATTCCTCAGTTCTACCCATATAGATTCCGTATCTTCCGAGTTGATATCCTTTCTGTCAATCGTGTCAGTCCTTTCTCTCACCATCAATACTACCCCACCCCCTTTTCTTTCTTGCCGATCCCTTCTAAATATCGTATACCCCGGGATGTTAAGTTCCCAGGCTTGCCCAGGCTTGGCCACCCTGCAGCCATGTTTCTGTAATCCCAATCAAATCATATTTGTTTATCTCAATTTCCACAGACCTCTACAGGAAGGATGGTTTACACCTGAATGCAACGGGGGCCAATATACTGGCAGTTAGGTTTAATAATGCTGTCGGATTTGATTTAAACTAATTTGGCAGGGGGAAGGGAACAGGACTGATAGGGAAGCAGATAGGAGAGTGAATATTGGGGTGGTTCCGTTAGACGGTGAAACAATAAGGAAAAAGGGAACTATAAGTGATAGGAGGGGCAAGTGCATCAAGAACAAAGGTGAAGGGAGAAAGGAGATATGGTATCAAGGTATTGTGTATGAATGCACGGAGTGTAAGGAATAAAATGGATGAGCTTGAGGCGCAAATAGCAATGGGAAGTTATGACATTGTCGGAGTAACGGAGACATGGCTGCGGGAAGGGCAGGATTGGGAAATAAATGTTCCTGGGTACACGTCCTATAGAAAAGACAGAAAGTTAGGAAGAGGAGGTGGGGTAACTCTGTTGGTAAGAAATGAAATTCAGGCGTTTGAAAGGAAAGACATTGAAACAGGTGGGGTAGAGTCTATTTGGATAGAATTAAGAAATTGCAAAGGCATGAGGACCATAATGGGGGTCATTTACAGGCCTCCGAAAAGTAGCTCAGATATCGGTAGAAGTATAAATCAGGAATTAAGAGTGACACGTCAAAGTGGTAGCAATACAGTAATTATGGGGGACTTCAACATGAAGGTGGACTGGGATAATCAGACGGGGGCAGGAACACAAGAGAGTGAGTTTATTGAATATCTACGAGATATTTTCTTGGAGCAGCTAGTGGAGGAACCTACCAGGGGGAAGTCGATTCTGGACTTGGTGCTGTGCAGTGACGCAGAGTTAATGTGACCTCGATGTAGGGGAGCCATTAGGGAATAGTGACCATGGTATGGTTACTTTTGAGCTGCAATTAGAAAGGGAAAAAGAAAGGAAGTCGGAAGCATCTGTACTGCAGTTAAATAAAGGGGATTATGCAGCTATGAGAGAGGAGCTAGCCTAAATAAAATGGAAAGATACACTAGCTGGGAGGACAACTGGGGAAAAATGGCAGGTATTTTTGGACATTTTTCACAGGATTCAGGACAAATTTATTCCAAAGTGGAGGAGAGGCTCTAAGAGATACAAATGGCTAACTAATGAAATCAAGTGCAATATCAAATCCAAAGGGAGTAAGTATAAGATAGCGAAGCGGAGTGGGAAGTTAGAGGATTGGGAAACCTTCAAAGAGCATCAGAGGGTAACTAAGAAAGTCATAAGAGAGGGGAAAATGAAGTACGAAAGGAAATTAGCAAATAATATAATGGAGGATAGCAAAAGCTTTTTTAAATATGTGAAGAGGAAGAAATTGGTTTGGTCCAAAATTGGTCCATTAAGAATGGAAAAGGGTGGAATTATTACCGGAAACAAGGAGATGGCTGAGTAATTTAACAAATACTTTGCAACTGTCTTCACCAAGGAGGATATAGGTTATGGTCAGTTAGGGGGTAGTGGTCATGCGGTATCAAGAGACTTGGGGAACTTTCCTGGGGAAGTAGAGGATCTAATGGAAATCCGGATCCAGAAGCAGGAGGTTGTGAGTAAATTGTTGGGACTGAGGGCTGATAAATCCCCAGGGCCTGATGGGCTGCATCCCAGCGTGCTTAAACAAGTTGCTATGGAAATTGTGGAGGCACTGGTCGACATTTTCCAAAGTTCCATAGATTCGGGGAGGACCCTGAGGATTGGAGAGTGGCTGATGTGGTGCCAATTTTTAAGAAGGGAGGGAGGGAGAAAATGGGAAATTATAGACCGGTCAGCCTGACGTCAGTGGTGGGGAAGATATTGGAATCTATCATAAAAGGAGAAATAGCAGAACACTTAGGCAGAAATAATAGTATAAGGGCTAGTCAGCATGGATTCCTTAAGGGTAAGTCATGCTTGACTAACCTTCTGGAATTTTTCGAGGATGTGACAAAGAGGGTGGACTTGGGAAAGCCAGTGGATGTGGTGTATTTGGACTTCCAGAAGGCCTTTGATAAGGTACCGCACGGGAGACTAGTGGGCAAGATCAGGGAGCATGGTATTGGAGGTAAGGTGCTGACATGGATAGGAAATTGGTTAAGAAATAGGAAACAAAGGGTTGGAGTAAGCTGGTCTTTTTCAGGATGGCAGGATGTGATGAGTGGAGTGCCGCAGGGATCGGTATTGGGTCCTTAGTTGTTTGTAATTTATGTAAATGATTTGGATGAGGGGATTATTAATAACATGAGCAAATTTGCAGATGACACTAAACTGGGTGGCGATGTGGGGTGTGAGGAGGATGTCAGGAAAATGCAGAGGGACTTGGACAGGTTGGGGGAGTGGGCTGCTGAATGGAAGATGACGTTCAATGTGAGCAAATGTGAGGTTATCCATTTTGGGGGCAATAATAGGAAAGCTGAGTATTATTTAAATGGAGACAAGCTAGGGAGTGGGGAGGTGCAAATGGATCTGGGTGTACTTGTTCACCGGTCACTGAAGGCTAACATGCAGGTTCAGAAAGCTGTGAAGAAGGCAAATGGCATGTTGGCTTTCATAAAGAGGGGATTGGAGTATAGGAACAGAGACGCCCTTCTGCAGTTGTACAGGGCCCTGGTGAGACCCCACCTGGAGTACTGCGTTCAGTTTTGGTCTCCAATTTTGAGCAAGGACATACTAGCTATAGAGGGTGTGCAGCGCAGATTTACAAGGTTAGTTCCAGGGATGGAGGGATTGACATATGCTGAAAGACTAGAAAAACTGGACTTGTATCCGTTGGAGTTTAGAAGGATGAGGGGGGACATGATTGCGGTATACAAAATTATCAGGGGGATAGACAAGGTGAAGTCGGATTACTTGTTCCCAATGATGGGAGAGACGAGGACTAGAGGGCATAGTTTAAGAATACAGGGTAGGCCCTTTAGGACGGAGATGAGAAAACATTTTTTTACCCAGAGAAGTGTGAATCTATGGAATGCTCTGCCACAGAGGGTGGTAGAGGCAGATTCGCTGATTATGTTCAAAAGAGAGTTAGATAAGACTCTAGCGGACAAAGGAGTTAAGGGTTATGGGGATAAGGCTGGAAAGGGGTACTGATAGTAGTGATCAACCATGATCTGTAAAATGGCGGTGCTGGCTTGACGGGCCGAAGGGCCTACTCCAGATCCTATTGTCTATTGTCTATTGTCTATATCTTCTTGCATTAAGATATAAAGCCTTCAGATTTGCTTTTTTCACCCTCCTCGCTCTTTCTGATTTTTGACTTTCGCTGCCTAACCTAACTTTTCCTGTTTTATCTTTTCTGTCCTTTGCCCTATCATACAGGTTTCCACCCCCCTGCCAAATTAGTTTAAACCGCACCCAACGGCTGTACCAAACCTAGCTGCCAATATATTGACCCCTTTTGGGTTTAGGTGTAACCCATCCTTCTTGTAGAGGTCATGCCTTCCCCAAAAGAGATCCCAATGATCCACGAAGCCAAAACCCTGTCCTTTACACCAGCCCCTCATCCACACATTCATTTTTCTTAACCTTCCATTTTTGTCCTCAGTTGCACTTGGCACAGGTAGCAAACCAGAGATCACCACCCTGGCTGTCCTAGCTCTCTGTAATGCTTTTTCAGTACTTCCTCCTTCTTTTTATCTATGTCATTGGTACCCAGATGTACCAACATCAGGCTGTTCGCCTTCCCCTTTTATCTCTGTGTATCACTCTGCTCTAATACACAGAGATGCTTGAGGAACTCAGCTGGGCTCCAGCATCCATTATTGATGTTCGGGCCTGAGCCTTGTTTCAAAATGTGCTTGGAAAAACAGGTGTGAGGGGGCATGGCAAGATGGCGTAAAGTCTAGACGTGTAATCTCGACCTCTCTGGCCTGACTTTTAAGTACCCGTTTTTTAACTCTTTGTTTTCAAGTTTAAACGTTTTAAATTTTAGTTTAAAGTATTAAGGAATTATTATGGCCACTAATAGTAAAAAGATTAAACCTCAAGAGCAGAAGAAGTTACATTTTCGAAGTACTGAAGATTTGGGGCCTAGACGACTTGATACAGCCCCAGGCTTAATCTCTTCAATGTCTAAACCTCAAAGATTGCCTGTGGGAGTTGGAAAAAAAACCCATTACTCACCAAATGAAGGATGGCGCTGCAATTACCCGTTCTCTGGAAGAAGGTGCGTGTTCCCAAGAAGTGGATCCTGATTTGGAAGGCCTTTCGATTTTAACGGAGGGAGCACGCAGGAAGATGACTCCATTGTTGGAAATGCATCAGGAAGCATTTCAACCTGAAGAAATCACTTACCTTCGTGATTTCATGAAAAAATGACGAGATGCGGGGGGAGACCAGCGGTGACCCCCTGAAGAAATCGAGGTGCCGTCGCTGGGAGTCCAGATTCATAGTAAAACTTTTAAAATGCCTTCTGTTGAGTTGCAGCAGGAGCTGCAGTTACTTGTTCTGCCACTACATCAGAGAGAGCAGGGCTGAGCTTTGCTGAGCTACAGTGTATGCAACTAAATGCAGTTATTCAGCCTCTAATGAATGAGATGGTTCAAATGAATGCTAGTATAAGTTCAGAATTGAATACAGTTAAAGCACGCGTGGATGCATCTTATGAAGAAATAAAAAAATTCAGACTGCTTTTTTTGGATTGTAAACACAAGTGGCTTCTAACACAGCAAAAGTGTTGAAGGTTGAAAAATCAGTCATAGAATTGGGACAACGCGAGAAGGAGCTAGAGAGGAAAATAGACTACTTGGTGAATCAAAGCAGAAGGAATAATGTGAAAATTGTTGGTTTGCCAGAAGGTATAGAAGGACAAGATCCTCTTTGTTTATTTAAAGACAGGATCCAGCAAGTATTAGGGCAAGAATTTTTTTTCAGGGGGATTGGTACTGGAAAGAGCCCATAGAGCTCTAAGAAGGACACCCTCAGCTGGTCAAGCACCGAAAAACAGGTATGCGAATTAAAGGGTGGGGGAAGAATGGGAGAAGGAGTGTTTCAGTCCAACACGTTAATTGGACAAGAGGAAAGCTGAGAAGAGATTTTGGCTCTGTTAAAGGAAACAGATGGAAAAGGGAAGAGAGAGAGAGAGAGAGAGAGAAAGAGAGAGAGAGAGAGAGAGAGAGAGAGGCAGAGCTGGAGGAGAGGAGATGGTGGTGGTAGGTTTCTAATGGGAACCAAAGAGGTCAATGTTAATGCCATCTGGTTGGAGGGTGCCCAGAAGAAAAATGAGGTGTTGTTCCTCCAATTTGTGAGTGGTCTCGATCTGGCAGTGCATAAGACCATGGATAGACATTTCAGCAAGGGATTGCGGCAGGATATTGAAGTGGGTGACCACTGGGGAGATCCAAGGTATTGCAGGTGCTCAATGAAATGATCTCCCACTGTGCGTCCAGTCTCTCTAGCGTAGTGGATTTCACAATGGGAGCACCAGATGCAGAACTTCACTTAAAAGGACTGCTTGGGGCCCAAAATGGTGGGCACAAATGCAACACTTCCTGTGGTCACAGGGGTAGAGGCCAAGGGGGTGATTTGTGGGAAGGAGGAGTGGACAAGGGGTTCATGAAGGCAGTGATCACTGTGGAAGATGGAGAGGGGACGAGTTGGTAATATGTGTCAGGTGGTGGGATCACATAGTAGGTGGCGAAAATCCAGGAAGAGGATATGTTAGATATAGAGGCCGGTGGGGTGGTAAGTGAGGACAAGAGAAATCCTGTCCTTGTTGCCCATGGGGTTGGAGGTGGCCAGGGGAGATGTGTGGGTAAAGGAGTATATGCAGGTGAGGGCTGAATTGATGGTGGTGGAGGGAAAGCCATGTTGTTTGAAGAAGGAGGACATCTCAAATGATCAGGCATGAAAGACTTTGTCCTGGGATCAGATGTGACAGAGACGGAGGAATTAAGGGAAAGGATTAGAATCCTTACAGGGGACCGGGTGGGAAGAGATGTAGTTGAGGTAGTTGTGGGAGTTTGTGGACTTGTAGAAAATTTCTCTTGAGATATTTTCTCCCAAGATGGAGACGGAGATATCAGTAAAAGGGTGTTGCTTGAGATGGGCCGTCAGGGTGGAAGTTGGCAGCAAAGTGGATAAAGTTGATAAGCTCATCACGGGTGCATGAAGCAGAACCAAAGTAGTTGTCCTTGTAGCAGAGGAAGAGTTGAGGGGCCTTGCCTGTTTCGGCTTGTAGCATGGATTGCTCCATGTAGCCAGCAAAAAGGCAGGCATAGCTGGGGCCTCTACCACCATCAATTCAGCCCTCACCTATATATCCTCCTTTACCCACACATCTCCGCCTCCACCCCCATGGGCAACAAGGACAAGATTTCTCTTGTCCTCACTTACCACCCCACCGGCCTCCATATCTAACATATCCTCCTCCTGCATTTTCGCCATCCACTATGCGATTCCACCACCTGACCCGTGGCTACACTTTTGACCTGAAGAAGTGAGATGAATGAGAGGAGATATTATTGAGGACAATGACAAGTTCTCCAGCTGGAGGAGGGTGGTGGTGGAGGGGGACTGGTTGGGTCTTTTGACAAGAGTGAAACAAAGTGCTTTGAGGCCTTCGGTGTGAGGGTTGGAGGTGTATTGTAATTGGATGTCCCTAATAAAGATGAAGTGGTCTTGTTCAGGGAACTGGAAGTTGATCTGATGGAGGGCAAGTGAAGCATCATGGATGTTGGTGGGGAGGGATTGGATAAGGCGGACAAAACAGAGTCAAGACAGACAGATACCAGTTTGGTTTGAGGTAGTGCACAATACAGTGGTTTGATCAGTTTTGGTGGGGTCCTGTTGGAGGGATAAGTAGGAGGAGGTGTCTGAAAGTTGTTGTCTGCATTAGGCCAGATAGAGGTCAGTACACCAGACCATTACAGCACCATCCTTGTGTATGGGTTTGATGGTGAATTTGAGTTTGGTGTGAGAGGATGGAGACCCAGGGCCAGGTGTGAGGCTAAGATTGGAATGAGTGAGGGGAGTAGACAAAATGGTGGAAACATGTTTCACTACTATCACTGTTCTCCACCCTGGTTAACATCTTCTACCTGACCACCATGTTTCCTCTCTCTCTGTCCTTTGTCTGGCATCTGCCATTCAAATGCCTCTATTCCTCATCCTTCACCCTCTCTGGTACATCAGTCCCAAGTGCTCCCTCTCAAATCCCTCCCACTCAAACCCCTCCCATCTCATTATACTGGTTACCACTCCTCTATGAGATGTTAAAGAGGGATTGTTGCCGACAGGCACATTCTGGGCTGTAGGAGGACATACTGAGGCTTGGAATAGCCAATGGGAGGGTATTGTGGAGAAGGACAGTCTAGAGAACTTCTGCCACAGGATATTGAAGGGCTGAGACTGGAGTGAGAGTCCCTCATACAACGGAGGGAGGAGGGAGGCAATGGTGCCACATAGGCAATTAGAGAATTAATATTACAGTGTACAGCAAGGAAATGTGTAAATGGGTAGACACTAAGGATATGAAAATACTTTGCACAATTTCTTTTGATCATAGTTTTATTATAAATGAAGTTTATTAAATCATAGAAAGGATATTAACAAGGTAGAGAGAGTGCAGAGATTTACAAAAATTTTACCTAGGTTTCAGAATCTAGGTTACAAAGAAAGACTGAGCAGATTAGGTCTTTATTCTTTGGAGCATAGAAGGTTGAGGGGGGATTTGATGGAGGTATTTAAGACAGAGTTGATGTGGATAGACTTTTTTCCTTGAGAGTAGGAGAGATTGAATCAAGATCTCATGAATTATGGGGCAAAAATTTAGAAATAACATGAGGGGGAACTTCTTCACTCAGAGTTGTGGCTGTATGGAATGAGCTTCCTGGAGAATTAGTGGCAGTAGGGTACATTTTGTCATTTAAGGAAAAATTGGATAGGTATATGGATGGGAATGGAATGGAGGATTATGGGCAGGGTGCAGGTAGGTGAGACTAGAGGAGAGGACTTGGTTCGGTTTGGACTAGAAGGGCCAAAATGGCTTGTTTCCGTGCTGTAATTGTTATATGGTGATATATGGCCATATGAACAAACATTTTTTTCTCCCACCGATATTTCTTGGCCTGTTTGGTTCCTGCAGAAGATTGTTTGTTGTAATTAAAATGAAGGTGTGCTGTAAGTGGCAAAAAAGCTTTCCAACCATTTTTTTCTGACTAATGATAGAATCTCTGTAATTCAGTGAACTCCTGACATGAAACATTTGTTTGATTAACATGGGTATGTCACTGGTGATAAATTGTTCATCTATAATACATCTTATGTTTATTTATAAACACATTACATTGCAATATTTGGAGGTGAAGACAGGGATCCAGGATGGACATGATTATCAAGATAAAACTTAGAACAATGGAAATTAAACAGATGTAACAACGTGCATAAGTTATGAACAGTGATATTAAATTTATTTTAAGTTATTGAATTTATCTATCAATGCAACCTGGTTCATTTTGTTCAAAACCAACATTGTAAAACCAATTTCTTTTCCTTTGTATAATAACCACTATTTATTGTCTTGTTACAGCTGAGTTGTATTTATTTTTCCAGCTGATTTAATGGATTTATGCGCAGATAATAAATCTAATCCTCTGGATTGCCACACGTCTGCATAGAATGGAAAGTCTTTTAAAACAATTTATGGGCCATTATATTCCAAATGAATGAATTCCTGCTAAAATTCTGACTGTGGTAACAGAACTGTTAACAATGATTGCTTTCTTGAAATATTAATTTGTAGATTTAGCATCTTTCTGGCAATGGTTTCCATAAAGAAATAAAGCCCACATTGGTGGAAATAGTAGGAAGGTTTTAAATTTACGACAAAACTGTAAAATAGACAGAGACCACAGCCAGCTAACTGAGGCTTGGCAAGGCCAGCGCGAGGACTTTGGGCAAAGCCCACAGTCAGGGGCCTTCTGTTACCAGGCATTGAGGGGATGCGACCTTTGGGGAATCTCCTCACACAATGAAGGGGAAGTATCCATGAGGGGATAGGGCACAATGGTGCCCAAAGACTGGCAGTGCACAAGGATGCAGAGGCCCCTTCGGCTCCACACAACGGTGAAATCCCCAAATCATTACGTGTCATGTAATCCAAGAAAAACTAAGAAATACGAACCAGACTTTCAAACTAGAGGATTGTCTTGATAAAGTTATTGAAGGAAGTGAGCTAGACTGTAGCAAACCATGGAGCAGATGGCTGGAGATGCGTGGGAGGCTGTCAAAATGCTGTGTGAGAAGGCAAAACCGCAGCAAGCGGGCCAGCATCGGGGTTAGACTGAGAGTTAACCCTTTCAGACCTGCACTTACAATGATCTGACTCACAAATTAAAGATCACTGGAGAAGACAATGGATTAGCTGAGGCCTAATCCAAACCAGAGAGAGCTGTAGGGCTTCTGTGCTCTGGTGATCACAGAAACGTGGCTCCAGGGCACCATTCCAGTCACAGTGATCCCACTGGATGTCCTTCTCGCCTTCAGGGCAGGCAGTGATGCTGCTGCTTCTGGCAAGACTCGAGGAGTGGGCCTGTGCATTTACATCAGTGGGAACCAAATGTCTCTGATGTAAAGACTTTCTTCTCAGGTGAATAGACTACCTGATGGTGAAATGCAGATCCTTCTACCTGCCCAAGGAATTCTTGGCTGCTATGTGATAGTACAGATTCTATCACCAATGTGTATATGTACCTATGTACAGATTGTAGTGTAGGATGACTGTGATTGGCTGAGAGGGTAGCCACACCTAGGATTGCTCCTAGCCAGACCAGGTCATTCTGGACTGGTCGACCTACTTGTGATATGCTCCAGTCTTTTAGTTAATAAAAGCCTTGGTTTGGATCAACAAGTCTGTGGTTCTTTTGACACGCACTACAACCGATTGCTGCAGTTTATAGTGTGCTGAGCAAATGAAGGAGATTTACAGTGCCATCTGTGAAGCCCAGATGTCCACCCTGATGGCGCCATGATTGTAGATGTAGACTTCAATTTCGCCAAGCTGAAAACTACTGTACCACCGTTTCAACAGCATGTTAACTTCGCCACCAAAGGAAATCCTTGCATCAGGTGTACACCAATGTCCCTGGTGCCTACAAGGCTGCACCTCACCCCTACCTCGGTTACTCAGATCACATAACCATCCTGCTAGCCCCAATGTCAACACAAACAAAGCCATTTTGCAGAGATATCAAGATATCAGGATGGGGCCAGGGAGTAAAGGGGATCATAGACGGGAGCTGTTTCAGGGAGGCAGCCACTTAAAATGGCTCAGTGACTGGCTACATCAGAAGGTGCATCAAGGATGTCACCGAGATCAAATGCTTCACAACCAGGGCTAACCAGAAACCATGGTCAGATGTAGAGGTCCAGGCCCTTCCCAGAGCTCATGATGCTGCTTTCAGGACTGGGAACAAGATGACATTATTTCAGCCAGGGTTAAATTCTCCCATGCAATCCAGAAGGCAAAGCGGGGGTACACACAGGAGATCCATAGACAGCTGGACATCAGCGACACGAGGTGCATGTGGTAACAGATCGAGACTATAATGAATCACAAGTCAACCTTGTGAGTTAAAGGCAAAATGTCTCTCTCCCAGACAGACTAAACATCTATACACTGTTTGATGAGAAGAACAGGCTGACACAGAAGAAAGCTCCATGTCCCCCTGATAAACACGTCCTCTATATAACCACAGCTGAGGTGAGGAGAACCTTATCCAAGGTGAACCTACACAAGGCAACAAGACTGTACAACATACTGAGGTGTACGTGTACTGAAGAGCTGTGCAGACGAACTGATTGACATTCTTGTGGACATCTTCAACACATCATTGCAGCAGTCCATCATCCCCATTATCCCTTTACCAAAGAGATGACAGTAACAGGGCTCAATGACTATGGCCCTATGGCACTGACCTCCATCATTATGAAATGCTTTCAGCATCTGGTGATGGAACACCTCCTAGAGACGCTGGACTCATTTCAATTTACCTATAGAAGAAACCATTCCACTGATGATGCTGTAGTCTTGTGAATCCACTCTATCCTTTCTCACCTGGAGAACAATGCCTCATTCATCATGTTCATTGATTTAATCTTGGTACTTAATACAATCATTCCCCAAAAGCTGATGGAGAAGCTATCTTCACCAGAACTCCATACCCCTCTCTGTAACTGGATTCTGGACTTCCTAACAGAAAGGTTTACTGTCTGTCCAGGTCTGTAGCAGAACAATGAGCACTGCCATGCTGGGCACTGGTACACCTCAGGACTGTGTGCTCAGCCCACTCTTGTTCACACTACTGACCCACCACTGCATCGCCAGATCCAGCTCCGACAGTGTCCTGAGGTTTGCAGATGACACAACAGTCATTGGCCTCATCAGCAACAACAATGAGTCACGCTACAGAGAAGAGGTGGAGAATCTCATGATATGATGCAAAAGTAACAACCCAAGTCTCAACGTGGAGAAGACAAAAGAGGACGATCAGGAATGACCACCCTCCACTTCACATCAACAACTCTGTAGTAGAGAGATGGGGAGTGCCAAGTTCTTTGAAGTTCACTTAACTAGTGACCTATCGTGGACACTCAGCATCTCTTTACTTGTAAGGAAGGTGCCCATTTCCTGTGAAGACTGAAGCGGGCAAGGCTACTGGCCACCATTATATCAACCTTCTATAGGAGCTCAATCGAGAGCATCCTGGCTGGCTGCATCACGGAGTTGCATGGCTACTGTAGAGCATTGTATCAGTGGTCAGTCCACAGGACTATTAGAGTAGCAGAAAGGATCACTGGGGTCTCCATCCCCATCCCCATCATCGGCATGATCCACCAGCACTGCTGTTTCAAGAGACCTCAAAAATAAGTGACAACCTCTACCACTCTGCATACACCATCTTCCAGCTACTACCATTAGGAAAATTATACAGGAGTATCAGATCCAGAACGATCAGGCTAAGAAATAACTTTTTCCCATTGGCAATAAAGATGAGGGAAGCTGCAGTAAAAAGTTCCTTCAAAAACTGGTCTAAAGGTGTTCTACGCAGCGTTAGAAACAAGGTGGGATGATCTTGCTGTACAGTTTGGAGGGTACGATATGGCCATTACTGAGACATGGCTAAAGGATGGGTATCATTGGGAGCTCAATGCCCAAGGATACACGGTGTATCAGAAGGACAGGAAGGCAGTCGATGGGGTGGCATGACTCTGCTGGTAAACAATATTAAATCATTGGGAAGAAGGGACATAAGATCAGAAGAGGTAGACTGCTTATGGGTTGAGTTAAGAAATGGTAGAGATAAAGGCAGTTATTTCCAAACAGCAGCTGGGATGCAGACCACGAAATACAACAGGTAATACAAAAGGCATGTCAGAAGGACAACGTTGCAATTATTATGAGGCATTTTAATCTGAAAGTAGTTTGGGAAAGTCAGGTTGGTGTGGGATACCAGGAGGGAGAGTTTGTGGAAAGCTGATGGGATGGTGTTTTGGAACAGCTTGTTGATGAGCCCAGCAGGAGATCGGCTGTTTTGGGTAATGAACCAGAACTGATTAGAGAGCTTAAGGTAAAGGGAGGCAGTGATCACAAGATGATTGAGTTCATTGTAAAATGTGAAAAGGAGAGGCTGGAATCTGACGTGTCGATATTTCAGTAGAGTAAAGGAAATTAAATGAGAGATGATCTGGCCAATATCGATCGGGAAAGCCCCATTAGTAGGGAAGTGGGGCAGATCAGTGATGGCTGGAGTTATTGTGAGAAATTAGGAAAGTGCAGGACAGATAAATACCCAAAGAAAAGAAAGTTGTGAATGGAAAAATGAGACAATTATGGCTGACAAGGGAAGTTAAAGGCAAAGTAAACACAAAAGAGAAGGTACAGAAAGAAACAAAAATGATTGGGAAGATAGAGGCTGAGAGGCTGAGGTCCACGCTCCTGCCTGGGAGCCTGAGGTCCCTGCTCCTGCCCAGGAGCCCGAGGTCCCTGCTCCTGCCCAGGAGGCCGAGGTCCCCGCTCCTTCCCAGGAGCCCGAGGTCCCTGCTCTTGTCCGGGAACCCGAGGACCCCACTCTTGTCTGGGAGCCTGAGGTCCTTGCTCCTACCTGGGAGCTTGAGGTCCCCAGTCCTGCCCAAGAGTCCAAGGTCCCTGCTCCTGCCTGGGACCCTGTGGCAACTTCTTCAATGTGGACAGCACCACACCCAATGTTGAAAATGGGGTCACTGTCGAAGACTTGATGATTGGGGTGTTGTAACAAAGATTGGGTTATTGCTGGGAGGCCTTGACATCAGTTTCCAGCATGTTCCTTGCAGCTGCTCTGAGGCATCAAGTGGAAAATTGGCGGGAAGTCTTATATATCCAATATATGATGAAACTATGAAATTCAGGCTGACAACGGGGACACATCTTAAATGCCAAAATATACGGTATATAAAACAAGTGAACAAAGTAAACATAAAACCAATAGAAAATGATGCTGGAGATATTGTAATGGGAGACGAGGAGATGGCAGAGGAACTGATTGAAGATTTTGGATCAGTCTTCACTGTGGAAGACATTAGTACTGGAATCTCACAAGATATCAGATCAGTGAGAAGGTTAAAATGAGAGCGTCTGAGCGCAGAGTCATGGAGCTGGGTTTAGAGGTGGACAGGGGTGTTATGAGATTCTAGTGGTGGATGGAGAGATAAAATGGACAAGAGAATGAAGAGTGCAGCATTTGGAAGAAGAATTGGACAGTGAGGAAATCCCAGTGGACGATTGGGGAGGTGGAGTTTGAGAGGACAGCGAGGAAAATTCAGTGGATGAGTGGGGAGGTGGAGGTCGATGGGGCAGTGAGGAAAACCCAATGGACAGTTGAGGAGGTCGAAATGGACAGGACAGTGAGGAAATCCCAGTGGATGAGTGGGGAGGTGGAGATGGATGGAACAGTGAGGAAAACTCAGTGGACAGTTGGAGAGGTGGAGATAGATGGAGGAACATTGTACCAGTATGGGGTGAGGCATTTGGAGATGGTTGAGTGAGCATGTCCCAGTGGTGGGTTGTGGACATGCCCTGAGCTGGGCTAAATCCATGACCTTGTACTGGGACCTCACTGTTATTTTATGATAGTTTCAATCACAATAAAATGGATTGCAAAATTCTAACTTATTAAATTATTTACCATTTGGTTAAGAATGATTTTAATGCAGTTCCATTACATCCTTCATTCTCATAAGATCCCTCTCCATCTGTGCTGGAGATTATATTTATGGCATCTTCGAACACATCTTCATCCACTTGAGTCTGCACTGAAATGATTCAACGTTTTCATCTAACATTTGGGCTTTGATACGCGGCTGCCATTTTATGCTGTCTTCACCTCAACACTTACCACAACCATGCATGCAACAACAGTTATTTCTTGCTACCACTACAGATTAAACCCGCCAATGTTGTTGTCTCATCACTGCCGACAAGTTATTTTGATGACCATAATTTTTCACCCTCCCAAACCTACCAACCTTAAAATATGTGCATTCAGTGAGTTCTCAACCTTCACCCCAAATTGCTAAGGAACTGCCTCATTCATTAATTGTTTTGCATTCCTATTGCACTTTGTTGAAATAACTCTCCCATTTCTGGGTCTACAATGTATTTCAAATTCTTCAATGCTAAAGCTTCTTGACAAGTTTACAGCACAGAATACCCTTGGGTAAACTGCTTCATAAAACTGATTCATGATGAGCTGAGGGCCGTATATAGTGAACAATATACATATGCACTGAAATTCCAGGTGCACAGCTACTGAAATCGAATTTCTGTTTTAATGATGGTAAACACCATTAACCTTGTTAACATCTTTGATGGTACATAATTATCAGGGAACTTGTATTCTAAACACTATAATCATGAATATCTGTCTGCCACTGCCATAGTTCAGCCATTGCAATAATATTCCACATTGACGTGGAGTCAGGAAAGAGATTAAATGCCAAGCACTAAAACTGCCAGTAACCTATTTGCCAACAACAGGAGCATTATATCCTCGAAGTCCAGAATGGAAAATGATGGAAATTTTATCTTTATAACCCTCAAGCTGTGTCTCATTAGCATTTATATTTGATATTTTCTGTCATTTGTTCTGACTTTTCTTGAGATTTATCGCTCGGAGTCAGCAGAGCTGACCTGCACATTGACGTCAACGGGGGGGGGGGGGGGGGGTGGTGGTGTATTTGGTGTACGGAACACAATGCTTGAATAATCCACAAACCAGAGCCTGTGTGTTGGCTCTGTGACGTCAGATCGTGTAGAAGATGGCTGGTTGCAACTGGTGCCATCTATTCTGTGAACAGCTGCACACTTTAACATGGGGAATGAAACACGAGGGTCGGTGAATGCTGCAAACTTTGAAGAATGGCTCAGGCCTGATACATGCATCTTTCCCTCGCATGGACGTAGCGAGACCAGCTGACTTCCTCCTGTTTTTCTGTGTTTTTACATTTATCAGGGGCTCCAGGATTACAAAATGGTTCGATTTTTTGTATTCAAGACTATTTTAATGTCAATTAATAAAACAAAAAATGTGATATTACACAAACTTCCTTGAGTCTAACGTATAGCAGACAAAGACTCACCATCAACAGAAATTGCCTGGCGCTCCATACTGTCAGTGAAAGAGAGTTCCCACCCCACCCCCACAGTCACCGAATGTCTGTAGGTTTCCCTCCAGTACTCCCGCAGCCTCCACAGCCACACAGAATCCACTCCAAACCACCTGCAGCCTAAGCTCCAGATCCGAACCTCTGACTCAGTCAGGAAGACATTAGCACCCTCGGACTTCTTCTTACATCCCAGTTCCGGTACCTAATACCCCTTCAGCCAATCTCAAGCCAGTCTCCAGTCTGGTGCAAGTCCCTTAACCACAATCTCCAGCACCTCACCCTGTGTAAGTTCCTCACCTCGAGTCACCTGTGTGTTCTTCAGCCTCAGAGCCCCTCACTGGTTCACTGCCTATGGGTCATCTCCTCTGCTTCAGCTTCTCAAACAGGGGGTGGTCTCCCCATTTTCTGGTGCCCTGCATAGTCCTCTGCCTCCCGAAGTCTACAACCACCTCAAAGCTGCTGCTGTTCCCAGGTGCAGCCATCTTGGGCCCAGACCCTACGGTCAGATGATTTTAAAATAAACTTCCATTAGCTCCTCTAACAGACCGTTTAAAGCCTGTATGGAGTGGACAGCAGTCGGACTGAGACATTGGACCCTGGTAGGGGAGCGCTCCCTACTCTAAGCACATCCACACCTACGGCAGCGCTGTCATTACAACAGCTCTGTCAGCACCACCAATTTTTTTTGCTTGCTTCATTTACAATTACTTAGAAGTTACCTGCACCTCTTAAAAGAGGGGGCAATTGTAAATATGATATGTTTGTCACAATCAGCATGGTTGTACAAAATGGAAACTGTGAAAAATTAATCGAATTCATGAGGATGCAAATAGCACTGTAGTGAACTGGGAATTCACTACTGAGGCAATGCTTTAAGGACTGGCTCCTCCCCCAACATCACCCCCCCGCATATCCCAATAAAAACCCTGGACCCCCGCCAAAACCCCAGTTCAGTCCACAGTCTGTATTGGACATTCTTATTGAATAAAAGCATGCTATACTCTCTTGGGACTTGAATGCTCTCTGTTCCGCTACTATTTTAGTCAATAAGAATGGGATGGAAGCCCTGTTGAAGCCCAAGATGCTCCACATTGACCCTCTGTCCCTGGAAGCCCCCGGAAGAGTTCACGTACTGGCTGCAGTGCTTCCAAATGTACCTGACGGCCACACAAGAGGTCTACTCAACAGATGAGCTAAAGAGGTCGGTGCTCCTCTCTCGCATCGGACCTAAAGGATTCAAGATTATCAGGGACTGTATGACTTATGCAGTTGAGAAGCTGAAGGCCCATTACATGAGGCCCCAAAACATTGGCCTAGTGAGGCATCAACCCTCGCATCAGAAGCAGTGGCCTGGTGAGTCCATTGAGGACTATGTCCTCATTCTATGAGCACTCACGAGGAACTGCAGGTATGAGGTCGGCACAACCCGAGAACGGGAGGATGAGAAGCTCTGGTCGCTGGGGTATGGTTCAAATACATTTGGCAGTTGTTGCTGGAAAAAGTCAGTGCGGTGCTGCCTTACAATGTCACAAGAGATGGCCTAATTGGAGGCTGACAATTTGGAAGGTGGCAGCACCCTTTATGAGCACGCTTCATGCTTCATTGGCTCAGACGGCAGCGGCCTTGCAGGCTAAGCGATACTTCTTCTGTGGTCAACAACAGAACCCAAGAACTCGATGTCCAGCTAATGACTCCATCTGCTTAGGTTGTGGTAAGAAGGGGCACTGGGTGAAGGTCTGCAGGGCGAGGGGAAGCGCTGAGAAGTCCAATGCATGTGCAACCCATGATGGGATGACTGAGGCAAGCCCGAAACCCAAACTCCCGGCCTCCTGGTGCCAGTGTTTAAAGCCTGTATGGGGCTTTCCTGCAGGGCCGTGCGGCAAGAGCAGCGACACGGGAAACCCCAGCAACTATCCTGCCATGATTCAAAACTGGCGCCACCTTCATCCAATAAGGAGGGAGTGGAGCCATCT
The DNA here is from genome assembly GCF_036971445.1 of Narcine bancroftii. Lineage (NCBI taxonomy): Eukaryota > Metazoa > Chordata > Chondrichthyes > Torpediniformes > Narcinidae > Narcine > Narcine bancroftii. The sequence continues at coordinate 67,902,198 of NC_091475.1, forward strand.
TGATGCACCACATGGTCTCCACCATCTTACCGCCGTTTAAATTCCGTGCCATATACAATGGAGGAAGGAGGAAGAGGAGGGCGGCCATCTTGCTTGCACGAGGATTCAAATGGGGGGAACAACTCCAGTGAGGGGAACGACTGCATCTCCAGAGTCCTGGCAGTGATGGTGTTGAACCAGGGAATACCAACTGAACAATTCCACAATCATCGTGGGGGTTAACGAGCATAAACTGAAGTGTTTAATTGAATATGGCTTGACTGAAGGCTTCATAGACAGTCCAAAATTTCAATCTCAAAGTGTATCCTGCTAATTATCGTATTTATTTAGTGTCACATATGCAGTCTGTACATATTCAAGAACATTGCATGGTTCATTTCTCTTTACAGGAGGGGGAATTCTATAAACTGTATGAACTTAATATAGACAACAGACTTGCCAAGGCAAATAGTGCCTTTGGAAGACTACACAAAAGAGTCTGGAAAAATAACCAACTGAAAAACCTCACAAAGATTAGCGTATACAGAACCGTTGTCATACCCACACTCCTGTTCGGCTCCGAATCATGGGTCCTCTACCGGCATCACCTACGGCTCCTAGAACGCTTCCACCAGCATTGTCTCCGCTCCATCCTCAACATTCATTGGAGTGACTTCATCTCCAACATCGAAGTACTCGAGATGGCAGAGGCCGACAGCATCGAATCCACGCTGCTGAAGATCCAACTGCGCTGGGTAGGTCACGTCTCCAGAATGGAGGACCATCGCCTTCCCAAGAACGTGTTATAAGGCGAGCTCTCCACTGGCCACCAAGACAGAGGTGCACCAAAGAAGAGGTACAAGGACTGCCTAAAGAAATCTCTTGGTGCCTGCCACATTGACCACCGCCAGAGGGCTGATATCACCTCAAACTGTGCATCTTGGCGCCTCACAGTTCGGCGGGCAGCAACCTCCTTTGAAGAAGACCGCAGAGCCCACCTCACTGACAAAAGACAAAGGAGGAAAAACCCAACATTCAACCCCAACCAACCAATTTTCCCTTGCAACCACTGCAACCGTGTCTGCCTGTCCTGCATCGGACTTGTCAGCCACAAACAAGCCTGCAGCTGACGTGGACATTACCCCTCCATAAATCTTCGTCCGCGAAGCCAAGCCATACAGAAAAAGATGTACTTAAGAATTTATGTGCTCCGGTTTTGCTGGGTCTTGATTTCTTGTGTCACTTTAAAAACATGACCCTGGATTATTCTAGTCCTCTCCCTCCCATTACTTTTCAAAACGGAAGGTCCCAAAACTCTGATGCCATTTTCTGTCTCACCACACTGAATATAGATCCTCTACCTCTGTTCCCCAATCTGAGCACTGATTGCAGACCAATTGCTACAAAAAGCAAGCGCTACAGCGGAGAGTCCGGGCATTCATCAAGGCTGAGACAGAGCGACTGCTCGATGAGAACATTACCAAGCACAGTACCAGCCCATGGAGAGCTCAGGTGGTTGTAGTAAAGGGGGAAGAAAAGTCCAGGCTAGTAATTGACTACAGCCAAACTATTAAACACTTCAAACTCCTGGATGCATACTCCCTCCCTCACATTTCAGACATGGTGAACGAAATTGAGCAGTAAAAGGTCTATTCAACCATCATTAAATTAATCATTAAAGCTGCTTACCACCAGTTGCCAATCAATTATGAGGACCACCGCCAGATCTACACCATTTGAGGCTAACGGGAGATTCTATCAGTTTCAGAGGGTCCCATTTGGTATAACGACAGGGTTCTCAATTTTCCAGAGACAGATAGACCGAGGTAGATTAATTTTAGTTGAAGGCCACATTCCCCTTCCTTGACAACATTACCATTTGTGGCCACTCTCTGGAGGACCATAACGCCAACCTCCAGAACTTTCTCCAAGTAGCTAAAGCCAGGAACCTCATTTACAACACCAGAAACTGTGTGTTCAGGGCTAGATGCCTTGTCATCTTGGGCTATGTGGTGGAGAATGGCATCATTGGCCCCGACCCCAACAGGATCCACCACCCCCCGCCGATTGGAACTCCTGATCCCGAGGACTATGAAGACTTTGAGGAGGTGCCTGGGCTTCTTCTCATATTACGCCCAATGGGTCCCTCAATATGCCGACAAGGTCCATCCCCTCCTAAAAACCACTTCCTTCCCATTGACAGCTGAAGCTCAAACAGCTTTCAACTACATCCAAAGCCACATTGTAAAGGCCATCATGCATGCTTCAGATGTAGCCCTGGCTGCGACCCTTAATCAGGTGGTTAGGCTGGTTGTATTTTTTTCCAGGACCCTACAAGTCCATGAGCTTCAGAATCCATCAGTGGAGAAAGAGGTGCAAGCCATTGTAGAGGCCATCAGACACTGAAGGTATTACCTGGTGGATAGGAAATTCACCCTCCTCATGGACCAGCGATCAGTGGCTTTCATGTTCAATAATACAAAACAGGGAAAAATAAAAAATGATAAAATCGCTCAGTGGAGGATTGAACTCTCCACCTACAACTATCGACCTGGGTCCCTCAATGCCCTGTCCAGAGGAAGCTGTGCCTCTGCACACACCGGCCAGTTGTGGTCACTGCACAATGAGCTCTGCCATCCAGGCAACACATGAAAGGCTCATTTTGTTGAGGCATGCAATTTACCCTACTTGATTGGGGCTGTCAGGGAAATTGCCAAGTCATTCCAGAGTGCAAGCCGCATTGCTACCATCCCAGAAAGACGCACATGATAAAGGCATCCAGGCCCTTCGAACGGTTCAGTGTCAATTTCATTGGACCCCTCCCCTCCATGAACGGGAATGTGTACTTCCTCACTGACATTGATAAGTACTCTTGTTTTCCATTCACCATTTCCTGCTCGGTCACGTCCATGCCATCTCACACTAGGGTCATAGACTCCACTTTTACAGTGTTTGGGTATCCTGATTATATCCATAGTGATCAGGGCTCATCATTTATGAGCGAAGAGCTACATCAATTCCTGCTGGTGAGAGGCATTGCATCCAGCAGGACAACCAGCTACAACCCCCAGGGGTATGGACAGGATGAGAAAGAGAAGGCTACAGTTTGGAAGGCCGTAAAATTGGCCCTCCAGTCCAAAAGACTTCCAGTCTCACACTGGCAGGTCATCCTACCCATAGCGCTCCACTCCATTAGGTCGCTACTCTGTACAGTGACCAGTGCAACCCCTCACAAGCTGATGTTTTCTTTCGAGAGACCACCCTCCCAGTTTGGCTTAAAGCACCAGGTCCAGCGCTGCTCCGAAAGCATGTGAGAAGGAGCAAATCCGACTCCCTGGTCGAGAAGGTGCACCTATTCCATGCCAACCCGACTTATGCCTACGTGGCATACCCAGATTGAAGAGAGGACACTGTTTCAATCAGGAACCTGATACCTGCCGGAACTGAGAACCCACCAGCTCAAGGTGACGAGGACTCTGACCTACTCAGGGGTTCCAGAGAAACACCAAGGGGCTCAGGTGAGCTGTCATAGGAAGTGACTCCAGCCACCCCTCAACCAGAGCCAGATCACCCACGCCCCGAGGCCCCGGAACCACAGGAGGGAAAGGAAGCCCAGGGCCAATTGACACTGCAGCGCTCGGCCTGCATTTCCAGACCTCCTGACAAGTTGAACTTGTAAGTATTGTAAATATTTTTTTGACTCTCCAATGTTTTCTGTTTTCACCCACAGGCTTCATTCAAAAGGAAGGGGTGAATATAGTTAACTGGGAATTCATTACTGGTGCAATGCTCTAAGTACTGTGTCCTCCCCTCGTCTCCACCCCCCGCAGATCCCAATATAAACCCTGGACTCCTGCCAAAACCCCAGTTCAGTCCACAGAACATGTGTGTCATTCTTATCATGTCATATCCTGGTCTTGAGTGCTCTCTGTCGCACTACAAGCACAGTTACAACCAAAAAAAAAAGAAAAAAGAAAAAAAAGACACCCCCTCCCCTTCAGCCAACTCTCCTAAGGACAGCCATAAAAAAGAAAAAAATAAAGAATATTTTTAAAAAATTAAGTATACATATTAAAATCTAATCAATATAAATTGAAATGTAAATATTCCAAGTATTACAGCCACTTATTAATAAAAAAATAATTATCAAGTGAAACATACATAATTTTTTTCCATTATTAAGCAATATTTCATCTCATTATGCCATCTATTAATATCAGTCATATTTGTATCTTTCCACATACTAGCAATACATTTTTTCAATACGGATAAAGCTAAATATACAAAAGAAATCTGGAACTTATCTAATCTCAAGCCTTTCAGAGGTTGTAAAGTACCCAATAAAAATACTGTTGGATCAAAAACTATTTTAATCTTATACAGATTTTCTAAAAACGATTGAATTTTCTTCCAAAAAGATTGTATATGTATACATGACCAAACAGCATGAAAAAAAGTTCCAACTGTATCACCACATCTAAAACACAAATATGATTCATTAAAACCATATTTTAAAAAATTTTTCAGGTGTCAAATATATTTGATGTAAAAAGTTGTAATTAATCATTGCATAACGTGCATTTATCAATCTAGTTACACTATCATAACAGATATCTAACCAATCCTCTTCAGAAAAAAATAAAACCAATATCCCAACACTTTTTATCCATACCATCCTCTAATATTTGATACATAAATGAAATATAACCCTTCTCTGGTACCTTCACAAGAAAAGTCTCAAATTTAGTCACTTTAGGTAAAATCATATCTCTACGAAACATACATTTTACCAAAGATTGAATTTGATAATAAAGAAATAAAGAATTCTTATCAATACCAAAATCTTCCCTCATCTGATTAAAAAATAAAAACTTACCCTCTTTAAAATAATCTCCCAAATTTTTCACTCCTTTAAATCTCCAATGCTATAAACTTTGATTATGTATTGAAAAAGAAGTTGATTATTATAGAATGAAGTCAAAGCCAATAATTTACCCCTAGAACCTATCATTTTATTTTTCTTTATCCATAACTTCATTAAATGTTTTAGTATAGGCACATTATATTGTTGTAACAAATTCATATTTCACCTAAACAAAAATTGATGTATTTCAAATTCAGAAATACTTGCCATCTCAATTTTAGCCCATCTAGGAAGCCGTATCAAATCCATCAATGAGCTAATAAATTTAAGTTGGGTTGCCTCATAATAATTTTGAAAATGTGGTAAACATAATCCCCCTAACTCATATTTCCAAGTTAATTTATTCAAAGCTACTCTTGAAAATTTACCCCTCCATAAAAACTCCCTAACCATTTTATTTAAATCTCAAAAAAAAAATTATCAAATAAATACGGAATAGATTGAAACAGATATTGTATACACGGAAAGATATTCATCTTAATTGTATTTAACCTTCCCATTAAATTAATATGTAAATATTTCCATTTAATCAAATCAGTTTTGATCTTTTTCATTAATGGAACATAATTTTATTTATATAAAGATTGATAATTAACATTCAGAATTATACCCAGATATTTAATTTGGTCAGTCCACTTCAAATTAATAATATTCTTATACACTGAATAATCTCCTTCACTTACCGGTAATATTTCATTTTTTTTCCTAGTTAACTTTATATCCAGAAATACATCCATATTGTATTAAACATTCCTTCAAATGCAAAAGTGACTGAGCTGGATTTGTTAAATACACCAATACGTCATCAGCAAATAAATTAATTTTATACTCCTCATCTAGAACTTTCATACCTTGTATCTGTGTATTTTGTCTTATTAACTGTGGTAAAGGTTCAATCACTAACGCAAACAAAGCTGGTAATAAAGGACAACCTTGACAAATTGATCGAGTTAACTTAAAAGATTCCAAAATCAAACCATTCGTCAACACTCTAGCTATCGGTTTACTATATAGAGCCCTAATCCAACCAATAAAAGAAGGACCAAACTTAAATTTCTCCAAAACGTTAAATAAAATATTCCATTCAACTCTATCAAATGCTTTTTCTGCATCTAAGGATATCACCATCGGATGATCTAAAGATTGTCAAAATCTATTAATCAAACTAATCACACCCAAAATGTTATCTGAAGCATAACTATTATTTACAAAACCTGTTTGATCATTATGAATCAATTTTGGTAAAAATGTAGCCAATCAATTCACTAATATTTTAGCTATTATTTTATAATCTACATTTAGCAATGAAATTGGTCTATATGAAGATACTTTCAAAGGATCTCTATCTTTTTTTAGGAATTACTGTCATTAAAGCACTAGAACAAGACTCGGGTATTCATAATGTTCTCCAACCTGATTTAATACATCCCCAAACACTGTAGAAAAATCATCATAAATTTTTTTTATAAAATTCAACCGAAAATCCATCATCACCAGGCAATTTACCATTCGGCATTTCCAGCATAGCCATTTTAATTTCCAAATCAGTAAATAGTTCTTCTAACTCCTGTAACTCCATTCTCTAATATCGGTAAATTCAGCTGTAATTAAAACAAAGAACAATCGGTCCAGTTTCCTGTTTTCCTTCAGATGTATATAAATTTTTATAAAATGAATAAAATTCATCATTAATCTCACAAGATTTATAAGAGAATTCCATCTAACAGCATTAATAGTCCTCGATATCTGTTCTTTCTTTAATTGCCACGTCAATACCTTATGTGCTTTCTCTCCCCATTTGTATTACCGTTGTTTAGTCCTATTAATCACACATTCAAATTGATAAGATTGCAAAGTATTTTATTTCAATTTCAGCCTAGATAATTATATTTTCTAATCATCTGTAGCATCTTTCTGAAATTCCTTTCTTAACTCATCGATCTGTTTCTCCAATTCAAGACTCCGATTTAATTGATTCTTTTTTATTTTAGAAGTATAACTATTTATTTGTCCTCTCAAATAGGCTTTAATGGCATCCCATAATACAAACCTACTTTGAACAGAATTAGAATTTTATTTAAAAAAATAATTTTTTTTCAAAAAATCAATAAATTCCATATTTTTAACATTGTACTAAATCTCCAACGATAAGCTATTTGAATTTCTCAGGTTTCATATGTAAAATATAACAGAGAATTATCTGAAATCACCCTACTTTTATATTCCGCTTGTTGTATTTTCCCTTGTAAATGTGCCAATACTAAAAAGAAGTCAATCCTTGAAAACGATTCATGTCTAGATGAATAAAAGGAGAAATCTTTTTCTGTCAGATTAAGACATCTCCAAATATCTACTAAATTAAGATCTTTCATCAATGCTTGAATCTGAATTGCCATCTTGGATTTTTTAACTTTCTTCAGAGATTTAAGTAATAAAGGTTCCAAAACACAATTAAAATCACCACCAACTAAAATATTAACCATATAACCACTTACAGCACAGAACAGGCCAGTTCGGCCCTACTAGTCCATGCCGTAACAAATCCCCACTCTCCTAGTTCCATTGACCAGCACCCGGTCCATACCCCTCCAGTCCTCTCCTCTCCATGTAACTATCCAGTCTATGCTTAAATGTAACCAATGATCCCACCTCAACCACGTCTGTCGGAAGCTCATTCCACATCCCTACCACCCTTTGCGTAAAGAAATTTCCCCTCAATTATAATTTTCCCCCTTCAATCTTAATCCATGCCCTCTAATTTGAATCTCCCCCACTCTTAATTGAAAAAGCCTATCCACATTTACTCTGTCTGTCCCTTTTAAAATCTTAAACACCTCTATCAAGTCCCCCCTCAATCTTCTACGCTCCAGAGAAAAAAACCCTAGTCTGCCCAACCTTTCCCTGTAACTCAAACCTTGAAATCCTGTCAACATTCTCGTGAACCTTCTCTGCACTCTCTCTATTTTCTTTATATCTTTCCTATAATTTGGTGACCAAAACTGTACACAGTACTCCAAATTTGGCCTCACCAATGCCTTGTACAATTTCATCATAACTTCCCTACTCTTGAATTCAATACTCCGATTTATGAAGGCCAACATTCTAAATGCCTTATTCACCATACCATCTACCTGAGTATCAGCCTTGAGGGTACTATTTCTTTGGCTTGGCTTTGTGGATGAAGATTTATGGAGGGGTATGTCCACATCTACTGCAGGCTCGTTGGTGACTGACAAGTCCGATGCGGGACAGGCAGGCACGGTTTCAGCAGTTGCAAGGGAAAATTGGTTGGTTGGGGTTGGGTGTTGGGTTTTTCCTCCTTTGTCTTTTGTCAGTGAGATGGGCTCTGTGGTCTTCTTCAAAGGAGGTTACTGCCCGACGAACTGTGAGGCGCCAAGATGCACAGTTGGAGGCGATATCAGTCCACTGGCGGTGGTCAAAGTGGTAGGCACCAAGAGATTTCTTTAAGCAGTCCTTGTACCTCTTCTTTGGTGCACCTCTGTCTTGGTGGCCAGTGGAGAGCTCGCCATAGAACACGATCTTGGGAAGCCGATGGTCCTCCATTCTGGTGACGTGACCCACCCAGCGCAGTTGGGTCTTCAGCAGCATGGATTCGATGCTTGCAGACTCTGCCAGCTCAAGTTCTTTGATGTTGGAGATGAAGTCATTCCAATGAATGTTGAGGATGGAGTGGAGACAGCGCTAATGGAAGCATTCTAGGAGCCGTAGGTGATGCCGGTAGAGGACCCATGATTCGGAGCCGAACAGGAGCGTGGGTATGACAATGGCTCTGTACACGCTGATGTTTATGTGTTTCTTCAGGTGGTTGTTTTTCCAGACTCTTTTGTGTAGTCTTCCAAAGGCGCTATTTGCCTTGGTGAGTCTGTTGTCTATCTCTTTGTCGATCCTTGCATCAGATGAGGTAACTCAAACATCGAATTATTACCGGTCTCGGTGGTTGACCAGCTGAGGGTGTTCTTCTTAAAGCTCTATGGGCTCTTTCCAGTGCCAATCCCCCAGAGGAACATTCTTGCTCTAATATTTGCGGAATCCAGTCTTTTAAAAAACGAAGAGGATCTTGCCTTTCTATACCTTCTGGCAAACCAACAATTTTCACATTATTCCTTCTGCTTTGATTTTCCAAATAATCTATTTTTCTTTATAGCTCCTTCTCACGTTCTCCTAATTCTAATTAGATTGAAATGCTACCTGATGCATTTCCAACAATGGAGTCATCTTCCTGTGTGCTCCCTCCATTGAAATCGAAGGTCTTTCCAAATCAGGATCCACTTCTTGGGATCTCGCACCTTCTTCCGGAGAATGGGTAATTCCAGCGTCATTTTTCCACCTTCAATACTTTTTTCTGTGTTAGAAGCCAATTGTTGTTTACAGTCCAAAAAAGCAGCCTGAAATTTTTTAAATTCTTCATCAGATGCATCCACACGTGTCTTAACCATATTTAATTCTGATCTCATATCAGCATTCATTTGAACCATTTCATTCATTTGAGATGTCAACATATCCATTCCATGTTTTATAACAGCTTGAATAGCTGCCTTCAATTGTGATTCAGTAAAGCTCATCTCTGCTCTCTCTGACATAGTGGCTGAACAAGGTAACTGCAGCTCCTGCTGCAACTCAACAGAAGGCATTTTAAAAGTTTTACTGCGGGTCTGGACCCCCAGTGACGGCACTGCGACTTCCTCATGGAGTCGCCGCTGGTCTCCCCTTATCTCGTTTTTTCATCAATTCACGAAGAAAAACGATTTCTTCAGATTGAAATGCTACCTGATGCATTTCCAACAATGGAGTCATCTTCCTGTGTGCTCCCTCCATTGAAATCGAAGGTCTTTCCAAATCAGGATCCACTTCTCGGGATCTCGCACCTTCTTCCGGAGAATGGGTAATTCCAGTGTCATCCTTCATTTGGTGAGCAATAGATTTTTTTTCAGCCCCCACAGGCAATCTTTGGGGTTTAGACAATGAAGAGATTGAGCCTGGGGCTGCATCAAGTCGTCTAAGCCCCAAATCTTCAGCACTTCGAAAATGTAACTTCTTCTGAACTTGAGGCTTAGTCTTTTTACTGTTAGTGGCCATAGTAATTCCTTAATACTTTAAACTAAAATTTAAAAGTTTAAACTTGAAAACAAAGGGTTAAAAAACAGGTATTTAAAAGTCTGGCCAGAGAGGTTGAGATTGCACATCTAGACTCTACGCCATCTTGGCACGCCCCCCCATGTTCCATACATTATGATGTATTTTCTGATTATCCATTGTAACTCAGCCGTGGAACACCAAAATGCCAAGGACACCTATGACAAAGTATTCTTCATTAATCACAACTCTGCCTTCAACACCTATTGTAAGCTCATTGCCAAGTTGTGCTATCTTGGCCACTGTGCAACTACATCCTTGTCTTCCTGTCAATGGTAGGGGACTGCAATCAGTGAAAATGGGTGGCAATATCTCCTCCCCACTCAACACCAGAGTTCCTCAGCATACGTTCCCTGTCCCCTACCCTATTCTCTTTACACACACAGTGAATAGCCAACTATCATTCCAACCCACTTTTCCAATACACTGACAATGCAAATATAAAATAACGATGAGATGGAATGGAGGGATGAGAGCCTGTGACATTAGCAATGTCTCTCAACATCAGTAAGACAGAGGAGCTGATCATAGACTTCAGGAGGAGGTAGATCTCACACCCCTGACAACAGCAATGGCAACTAAAGTAAAGACCGTTGGTAATTTCAAGTTCTTGAGAGTAGAAATTTCCAATGAGCTTTCTCGGATCAACCAGGTTAACATGATGATCAAGAGAGTACACCAATGCTTCTATTTTCTTAGACTAAACTTAGACTTAAGGATGAAGTTATAAAATACCTGGAGATGCATGACAGGATAGGTCCTAGTCATCATGGTTTTTTAAAGGGTAGATCATGTTGGACTAACCTATTAGAGTTTTTTGAAAAAATCTCAGGTAAGATAGACAAAGGGGAAGCTGTGGAAGTTATTTACTTGGATTTTCAAAAGGCTTTCAATAGATGCCGCTTGTTAGGCTGATAAATAAGATGAAGGAACGCTATTAGACTGGAAAGAAAATTGGCTGATAGGGAGAAAACAAAGGGTTGAAATGAAGGGATCCTATTCAGAACGGCTGCCTGTAACAAGTGGTGTTCTGCAGGGGTCGGTCTTGGGGCTGCTGCTGTTTACAATTTATATTAATGATTTGGATTATGGGCAAAATAATCTTTATTTTTATTTTTTACACTATAAACCATATTGACCAAGATACATACAGACATTTTTCTTAAATTCTTCACTTCCCCCTTTTTCCCCCTCCCTTCCCTCCCTCACTCACTCCCTTTCCCATTTATTTAAAGTTCAATCTATAAGATACATTAAACCCGTTAAACAATGTTGTCACTTAATAAAAATAAACAAAATTTTACTGAGTCAGTTTTTTTCATTATCTTCTCCTTCTGTCATTTTATGTGGTGGAAGTCCACAGTAGGATTTCTCTATTCTGTTTCATGTATGGCTCCCATATTTGTTCGAATATTGTAATGTTATTTCTTAAATTATATGTTATTTTTTCTAATATTCATTTCTATATACCATTGTTGTATTCTCAAGTTGTCTTCTAATTTCCAGGTTGACATAATACATTTTTTTGCTACAGCTAGGGCTATCATAACAAATCTTTTTTGTGCTCCATCCAAATCGAGTCCAAATTCTTTGTTTCTTATATTACTTAGGAGGAAGATCTCTGGGTTTTTTGGTATATTGCTTTTTGTGATTTTATTTAATATCTGGTTTAGATCTTCCCAAAATTTTTCCACTTCCTCACATGTCCAAATTGCATGAATTGTTGTTCCTGTTTCCTTTTTACAGTGAAAACATCTGTCTGATACTGTTGGGTCCCATTTATTTAACTTTTGAGGTGTGATGTATAGCCTGTGTATCCAGTTATATTGTATCATGCGTAACCTCGTGTTAATTGTATTTCTCATAGTTTCGGAGCATAGCTTCTCCCATGTTTCATTCTTTATCTTTATGTTTAGATCTTGTTCCCATTTTTGTTTATGTTTACCATTTGTTTCCTCATTCTCCTTTTCTTGCAGTTTGATGTACATGTTTGTTACAAATTTTTTGATTATCATTGTGGCTGTAATCACATATTCAAAATTGCTTCCTTCTGGTAACTTCAGACTGTTTCCCAATTTGTCCTTCAAGTAGGTTTTCAGTTGGTAGTATGCAAACATTGTATCATGAGTTATATTATATTTATCCTTCATTTGTTCAAAGGATAATAATTTATTTCCCGAAAAACAATTTTCTATTCATTTGATCCCTTTTCTCTCCCATTCTCTAAAGGAAAGGTTATCTATTGTAAAAGGGATTAGCTGATTTTGCATCAATATTAGTTTTGGTAGTTGGTAATTTGTTTTATTTCTTTCTACATGAATCTTCTTCCAAATGTTGAGCAGATGATGCAATACCGGTGAATTCCTACGTTGTACCAATTTTTCATCCCATTTATATAGTATATGTTCAGGTATCTTCTCCCCTATTTTATCTAGTTCTAATCTGGTCCAATCTGGTTTTTCCATTGTTTGATAAAAATCTGATAGGTATCTTAATTTTGTGGCTCTATAATAATTTTTAAAGTTTGGTAGTTGTAAGCATCCTTGTTTGTACCATTCTGTTAATTTATCTAGTGCTATCCTCGGTTTCCCCCTTTCCATAAAAATTTCCTTATTTTTTTTTTAACTCCTTGAAGAATTTCTCTGTTAGGCGTATTGGTAATGACTGAAATAGGTATTGTATCCTTGGGAAAATGTTCATTTTAATACAGTTTATCCTTCCTATTAGTGTTAGTGGTAAGTCTTTCCAATGCTCTAAGTCGTCTTGTAATTTTTTCATTAATGGATGGTAATTGAGTTTATATAGATGGCCGAGGTTTTTATTTTGTTGTATACCTAGGTATCGCATTGCTTGCATTTGCCATCTAAATGGCGATTCTTTCTTAAACTTTGAGAAATCCGCATTATTCATTGGCATTGGTTCACTTTTATTAGCGTTGACTTGTACCCCAACACTTCTCCATATTCCTTCAATTTCCTATGTAATTCTTTTATTGATATTTCTGGTTCTGTTAAGTATATTATAACGTCATCTGCAAATAGACTGACTTTATATTCCTTCTCTTATATTTTTATCCCTTTTATTTTATTTTCTGTTCTTATCAGTTCTGCTAGTGGTTCTATAGCTAACGCAAACAGTGAGGGAGATAGTGGACATCCCTGCGTTGTTGATCTGCTTAAGTTAAATTGTTTTGATATATATCCATTTACTGTCACCCTCGCCAATGGCCCCCTATATAATGCATTAATCCAATTAATATATTTCTCTGGTAGGCTGAATTTTTGTAGTACTTTGAATAAATAATTCCATTCTACTCTGTCAAAGGCCTTCTCTGCGTCTAAAGCAACCGCTACTGTTGGAGTTTTATTTCCTTCTACTGCATGAATTAAGTTAATAAATTTACAGATATTGTCTGTGTTTCGTCTTTTTTTAATAAATCCAGTTTGGTCTAGATTTACTATTTTTGGTACATAGTCGGCTAATCTGTTTGCTAATAGTTTAGCTATTATCTTATAATCTGTGTTAAGTAAAGATATTAGTCTATATGACGCTGGTGCGAGTGGATCTTTCCTTGTCTTTGGTATTACTGTAATTATTGCTGTTTTGCATGAATCTGGTATGCTTTGAGTTTTATCAATCTGGTTGATTACTTCCAGAAGGGGAGGAATTAATAAGTCTTTAAATGTTTTATAGGATTCTATTGGGAATCCATCCTCTCCTGGTGTTTTATTGTTCAGTAGTTTTTTTTAATATCTCCTGTAATTCTTCTATTTCAAATGGTTTCATTAATTTATTTTGCTCCTCTGTTTGTAATTTTGGTAGTTCATTTTTAGTTAGAAATTCATCTATTTTGTCTTCTTTCCCTTCGTTTTCAGTTTGATATATTTGCTCGTAGAATTCCCTGAAGTTTTCATTGATCTCCGTTGGATTATATGTAATTTTCTTGTCCTTTTTCCTTAATGCCAATACCATTCTTTTAGTTTGTTCTGTCTTAAGCTGCCATGCTAGAATTTTGTGTGTTTTTTCTCCTAGCTCATAATATTTCTGTTTTGTCTTCATTATGTTCTTCTCCACCTTATATGTTTCTAGTGTTTCATATTTTATTTTTTTATCTCTTCTTTTAGTTGTATCTTCATTTATTGCTAATTCTTTTTCTATATTTGTTATTTCCCTTTCCAACTGTCCTGTTTCCCGATTGTAGTCCTTCTTCATCTTAGTTATATAACTTGTTATTTGCCCTCTGATGAACGCTTTCATTGCATCCCATAGTATAAACTTATCTTTCACTGATTCCGTATTTATTTCAAAGTACATTTTAATTTGTCGTTCAATTAATTCTCTAAAATCCTGTCTTTTAAGTAGCATGGAGTCTAATCTCCATCTATACATTTTTGGTGGGATGTCCTCTAGCTCTATTGCCAATAACAGGGGTGAGTGGTCCAATAATAGTCTAGCTTTATATTCCATTTTCCTAACTCTCCCTTGAATGTGGGCTGATAACAGGAATGTTATGTTTGAGTATGTTTTATGTCTACCCGAATAATATGAATATTCCTTTTCCTTTGGGTGTTGTTTCCTCCACATATCCAAAAGTTGCATTTCTTGCATCAATTTAATTATAAATTTGGTTACTTTGTTCTCTCTGTTAGTTTTTTTTTCCAGTTTTATCCATGTTTGAGTCCAAATTAAGGTTAAAATCCCCGCCTATTAGTATGTTCCCTTGCATGTCTACTATCTTCAAAAAGATATCTTGCATAAATTTTTGATCTTCATTAGGTGAATATACATTGAGTAAATTCCAAAATTCCGAATATATCTGACATTTTATCATTACATATTATTTCCTCTTCTATTTTGATTGGTATATTTTTATTGATTAATATAGCTACTCCTCTGGCTTTTGAATTATATGATGCTGCTGTTACATGTCCTATCCAATCTCTCTTTAATTTCTTGTGTTCCACTTCAGTTAGATGTGTTTCTTGTACGAATGCTATATCAATTTTTTCTTTTTTCAATAATTTAAACACTTTCTTCCTTTTGATTTGGTTATGTATTCCATTAATATTTAAAGTCATATAGTTCAACATAGCCATTTCATACTTTGTTTATCTTTCCTTTCCATTTCCTCATCACCACTTTCCCTTCTTATCCATTTCTGCTTTCTTTTTTTGAACACATTATAAGACAACATTTCTAAAACATAAAATATTTCCACTATTCTTATATTTAAAATTCCTTTAACCCCAATAGTCCCTCCCCTTTCTGAGTTGCCCTTTGTCCCTTGTCGGGCAACCACATCTCCCCTCTCCATTTGGATTTGCGAATTCACTCGCAAGCGTCAACTGATTTCGCAGTGACTGTAATTCTTCCCCACCCAGCCCCCCCAGAAAATATTTTAATCTTCATATATAACACTCTCTTAATTCCCTCCTTACTTCCTTTCTTCCCTTTCTTTCCCTTCTTAGTTCTTACCTATACTCTATTTTTATATATATACATACACACATATACATATATATATCTTCTTTGGCTTGGCTTCGCGGACGAAGATTTATGGAGGGGGTAAAAAGTCCACGTCAGCTGCAGGCTCGTTTGTGGCTGACCAGTCCGATGCGGGACAGGCAGACACGATTGCAGCGGTTGCAAGGGAAAATTGGTTGGTTGGGGTTGGGTGTTGGGTTTTTCCTCCTTTGCCTTTTGTCAGTGAGGTGGGCTCTGCGGTCTTCTTCAAAGGAGGCTGCTGCCCGCCAAACTGTGAGGCGCCAAGATGCACGGTTTGAGGCGTTATCAGCCCACTGGCGGTGGTCAATGTGGCAGGCACCAAGAGATTTCTTTAGGCAGTCCTTGTACCTTTTCTTTGGTGCACCTCTGTCATGGTGGCCAGTGGAGAGCTCGCCATATAATACGATCTTGGGAAGGCGATGGTCCTCCATTCTGGAGACGTGACCCATCCAGCGCAGCTGGATCTTCAGCAGCGTGGACTCGATGCTGTCGACCTCTGCCATCTCGAGTACCTCGACGTTAGGGGTGTGAGCGCTCCAATGGATGTTGAGGATGGAGCGGAGACAACGCTGGTGGAAGCGTTCTAGGAGCCGTAGGTGGTGCCGGTAGAGGACCCATGATTCGGAGCCGAACAGGAGTGTGGGTATGACAACGGCTCTGTATACGCTTATCTTTGTGAGGTTTTTCAGTTGGTTGTTTTTCCAGACTCTTTTGTGTAGTCTTCCAAAGGCGCTATTTGCCTTGGCGAGTCTGTTGTCTATCTCGTTGTCGATCCTTGCATCTGATGAAATGGTGCAGCAGAGATAGGTAAACTGGTTGACCGTTTTGAGTTTTGTGTGCCCGATGGAGATGTGGGGGGGCTGGTAGTCATGGTGGGGAGCTGGCTGATGGAGGACCTCAGTTTTCTTCAGGCTGACTTCCAGGCCAAACATTTTGGCAGTTTCCGCAAAGCAGGACGTCAAGCGCTGAAGAGCTGGCTCTGAATGGGCAACTAAAGCGGCATCATCTGCAAAGAGTAGTTCACGGACAAGTTTCTCTTGTGTCTTGGTGTGAGCTTGCAGGCGCCTCAGATTGAAGAGACTGCCATCCGTGCGGTACCGGATGTAAACAGCGTCTTCATTGTTGGGGTCTTTCATGGCTTGGTTCAGCATCATGCTGAAGAAGATTGAAAAGAGGGTTGGTGCGAGAACACAGCCTTGCTTCACGCCATTGTTAATGGAGAAGGGTTCAGAGAGCTCATTGCTGTATCTGACCCGACCTTGTTGGTTTTCGTGCAGTTGGATAATCATGTTGAGGAACTTTGGGGGACATCCGATGCGCTCTAGTATTTGCCAAAGCCCTTTCCTGCTCACGGTGTCGAAGGCTTTGGTGAGGTCAACAAAGGTGATGTAGAGTCCTTTGTTTTGTTCTCTACACTTTTCTTGGAGCTGTCTGAGGGCAAAGACCATGTCAGTGGTTCCTCTGTTAGCGCGAAAGCCGCACTGTGATTCTGGGAGAATATTCTCAGCGACACTAGGTATTATTCTATTTAGTAGAATCCTAGCGAAGATTTTGCCTGCAATGGAGACTTCAGGGGTTTCTACGAGGCTCTAAAGGCTGTGTACGGCCCCTCACCCCAAGTCCAAAGCCCGCTGCGCAGCTCAGACGGCAAAGTCCTCCTCAGCGACAAGATCTCCATCCTCAACCGATGGTCAGAACACTTCCAATCTCTTTTCAGTACCAACCGCTCAGTCCAAGATTCCGCCCTGCTCCAGCTCCCTCAACAGCCCCTAAGGCTAGAGCTGGATGAGCTTCCCACCCTGGATGAGACATATAAGGCAATCGAACAACTGAAAAGTGGCAAAGCAGCAGGTATGGATGGAATCCCCCCAGAAGTCTGGAAGGCTGGCGGCAAAACTCTGCATGCCAAACTACATGAGTTTTTCAAGCTTTGTTGGGACCAAGGTAAACTGCCTCAGGATCTTCGTGATGCCACCATCATCACCCTGTACAAAAACAAAGGCGAGAAATCAGACTGCTCAAACTACAGGGGAATCACATATATATATATATATATGTATATACCTACATACACACATACATATGGTTTGTTGTCATTTTTGTTCTTGTTACATCTCTTCATCTCTCTGTCTGTTTTGTAGTTGTTCTGCAAATTTTCGTGCTTCTTCCGGATCCAAGAATAGTCTGTTTTGCTGCCCCGGAATAAATATTTTAAGTACTGCTGGGTATTTTAACATAAATTTATAACCTTTTTTCCATTGGGTCATTTTTGCTGCATTGAACTCCTTCCTCTTCTTCAGGAGTTCAAAACTTATATCTGGATAGAAAAAAAAATTTTGACCCTTGTATTCCAGTGGTTTTTTGTCTTCTCTTATTTTCTTCATTGCCTTCTCCAATATATTTTCTCTTGTTGTATATCTTAGGACTTGGGGTGAGGGGCCGTATACAGCCTTTAGAGCCTCGTAGAAACCCCTGAAGTCACCAATGACCGCGCTGAGCTGGGTTCGCTTGGCGAGGCTAGTCCACCACTCATTTTGGATCTCCCGGAGTTTGCGCTGAAGATGGCTGCATGCGCGACGTAAGGCTTGTTTCTTCTCTGGACAGGACGGCTTTGTAAGGTGAGCCTGGTGGGCAGCTCACTTCTTTGCCAGCAGCTCCTGGATTTCCTGGCTGTTTTCATCGAACCAGTCCTTGTTTTTCCTGGAGGAGAAGCCCAGTACCTCTTCAGTGGATTGCAGTATGGTAGTCTTCAACTGATCCCAGAGGGTTTCAGGGGACGGGTCCGTGAGGCGGATTGTATCGTGGAGCTTTGCTTTGAGGTTTGCCTGGAAGTTTCCTCTCGCTTCGTCTGACAGCAGGTTTCCAACATTGACCCTCTTTCTGGGGGCTTTACAGTTCCTGGGCTTTGGCTTGAAGTGAAGGTTGAACTTGCAGAGAACCAGCCGGTGGTCAGTGTGGCATTCCGCACTGGGCATGACCCTGGTGTGGAGCACATCTCGTTTGTCACTTTCTCGCACCAGGATGTAGTCCAGGAGGTGCCAGTGTTTGGATCGGGGATGCATCCAGGTAGTCTTAAGGCTGTCCCTCTGCTGAAAAAGGGTGTTTGTAATGACAAGCCGCTGTTCTGCGCAGAGCTCCAAAAGGAGGCGCCCATTGTCGTTGCACTTGCCGACGCCATGCTTGCCCAGGATTCCTGGCCAGGTTTCTGAGTCTTTGCCGATGCGAGCATTGAGGTCGCCAAGGATGACAACCTTGTCGGCTGTAGGGGTGCGTTGGATGAGGTTGCGCAGGTCAGTGTAGAACTTGTCCTTTTCTGCTGGTTCCGCCTGGAGGGTTGGAGCATAGACACTGATGAGGGTGATGCAACGCTTGTTTTGAAGGGGGAGTCGCATGGACATGATTCGGTCCGAGTGGCCTGTAGGAAGGTTTTCGAGTTTGGAGGCAATGAAGTTCTTGACCATGAAGCCTACACCAGATAGGCGTCGTTCATCCGAAGGCTTGCCAGACCAGTAGAGTGTGTAGCCTGCGTCACGTTCTTGGAGGCTGCCTACATCTGCCAGGTGGACTTCACTGAGAGTGGCTATGTCGATGTCAAGTCTGAGGAGTTCATGTGCAATGATGGCAGACCGACGTTCAGGTCGGTGGCTGTCAGCCTTGTCTAGCATGGTTCTGATGTTCCAGCATGCTAGCTTGAGTTTGTGAGCATCTTTTGAGGGGGAGGACGTGGAGGGGGAGGATGTGGAGGGGGAGGACATGGACCTGTCCTCGGGCCTGCGCAATTGAGCTTTCAGGTGGAGTGCAGTGCGCGCAGTACTGGGCTCTAAAGGCTGTGTACGGCCCCTCAACCCAAGTCCAAAGCCCACTGCGCAGCTCGGATGGCAAAGTCCTCCTCAGCAACAAGATCTCCATCCTCAACCGATGGTCAGAACACTTCCAATCTCTTTTCAGTGCCAACCGCTCAGTCCAAGATTCCGCCCTGCTCCAGCTCCCTCAACAGCCCCTAAGGCTGGAGCTGGATGAGGTCCTCACCCAGGATGAGACATATAAGGCAATCGAACAACTGAAAAGTGGCAAAGCAGCAGGTATGGATGGAATCCACCCAGAGGTCTGGAAGGCTGGCGGCAAAACTCTGCATGTCAAACTGCATGAGTTTTTCAAGCTTTGTTGGGACCAAGGAAAACTGCCTCAGGACCTTCATGATGCCACCATCATCACCCTGTACAAAATCAAAGATGAGAAATCAGACTGCTCAAACTACAGGGGAATCACGCTGCTCTCCATTGCAGGCAAAATCTTCGCTAGGATTCTCCTAAATAGAATAATACCTAGTGTCGCCGAGAATATTCACCCAGAATCACAGTGCGGCTTTCGCGCAAACAGAGGAACTACTGACATGGTCTTTGCCCTCAGACAGCTCCAAGAAAAGTGCAGAGAACAAAACAAAGGACTCTACATCACCTTTGTTGACCTCACCAAAGCTTTCAACACCGTAAGCAGGAAAGGGCTTTGGCAAATACTAGAGCGCATCGGATGTCCCCCAAAGTTCCTCAACATGATTATCCAACTGCACGAAAACCAACAAGGTCGGGTCAGATACAGCAATGAGCTCTCTGAACCCTTCTCCATTAACAATGGCGTGAAGCAAGGCTGTGTTCTCGCACCAACCCTCTTTTCAATCTTTTTCAGCATGATGCTGAACCAAGCCATGAAAGACCTCAACAATGAAGATGCTGTTTACATCCGGTACCGCACGGATGGCAGTCTCTTCAATTTGAGGCGCCTGCAAGCTCACACCAAGACATAAGAGAAACTTGTCCGTGAACTACTCTTTGCAGACGATAGCGCTTTAGTTGCCCATTCAGAGCCAGCTCTTCAGTGCTTGACGTCCTGTTTTGCGGAAACTGCCAAAATGTTTGGCCTGGAAGTCAGCCTGAAGAAAACTGAGGTCCTCCATCAGCCAGCTCCCCACCATGACTACCAGCCCCCCCACATCTCCATCGGGCACACAAAACTCAAAACGGTCAACCAGTTTACCTATCTCTGCTGCACCATTTCATCAGATGCAAGGATCGACAACGAGATAGACAACAGACTCGCCAAGGCAAATAGCGCCTTTGGAAGACTACACAAAAGAGTCTGGAAAAACAACCAACTGAAAAACCTCACAAAGATAAGCGTATACAGAGCCGTTGTCATACCCACACTCCTGTTCGGCTCCGAATCATGGGTCCTCTACCGGCATCACCTACGGCTCCTAGAACGCTTCCACCAGCGTTGTCTCCGTTCCATCCTCAACATTCATTGGAGCGCTTTCATCCCTAACGTCGAAGTAGTCGAGATGGCAGAGGTCGACAGCATCAAGTCCACGCTGCTGAAGATCCAGCTGCGATGGGTGGGTCACGTCTCCAGAATGGAGGACCATCGCCTTCCCAAGATCGTGTTGTATGGCGAGCTCTCCACTGGCCACCGTGACAGAGGTGCACCAAAGAAAAGGTACAAGGACTGCCTAAAGAAATCTCTTGGTGCCTGCCACATTGACCACCGCCAGTGGGCTGATATCGCCTCAAACCGTGCATCTTGGCGCCTCACAGTTTGGGGGGCAGCAACCTCCTTTGAAGAAGACCGCAGAGCCCACCTCACTGACAAAAGGCAAAGGAGGAAAAACCCAACACCCAACCCCAACCAACAAATTTTCCCCTGCAACCGCTGCAACCGTGTTTGCCTGTCCCGCATCGGACTTGTCAGCCACAAACGAGCCTGCAGCTGACGTGGACATTTACTCCCTCCATAAATCTTCGTCCGCGAAGCCAAGCCAAAGAGAAGAAGATATCTTAGGAATTTTACTAGAATGGATCTTGGTTTTTGTTGTGGTTGAGGTTTAGGTTCTGTGCACCCTTTCTATTTCCATTTCTTCCTGTAATTCTGGTCTTCCTAGGACCTGGGGATCCATTCTTTTATAAATTCTTTCATATTTTTGCCTTCTTCATCTTCCTTAAGGCCCACTATCTTTATATTGTTTCTTCTATTATAATTTTCCATTATATCTATCTTCTGAGCTAACAGCTCCTGTGTTTCTTTAACTTTTTAATCAGATTCTTCTAATTTCTTTTTTAAGTAATCTACTTCCATTTCTATGGCTGTTTCTCATTCTTCCACCTTGTCTACTCTTTTTCCTATATCTGTCATGATCATCTCTAAACTATTCACTTTTTCTTCTGTACTTTGTATTCTTCTTTTTATTTCACTGAATTCTTGTGACTGCCATTCTTTTACTGTTTCCATATATTCTTTAAAAAAATATTTATCCATGTACTTGCCCTTCCCTTCATCTTCCATTTCTCTGTGTTCTTCCTCTTCTTCTAAGTCCACTCCAGGATCTGTGTTCTTTACCTCTGTCTCTTCTGGTTTTCTTGTTGGGTTGTTTGTTTTATTTTGTTGGGTATTTTTGGTCTTCTTATTTTTATTAGAAGTGTCTTGGTGTTGGTCTTCTTCCTCTGGGTTGGTCATCTGTTGTTTCTTTGATTTCTTATTTTTACTCTCTTCTTTCTTGCTCTCGTTATTTTCTATGTTTTTCTCTTGCTGTTGTGTTGCAGTTGTCTTTTTCAGCTGTGGAGATCTACTCCTCAGCTGGTTCCCCCCTCCCGTCAGTGTTATCTTTGTATTGCGCATCGCGCATGCGCGAATCCTCACGCATGCGCGGTTGCGCACTTTTGTTTGGCTCCGTGAGCTATTTTTGTAGTCCCGAGTTCGGGGCTTTGACTGACCTCAGGGAGTGGGCTTCTCTCTCCACGGTGGGCCTCCTTGTACAGGTAAGGCCTTCACCTTCTTCTTCCGACGTCTTTCCTTCTTTTCTTCCTGTTGTTTTTGGTTTTTCTTTCTTCGCTGCCATTTTCTCCACACTTTTACTTTCACTTTGCTTTGGTATTTATGTTTGTGCCTTTGCTTTTTCTCTATCTTTTTTTTAACTTTTCTGGAGAGGGCTGGAGTTCCCCTACTGGCCACTACTCCATCATGTGACTCCTCCTGGGCTAAATAATCTTGTTGCCAAATTTGCAGATGACACCAAGACAGGTGGTGGAGCAGGAACTGTTGAAGAAACCGTAAAATTACAAAAGGATATAGCCCAATGTTGAGCAGTGTTTGGTTCTACATTTTGGCTGTGGAAATAAACAGGCAGAGAACTATCTGGATGGGGAGAAAATTCAATCCTCGGAGGTGCAAAGAGATCTGGGTGTCCTTGTGCAGAGTAATCTAAAAATTAATGTCCAGGTGGGACTGGTAGTGAAGAAGGTGAATGCTATGTTGGCCTTCATTTCAAGAAGTATAGTGTATAAGAGTAGAAAGGTGTTGTTGAGACTCTATAGGCCACTGGTGAGACCTCTTATCTTAGAAAGGATGTGATATTGTTGGAGAGGGTGCAGAGGAGATTTACTAGGGTGATTTCTGGAATGCAGGGCTGGTGTGTGGGGAGTGTTTGGCAGCTCTTGGGTTGTATTTGTTGGAGTGTAGGAGAATGAGGGGGGGGATCTCATTGAGACATTTCGAATATTGAAAGGTTTTGTCAGAGTGAATGCAGATAAGATGTTTCCCTTGATGGGTGAATCGAGGACAAGGGGTCATAGTCTTAAAATTAGAAGTTGTCCAATTAAAGCAAAGAGGAGGAAGAACTTCTATTCAGAGGGTTGTGGATCTGTGGAACTCACTGCTGCACAAAGCAGTGGAGGCCAGATCACTAGCAGTATTTAAACAGGGAATGGATGGGTATCTCATTAGTAAGGGTATCAAGGGATATGGAGAAAGAAAAGGCTGGAAATTGGAACTAGGGGTGAGTTTAGTTTAGTGCATAGTCATGGTACAGACCCGATGTGCCTAGTAGCCTGCTTCTGTTCCTTTATCTTGTGATCTTGTGATATTCATCAAGAACATCAGATTCAGATTCAGATTCAGATTATTAGTCAGAGTACATGCGTACCATCACATACAAGCCTGAGATTCTCTTTCATGCCAACAAGGCAGAATTACCATGTAATAGTTGGGCAAAAACTACATAATGTACACATGTAAACAAATAAACTGATATAAACAGCTGACTGTGCAATACAGAGTGGAGGAAAAAAAAGTGCACAAGTAAGAGTCCTTAAATGAGCCCCTGATTGAGTTTGCTGTTAAGGAATCTGATAGTGGAGGGGTAGTAGCCTTTCCTGAACCTGGGGTGCGAGTCTTGTGGCACCTATACTTCTTTCCTGATGGCAGCAGCGAGAACAGAGCGTGTGTTAGGTGGTGTGGATCCTTGATGATTGGATCCTCCAAAGGCAGTGTTCCCCGTAGATGTTCCCGATGGTGGGAAGGGGTTTGCCGGTGATGTCCTGGGCTGTGTCCACTACCTTTTGCAGGGCTTTATGCTCAAGTGTATTGGTGTCCCCATATCAGACCATGATGCACCTGGTCAACACACTTTCCATCACACATCTGTAGAAAATGTTCATGATTTTCAATGTCATACCAAACCTCCGCAAACTCCTGAGCAAGTAGAGGTGCTGACGTCCTTTCTTCACGATGCCATTGGGTCCAGGAAAGATCGTCCAAGATGGTGACTCACAAGAACTTAAATTTGCTCACCCTGTCCTTGTGTGAGGATCTGATCAAGAAAGGGTTTATCAAAAACGAGCCTGTCATCTGTCTATTCAAGTTATTTCAGGTAGGCATCTAAAAGTCACATTCAATGGAGGAAAAATATACAGATGAAAGGAAGAGAAAGAGGCAGGAAAGCTGTTTCCAGAGGTGAGTGAGACAAGAATTAGGGGAGATAGGCTCAAAGTTTAGAACTGTAGGGTGGCAGGATTAACGCAGAATTTAGCATCATGCTATAACCACACCAACGACCTCGGCTCAAATCCGACACTGTCTGTATTGATCGCCGAGTCTGCATGGGTTTCCTCTGGGGGCTCTGGTTTCTTCCCATGCTTCAAAGTGTACGAGGGTTGTAGGTTAATCGGGTGCAATTAGGTAGCACAGACTTGTGGGCCAGAAGGGCCTGTTACCATGTTGTATGTATGTCCAAGAACTGGGAGAGTAGATTCAGGGCAGAGATAAGGAAGATCCACTTTTCCCGGAAAGTAGTGAAGCTGTGGAATTCTCTGCCCAAGGCGCAGTAGAGGGTGCCTCATTAAATGTATTTAAGGCACAGTAAGATAGACTTTTGCATCGAGGGGAAATTATGAGTTCTAGAGAAAAGGCAGGTAAGTGGAGCTGGGACTATGGCTAGATCAACCATGGTGGAGCAGGCTCCATGGGCCAGATTTTCGGCCCCTGCTCCGATTCCTTATTTCTCCCATTGATACTGCTTAACACACGGAGTTCCTTCAGCAGGTGTTTGCCAACCCAATGAAGGGTATTCCACCCAGCAAAACATTTAAAAAACAGTTTTTATTGTTCACAGTTACAAGATATGAACTTTACCTGTCCTCAAACTAAAGCCAATTCTATTCTTCTGTGTTTTAATCATTGCTGTTTATAAGCATCAATGTTCTCAACAATTTTATAGTAAATACTTACCTGGCATTATACTTTCATAAAGCCCTTTCACATAGTCAAAATGCACAACTGTGATTCATCTTATATCTGTATGTGTGAGTTCTTTGACAACACACGGATGAAGGAAAAGGTTCTTCACTTTAAAGTTGTTGTAAACAGCACCATGGGGCCATGAGGATGCAAATCTCCATTACAGCACAAACATGGTCTGTCAGCCCCCTGCTGGCAGGCAAATCTAATCAAATAGGAGCTATAATCCTTAAGGCATTGCTAGTTGTATTGCAATCATGATCACTATCAGTTCATCTCCCTTTATTAAAACAAAAGTAGCTTACTTTTAACTAACATGTTTTCTTTGTATAACTCTGCAATTTTAACTTTAACATCAGGAACTTACATTTTCATTATTATCAACATTGTTAACATTTGTTAAACTTGTTTTGTGTGTTCACATTTGCATACACTAAATCTTGAAGAGTGAGTAAGATAGCACTACTTCATTCTAAAACAGGGGACATTAAATTTGTTCCATTTGTCTCTTGGGAGGATTCACGTGTCTTGATGATCTCCTTGAATATGAGTTGTTGTCTCAGACGATGTCTTCTCAGCTGGATCTTCAGGTTCTTCAGCAGTATCCATCTTTCCATCTACTGTGGCTACACCTTCATCTGTCTGAATGGTGTATGATCTTTGTTGGACATTACTAAGGACAATTCCCTTCTGAGTCCATAAGCTTATTTTGTCTTTTGGCCTTACTTGGTCACTTTCTTTTGGTTGTTCTTTGAACTTCCTCACTTTCTCCCCTTCATTTTTTTTAAGGAGGTTCTCCTGGAAGGGTAGGTTTGATCTTACACTATATCCCATAAGGAGTTGTACTGGTGACATACCACACTCAAGCAGTGTTGTGCAGTATACTAGCATTTTCTGGTAGAAGTCTGTTCCACTCTCTTTTGCCTTGTTCATCAGTCTTTTCACTGTCTGTACTAATTTTTCCACTGGACCATTGGACTGTGGAAAAGGAGGACTTGAAATGGTGTGTTACAAAGTACTACTCTTTGGCCAACTGTCGCACCATTAAATTGCAAAACTGGGGTCCATTGTCTGTGAAAACCTCACTTGCCATGCCATATCTGGAAAATATGGCTTTCATACCTGTTATTACAGCATCTGCCATGGTGGTGTTCAGTTTACACATCTCTGGATACGGGGAGTAATAGTCTGTGACTACAAGATCACCCTTCCCTTGACATTCGAATAGGTCACCGCCTACCTTCTGGTAAGGTCTGTATGGTGCTGGGTGTGGCTTTAGTGGTTCTGCAGGATTGCTTGTTCAATATTTCCGGCATATTGTACAGTTTGACATTTTATTCGTTATATCATTGTTGATTCTTGGCCAGTACATCACCTCTTGTGCTCTTTTCTTACACTTTTTGAAACCAAGATGTCCTCCATGGATACTTTTTAGCATCTCTTTTCTCAGACTCTTTGGGATAAGGATTTTTCTTCCTTTGTAGATGATGTCTTCAACCACTAATAGTTCCGCCCTGCAGTTCCAGTACTCTACAACATCAGGTGAGCAGTCCTGATTCATGTTGGGCCACCCATCCAAGATGTTTTTCCTCAGTTGTCTCAGTCTCTGTCTCTGACTTTATGAGCTCTATTTTTGCATCTGATATGGGCAATGCACTTGTGATCATGTCCACGAAGGCATTCACATCTACATCCATTTTGGTGTTTGCGGGCTCTCTCGTCTCAACAGCTCTAGTCATTAGCTTACCCAGAGTGTACACCACATTCAGTGTATAGCATTGCAGCCTGATCATCATTCTTTGTATTCTAAGTAGACATTCATTTAATGGCTTTTGGAACAATGCAATCAAGGGCTTCTGGTCAGTCTCTACACTGATTGTTTGTCATGACACAAACTGATGAAATCTTTCATAGGCGTATGTGATGCTGAGCAGCTCCCTTTCAATTTGAGCGAATCGCGTTTCCGCGTCTGTTACTGAGTGTGATGTATACACAATGGGTTTCCAGTCATCATATTTTTGCAGAAGAATGCACCGAGCCTACTATGTGATGCATCTGATGATACCTTGATGGGTCTTGCTGGGTCGTAAAACCTCATAACTGGTTCCTCTGTGAGCAGTTTCTTTAGTTCGCTCCATGGATTTTCAAGTTCACGATTCCATTCCCATTCAGTGTTCTTTTCTGTTAATCTTCTCAAGAGAGGTTTTGTGAGAGGTTGGATATGAATTTACCCATATAGCTGACCATTCCATTAAAC
The DNA here is from genome assembly GCF_036971445.1 of Narcine bancroftii. Taxonomy (NCBI): domain Eukaryota; kingdom Metazoa; phylum Chordata; class Chondrichthyes; order Torpediniformes; family Narcinidae; genus Narcine; species Narcine bancroftii. Next base: position 67,929,581 of record NC_091475.1, read on the forward strand.
CTCTGTATGTCCTTTTTGCATTGTGGTCTTGGCATGTTCCCAATGGTGGACATCTTTCTGGGATCTTGTCTGATGCCATCACTGTCAATAATATCTCCTACAAATGTTAGTTCTGTCACCTTGAGCTGGCATTTCTCTCTATTCAGCTTCAGGTTTGCTTTCCTTGTTGCTTCCAGCACGTTCCTTAGTCTCTCATCATGCTCCATTCTTGTGATACCCCAGAATATGATGTCATCCATTGAAGTATCAACTCCATCCAGATGCTCATAGACCATATGAAGAGTTTTGTGATACACTTCAGGAGCTGAGACAATTCCGAATGGTAACAGTAGGAAGGAATCCATATCTGCCATATCAACTATTGAAGGTGCACTTGCTTCATCCAATTTTCATTGCCAAAATCTTGATGATGTATCTAACTTGCTGAAAAACTTTGCATTTGCAAACTGTGACATGATTTCTTCACATGTCGGAAGCTTAAAGTGTTCTCTCTTTATTGCTCTGTTGAGATCTCTTGGATCCAAGCAAATTCTAAGCTTTCCATTCTTTTTGTCCACAATGACAAATGAACTCACCCACACCGTTGGCTCATCTAATCATGTTCAGAATTTCCTCTGCCTTTAATTGCTTTTGAAGCACAAATGGAACTTTTTTGCATGGATGCATTATTGGTGACACTCATTTATCCAATCTGATCGTGTGTTCTCCTGGAAGGCAGCCTAGACCCTGGAATAGGTCATTGTTCTCTTTCATGAGTTCATCATAGACTGTCTCTCCTTCACTTTCCACAACGAGGACTCTTTTTACCAGGTTCAGTTTCTAACAGGCTTTTAAACCCAGTATGGCCCATACATCCTTTGGTATCACGATGAATGCTAACATGTGCTCTTTGTCCTTGTATTTTACTTTGACCATACATTCTCCTTGCACTGGTATATCAGTTCCTGAATATCCTGTCACCTTCACTTTTGTTCCATACATCTTTGGTCTGGGTCTAATCTTCTTAAAATCAGTCTCTAATATTACATTAATTTGTGTTCCAGTATCCAATTTAACTGAAATGTAAATGTCAATCACTTTTAATCTCAACATCCAGACTCTGTTTTCTTTCTTGTTTTCAGTCACAACATCTACATAAAATTCCTCTATCTCTCTTTCATCTACTGCATGAATCTTGTTTTGTTGGACTTCTTTCCTACAGAAACAGGCATAATGGTTGCTTTTGTTGCACATATAGCATGGTTTACCATTTGCTGGACACTTTTTTGGTAAGTGTTGTGCACCGCATCAACGACATTGCTTTCGATTGTCCCTTTCATTTTTGTTCACTGGCCACACATTTCTTTCCCTTTTTGCATTCTTTTTTTGAAATGGTTTATATCCATTCTTGCTCACTGCATCCACTTTGCAGCTAGTTTCACTGAGCAGCTCCTTTGCCTGCATTTTTACAATTTCTGTAGCCCTACAGAGTTCTATGGCTTTTTTCATGTCTAGATTTTGCTCTCTTAGCACTCTTTCCCTTAGACTATTATCTGGAATACCACACACAAAGTCTATCTTTTATCAGCGAGTCAGTCAGTCCACCAAATTCACACGTTTTGCTTCTGTTTCTCAATTCAGTCACATACTGATCAATACGTCCTTCCATTTTCTGTACACACGTGGAAAATCCATGCCTCTCAAATGTCATGTTACGTTTAGGTATGCAGTATGCCTCAAATGGTTCCATTATTTTTCCAGTTCCATTTTGTCTCCTTCAGCAGCAAATGTCAAGTTATTATATACGTTCAAGGCTTTATCAGCCACGATATGTAAGAAACCTGACACTTTCACTTTATCACTTTTTTCATCAGCTCCAAATGCCACTAAATACAATACAAAATGATGTCTGATTCTGTTCCAATTTTCAGCCACAGTGCCTGTCAGCTGAAGTTTTGCTGGTGGATGTAATCCTTCCATTTTTCACTGTGTTAGTTTCTCTTCACTGATCAATTGCTGACTTTAGATTTTACCTTTTAAAGTATTTCCTTCTAATTTCCTTCATCCCACTTCTGACACCATTTCATATTTTATTCATATGTGTGAGTTCTTAGACAACACATGAATGAAGGAAAAGGTTCTTTACTTTAAAGTTGTTGTAAACAGCATCATGAGGCCTGCCATGAGACTGCAAGTCTCCATTACAGGTCCTGCATACTGTGTCTCCTGCTCTGTGTCAGCCCCCTGCTGGTAGCCAAGTCTAATAAAACAAGAACTATAATCAAGGCCTTGCTAGTGGCCATGCAAACATGATCACTATCATTACACACTGTAAAGGTGGAGATTCACTGCCCCTACATCGGGCGAATTACTTCCATGTATGCGCCCTGGTTGGCTCTAAGGCGCCGACTGCAATCTCTCTCGGGGGAAGGGTCAGCGGTGGAGTGCAGTGCATAGCATGAATTTAATGCCACTGCAAATGGCTGGCCGGGGTGGGTTGATAACTTTGCAGTGACATCGTCAGCCTGTGTCATATCTCACTTATCAAAAAATAGTGAGATATGACTCTCCCTCCGTGACCCCCTCAGAGCAGGGGTGGACAGTGGGGGCCATCAAAGCAGCAGGGGTCAGCCAAGGCAGGCTATGACAGCCGTTCCAGCCTCCCGCACCTCCCCAGGATGCATCAGCCTTTGAGGCTGTTCGTCGGCACCAGTGGCTCAATACGCTATGGCCATCTACCCATAATCCCCCATGCAGCTGGAACCATTCTGAAAAACGCAGAGAGGTTCCAACTTTGTGGGGGATTATAGGTAATGAAGTCAGCCATTGTTCAGCACATATGTATGGTGTCATAACCTCCTGAAAGCCGCATCAATGCCCCAACCACTTCCAGACATAAAGGGGGCATCGGCTTTTCTGGGCCTGCATGAAAAAATAAGAAATACTTTAGAAATACTTTTTCATTCGGCTTTGAAGCCGGAGGCCGACTATGAAAAAGCCTAGAGACTATAGATGTCAATCCCCTTGCCCCTCTCTTGCACCATAACTGGGACATTTGATTGGTCCAACAAGGTGGAAGATAATCCAGACACATTCTAAACACAACAAAGTGATCATTTTCACAGATTCAATTGTTGCAACCTCTTCTAAATCATCAGCAGTTGTCAACGATGTCATCAGGGCAACATCCATTGACTAATAATCTGCCAATCAATGCTCAGAACACGTTTACATCATGAAATGGTCTCGATCCACATATGAAAATGATGTCAATGGCCAAAATAGCATAACTGCTCTTGATGACACAGCAATGTTCAACAATGAACTGGTGAACGATGGAACAACTTTGCAGTACGAGTGCCAGAAACAATATCACAAGCACAGCGCTCCAAAATCTCTTCAGAAATTCCTATTTATCACCTAATTAATCGTCACACCTGCATCAATGACCTTCACTGATCAGGTGTGCCGAGGAGCTCCATACGAAAGTTTGCACTCTGTTTGGATTAATGGAAACTTCCTCTGATAAAGAGGGAACAGATGCTTGAACTAACAAGTGACAAGTAACAAGAGTCCTGTGCAATGATAATCCTGATAAAAAGAAATAATAACAATTTGCTTTTGACCTGCAACAACACAACCATCGTCATCAAATCCACACTTAGTCATTTTGGGAGACAACTCTGTCTGGATAATTAATAAGTTACCATTAAATACTGAGACCCATGCAGCAAGACTGCATCTCCATAGCAGATCACCTGAAAGTCTTCAACAATAGTCATGTCAAAGGAGGATGGTGAGCTTATCACATAAGGAGTAGATTTAATCTTAACAATACAACAGCAGCAGAGCAGTTCAAGGAAACAAATAGGTACCATGCCCTTCCATTTGATATCATCACTTCTACCACAGGAAAATACAGTAAAGGTAGATCCCAGATAAGTGTATTTTCTGGTTGCTTGAGACTTACTTTTACAATTAACACACCTGCATTAAAAGTAAAAGACAAAAACATTACACTGTTCTTACATGGATCAAACTTCACTTGCATAAATATATACATCTGAAAGCATTTTACTTTATTTTCAGTCACATTCTTTGAAAACATTTAACCACCGCTCCATCTGCAGGTTCCTCCCCCTCCACAGAACTACCCGAAAGACGTACAATAACATGATAGATAATTAACCCCCCCCCTCCAGTTTACAGATAAAGCCTCTCACTGGGGTGACTCTTACCAAGCAGGGATAAGGAGACACTTTAAGAGAGTGACCCCCAATGGCGAGCTGCATCAACCAGCTCTTCATCCTGGGCAATACCATTGCTGTTTCACACAACTTTATTCAAACAGATACTACAAGCAAAGCCCAAGTAAGCCAACTCTGCTGGCTGAATATTTGCTCCCATCTTCACCAAAGATTTACGTGTTACTTCAGAGAACATTTACTTTTTTAATTTTAAACTTACGTATTTTTACCTATTATTTTATTTTGAATTTATTGTCATTTTTTAAAATTTATTTTCCTTAATTTTTTTTGCTGGTTGCTTGAATTCCAGATGCCAGAAATTTTACTGCAGTGACGATAGGTAAATGGAGAGGGGTAAAAGGTTGCTGGCAAATGAATCATGGAAATGTATCATGTAGCTTCAGGAAGATGAATGGCACATCAACTTTTATTGCAAAAGTCTGAAGTTTAAGAGTATGGAAGATTAGTTGTGGTTCTATTGAAACAAAAACAGAAAATGCTGGACATATCCAGCATCTGTGGAGAGAGCAGTGTAACTGCCTTGGTTTCTTTTTCTCACATGCCCCTGACCAGCTGAATATTTCCAGTGTTTTCTGTTTTAATTTCAGCTTTCCAACAATTGGCCTTAAAAATCTATTCTTATTAATTATTGTAGAATTGGGATATGCTGAGATTACACCCAGAATACTATGAACTTTGGTTCACTCACCAAAACCTGAATTCGTGTGTGCAACAAAACACACGATTGGTTCAGAGATGAGAAAACAGATCTTCTGAGGAGAGGATGTGTGGCTGAATCAACATTCTCTGCAGTTCAATGGTGGGCAGATGATCTCACTGAAAGAGCTTAGCAGGGTAGATGCAAGGATTCAGGCCAGGAAGTATTGAGAAAAAGTTTGAATGTAAGGGTTACGAATTTTTGGCAATTTTTACTGCAGTCTGCTGTCCAAACCAATTTATGTATATTTACATGTGGATTTTGGACATTGGGGAATTATGCGAGCTTGAAACTGGACGGCTCTCAATAAACCGCAGGAAGGTAGACACGGTCTACTCCTGTTCCTATTTCTTGAATTAAATGTTAAAATTCACTGGTTCATGCATTAAAATGACTTTCCAAGGTCATCTCAAAAACATCGGCTTCCTTAATTTTTCAGTATTCCAAACACAACAACAACCACAAGCCCTACATCAAGGTAACCACAGCAGAATGATAAGCATCGGCTTATTGGCATCATTTACATCTCACAGATAAAGTGATCCACAATGCTGGTCCTCCAATGGTTCACAATGACTTTTGTTTGTATTCTAATTGAGAGCCAACAACATGAAACGTACAGCATCTACAGAATTTTTCCACTATCTTCATCAATCAGATTTTGCAAAAACCGTTCAGTCACTACTGTACCCCTGGGCTATACTCTGATGTAAAAATATATTTTTGAAATTGCTGTCTATCAATATTTATCCTAAATAGCAGAACCTTCAGAATATTGCCACCATATTACGATGCAGCAAATTAATTTATGTCTGGGGACAAACCATATCCTGAACATATTTCTCAACTAATCAAATTGAAGGAGTCCCCAGAGGGAATATAACATTGTGCTTCTGCTGCTGATGTCAGTGGAACTTTTCATCCTTCATCCTTCATCCTTCCCTGCTTCACTTGGGAGGACTGTTTGGATCCACAAATGATGGTGAGGGAGGAGTTGTGGTCGCACACGTGTCACTTCCTTCAGTCACAAGCGAAGGTGTCAAGGGGCTGATTAGTGGGAAGGGATGAGTGGATGAGGGAGTCATGGAGGGAGTGGTCCCAGTGGGAGGCAGAGAAGGGAAATTGTGTCTGGTGGTGGGATCATGTTGTTGGTGATGAAAATTGCAGAGGATAATATGTTGGATACAGAGGCTGCTGAGTTGGTAGGTGAGGACAAGGGGAATCCTGTTTTTGTAAAGTCTGGGGGCAGAGGTAGATATGTGGGAAATAGAGGAGATACGAATAATGGCTGAGTGGTCAAGGAGAATCCAGGATTTTTTGAAGGAGGACATTTTGGGTGATATAAACTGGAAAACCTAATCTTGCGAGCAGATACAATGGAGACAGAACAATTGAAAAAGGAAGTAGAATCCTTGCAGGGGACTGGGTGTGAAGGTAGTTGAGGGAGTTGGTAGGTTTGTTAAAAAAATGTATGTAGAAATTTGTCTCCTGTGACAGAATATAGAGAAATATTTTTGGGAGATAAATTGGGAAAGGTTTGTTAGAGTAGGTCACATGCCAACACTTTAAAATAGATCTTATTTGAAATACTGGAGACATAGTGGCTTCTCATTCCTTTTTGCAAGAGCTTTGAAGAGTGCTCAAGTGACATCACTAATGGATTATTGATAATCAAGGCAACAGATGAAAGAGCAGGCTGGAGCCGTCATTGTCTGCAGGAGAATTTTGCTGTTGTAAGAAGGTCATGTGGTTTTGCAAGCAGAAGGAGTCAAACAGGCTTTCTCTCAGTCAGAGTGGGTGAGAGAGAGAGAGAGAGAGAGAGAGAGAGAGAGAGAGAAGCAGAGATCACTTGACAGTGTCAGTCAGCAGTAGTAGCTGGGACTGAAACAGGAAAAGCTGGCAAGGTTTTGGAAAGCCCTTGTGATTCATGCAAGAGGAGAGGACTGGCTGTCTAATGTTTCACTTGGAATAAGGGAAACAAAAAGGAACTCTGTGGTGACTTGAAAGAAAGAGGTTATCATCTGGAGAACCCTGATGGAACAGGTTTTGTCAGCAAGACACTGATGGAAATACATCAGTTGTGGATGTCCTGGAACTCTTAAAACCAACAAGAACCTTCCTGAGCAGTAAACCTTTCAAGCACCAAAGCCTGGTGAACTTGATAAATGTTAAATTCTGTGCACAGTATAAGAATTGCCTGCAACCAGTGAACTTGGAGGAATGAGAAGTGAGATTGGACTGTGAACCAAAGAACTTTTCTGAACTTACACACACATTACATACACATGCTCTTAGACTTAGAAGGGGGTTAAGTTAGGTAAAGTAAGTTAATAGTGATAAGTTAAAGTGCAATTCTGTTTTCATGTTTAAAGATAATTAAAAACAACTTTTGTTTAAGTAACCATTTGTCTTGATGAAAGTCTTTTGCTGCTGGGTTTTGGGGTCCTCTGGGTTCGTAACACTCCTGAGATGCAGACAAAGAGATCAAGATAAGGGAGAGTGTCACCAGAGTTGGACCAAGTGTACTTGAGGTTGAAGTGAAAGTTAGCAGCAAAGTGAATAAAATTGACAACCTCATCATGGATACATGAGGCAGCACAAATGTAGTTCAAGTTCAAGTTCATTACAGAGAAACCAGCATCTATGGGGACTAGTGGATTCTGGATAAGTGTATTTTCCAAGTTGCTTGAGACTCACCCATGCAATGCCTAACTACTACATCTTCATTAAGAATTAACAGTTTAAAAGACAAAAATACAACACTGTACTTACGTGCAACAAACTTCATTAGCATGAATATATAAATCTGTAGTATTTTACTTTATTTTCAGTTATATTCTTTGAAAACATTTAACTATTGCTGCATCTGCAGGTTCCTCCCCCTCCATGGAGCCACCCGAAAGCCAAACAATAATATTATAGATAATTAACCCCCCCCTTCCCCAAGTAAACAGATAAAGTTTTACTAATGCTTAAGACCCCAATAAAGAGAAAGACTCTCACTGAGCAGGTATAAGGAGACACTTTAAGAGAGTCACCCCAAGACCAAGCAGCATCAACCAGTTCTACATTCTGGGTGATGCCACTTATTTAAACAGCAGCAATGATCAAAGCCCAAACAAGGCACTTGGCTGGCTGAATATTTGCTCCCATCTTCACCAAAGATTTATGCGTAACTTCAGAAAACATTTACAATTTTAACCTTCTATAGACATTTTTATTTATTCTTAATAATTTTATTTTTTAAACTTATTTATTTCCCTATTTTTTTCCAGTTTAGTTGCTTCAATTCCAGATAACAGGGGTTTTACTGAATCATTCAGTTGTACCAGTACAACCTGTTGAAACAGTGTTCTCCAGTCCTCAGTGCAAAACATGCAGACACACAACCAGACATAACATACCGACAGACAAACAATACATATGCAGGACAAATATACATATATAAAATAAATTAATGATTAGTAAAGATTAGAGTCACAGATTGTTAGGGTGAGCAGTTCCTTTGGTCATTCTGCATTCTCACCGCCTGCAGGAAGAAGCTGTTTTGCATCCTGGTGGTACTGGCTCTGATAAGAAAAGCATCAAACCTTAGAACACAACAGCAGACAAACAGGCCCTTCTGCCCTTCTAGTCCACGATGACTAATTTTCCACCATGTCCCACTGACCTGTCCCTCCGTACCCCTCTCATTCATGTATCTGTCCAAATTCTTACAGTTTAAAATTGAGCTTGTTCCACATCTTCAACACTTTCTGTGTGAAGAAGTTCCCACTTATGATTGCTGTAAACTTTTTCCTTTTCACCCCTAACCAACGAATTCTGATTTTTAAAAATCTCAACTATCGTCAGTGGCAACATCCTACCTATATATTCTGTCTCTGCCCCTCATCATTCTGGGAAACATCCTAGTAAACCTGTACTCTATCTTATTGATATCTTTCCTGTCATTACGTGGCCAAAACTGACTCCAAATTTGGCCTCACCAATGTTTTATAAAACTTTATCACAACATCCCAACTCTTGTACTCAATACTTTGATTTATGAAAGCCAATGTGCCAATAGTTCTCTTTACAAGCCTATCCACCTGTGATGCCACTTTCAGGGAATTATATATCTGTATTCCCAGATCCCCCTGTTCTATTGCACTCCTCAGTGCCCAACCATTTACCGTGTCATTTCTTGGTTTGTCCTTCCCAAATGCAACATATCACACTTGTCCGCATTAAATTCCATCTGCCATTTTTCATTATATTTTTTCAACTGGTCTAGATCCATCTGCAAGTTTTGAAACAACACCTCCAATCTTAGAGTCATCTGCAAACTTGCTGATCCAATTTACCACATTAACAGTAAGATCATTGATATAGATGGCAGTACTGATCTGAGGTGCACCATTAGTCACAGGCCTCCAGTCTGAGAAGCAATCATCCACCAGACCAGACTGCCAGAGACCCTGCAGTTTCTACACTAGCCTCCCTCAAGGTCCATGGGAATATCTCTGGCATCTCCCGTATAGCCATTGTCGAATCCAGTTCACTACCAAGCTTCTGAAATTTCCTGACAAAATTCCCGTGTGGGTCTTTGTCAGAGGCCTTACTAAAGTCCATGTAGACAACATCCACACCCTTTTCTTCATCAACTTCCCTGGTAACCTCTTCGAAAAATTCTACAAGATTGGTTAAACATGACCTACCACACACAAAGCCATGTTAATTATCCCTAATCAGTCCCTGGCTATCCAAATAATTGTATATCTGATCTCTCAGAACACCTTTCAATAATTTACCTACATCTGACGTCAGGCTCACCTGCCTATAATTTATAGGGTTACTTTTGGAGCCTTTTTTAAAACAACAGAACATCGTGAACTACCCTCCAAATTCACTGGCACCACAACTGTGGCTAAGGATATTTTAAATATTTCTGCCAGAGACCCTGCAGTTTCTACACTAGCCTCCCTCAAGGTCCATGGGAATATCTTGTCAGACCTGGGGACAGCAAGCACTTCCTCCTCTTTAATCTGTATCAGTTCTACGATCTCACTATATTTTTTCCCTTGGCTCTGTGCCAATTTCCAGAGTAAATACTGTTGCAAAAATCCCAGTCCAGATCCTCCCCCATCTCTTTTGGCTCTACACAAAGCTGACCTCTCTGATCTTCCTTTTGATCTTAACAGGAAAACCCTTAGGATTTTCCTTCACATTGCCTTCCAAAGCAACTCCATGTTGTCTTTGAGCCTTCCTGATTTGTTTCTTGAGTTTTTTCTTGCAATTCAGTACTTCATTTGCTCCATGTTACCTATACCTGCTATACCCCTCTCTTTTCTTCCAAACCAGATCTCCTTGAAAACCAATGTTTCCTGTACAGTCTAACCTTGTCTTGATCCTGACGGGAACAACAAACACTGTGCTTTCACAATTTCATCTTTGAAGGTCCTTCACTTACCTCGTACATCCTTGCCTGAAAACAACTTATCCGAATCCACCCTTTGTCATTTCCTCAAAATTGGCCTTTCTCCAATTTAGAATCTCAAACCAAGGCCCAGACCTATCCTTCTCCATAATTAACTTGAAACTGATGGTATTATGATCACTGGACCCAAAACGTTCCCCTACACATACTTCTGTCATCTGTCCTGTCTCATTCCCTAATAGGAGATCAAGCATTGCATCCTCTCTCATTGGTACCTCTATATATTGATTATATATTGAGTAGTGACCAGATGGAATGGAGCAACATAGGAAGGACTTCCTGCCAGCATAAATCGGGAAGGCCTCTTGACTTCAAGATCAGTTTGACAGCCTACCTGACCATGGCATTTTCCTTTTCAACCTGCCCGTTCACCCTGGGTTTGTAGCTAGTGGGGACACGATGCCCCTCGCCAGCAGGTACTGATGTAGCTCTTCACTCATAAAAGATGAGCCCCAGTCACTATATATATAGCTAGGATACCCGAACAGGTCAAGAATGGAGTCTAGGGCCTTTATGGCTGACAAAATGGATGTATCTGGACATGGAATGGTGAACGGGAAGCGGGAGTACTCATCAGTGTTAGAGAGGAAGAAAGTGTTCCCATTTGTGGAGGGGAGAGGTCCCTTAAAATCGACACTGAGCTGTTCGAAGGGGCTGGATGACTTGATCAGGTGCACTTTTGTGGAGCAGTAGAAGTGCGGCTTGTACTCCGCGCAGACCTGGAAAGACCTGGTCATTTCCCTGACATCTTCCATGGAGTAGGGCAGATTGCGCACCTTGACCAAATGAGCCACGAGGGGTAACCCCTGGAAGGCAGAGCTCATTATGCAGAGACCACAGTTGGCCGGTGTGTGCAGAGGCGCAGCTTCCTCTGGATAAGGCATCTGGAGGGTCACTAAGGGCTCCTGGCATCGGCCAGGAATGTCATAATTATAGGTGGAGAGCTCGATCCTCCACCAATCTTGACATTCTTGATTTTGCCCCTCTTGACATTATTAAAAATGAATGCGACTGAGCACTGGTCAGTGAGGAACATAAATCTCCTACCAGCCAGGTAGTGTCTCCAGTGCCTCATGGCTTCTACAATGGCTTGAGCCTCCTTTTCCACAAATGGGTTCCGGAGCTCGTGGCCTTGTAATGTCCAAGAAAAAAATGTAACCAGCCTGCCCACCTTGTTGAGAGTAGAGGCCAGGGCTACATCCAAAGCATTGTTTTCCACTTGGAACGGTACATTCTCATCCACCACAAGCATGGCAGCTTTGGCAATGTGGTTCTGGAGATAGTTAAAAGCCATTTGGGCTTCAGCTGAGAGGGAGAAATTAGTGGAATTTAAGAGAGGCCAAACCTTATCAGTATATTGAGGGATCCACTGGACGTAATATGATAAAAACCCCAGGCATCTCCTCAAAGCCTTTATGGTCCTAGGAACAAGGAGCTCTAACAGGGGACACATCCTATCAGGACCGGGGCCAATGATGCCATTCCCCACCACGTAGCCAAGGATAGTCAGACCTTTTGTCCTGAACACGCACTTGTCAGAGTTATAAGTGAGGTTCAGGGCTCTCGCCACATGAAGAAAACTCTGGAGGTTGATGTCATGGTCTTCCAAGGTATAGCCACAGATGGTGACATTATCGAGGTAGGGGAAGGTAGCCTTACTCATCCACCATTCTGTTCATCTGCCTCTGGAAGACAGAAACCCTGTTTGTAATACCGAAAGGGACTCTCCGGAATTGATAGAGATGACCGCTAGTCTCAAATACTGTATTTGGACTGTCCTCGGAAAGGATTGGCAGTTGGTGATATGCAGCTTTCAGGTCGATGGTCGAATAGATCTAATACTGTGCAATGTCATTCACCATGTCTGAAATTTGAGGGAGGGGATATGCATTCAGGAGTGTGTACCGATTAATAGTTTGGCTATAGTCAATTACTAGCCTGGACTTGTTCCCCCTTTTACCACCACCACATGCTCTCTCCACAGGATGGTGCTGGGTTCGATGATACCTTCATCAAGCAGACATTGTGTTTCAGACTTCATGAAATCTCATTCTGCTGCACTGTAATGAGCTTGCAGTCCAAGGACAGATTCGGGAAGAGAGGAGGGGGGTCAATATTCAGTGTGGAGAGGCTGCATGTGGGTTCTAACTTTAGGAGCTCTCCGTTATGAAGCGTTACAGGGAGAAGGGGACCAGAATACTCCAAGATCACACTTCTAAGATGACACAGGAAGTCCAGACCCAACAACACCAGAACACACAGTTTATCAAGTACATACAAGCGAAATTTACAGAATTTCCCCCCTTCAAGCGACAGATGTACTATACAATGTTGTTGAACACGCGTAGAATGCGAATGAGACGTGAGAAATGTGCGGAAATTGGGAGTATTCATCTTCAGGTTGTATTTTTGCACAATTTGTGAGTCTATGAACCTTTCAGTAGAGCTCGTATCAATTAGGCATTTAGTGGAATGTCTGTTTACCTTCACAGTCACTATGGAGTTGCTGAACTGGTGAGGTCTGTCCTGATCTAGGATCATCAAGGCTAGGTCCCCAGAGACACCATGCTCCTCACTCGAGTGGTCCCCACCATTCTGGGTTGCCCTGCATGGGTAAGACGAAATCGACCTCGTATTGCAGCAAGATGGCCGCCCTCCTTCCTCTTCTGACAATAATCGTGCCAAGTTTGAATTTGAATAGCGGCAAGATGGTGCCGAGCCTTTTTGCACCGTTTCCTCACCACCACCCTCAGTTGGTGTGTCGCGCAGCAAGTGGGCTCGGGTGAATTCGGGGCAGATGGCTTGGGGCTGGAATCAGATCCGGGAGCGGTGTAGGCTGCGGACTTCCCCGGGCTTCCCCTCGCGTGACAACCTTCACCTAATACCTTTTCTTGCCACAGCTGGAACATACTGAATCTTTAGCCAGGCAACGAGATCGGGGATACTGGCTTTTGCCACAGAAAAAGCATTCCCTGGCATGGGAAGTGGCAGCCATTAGGGCAGGGGTAGCAGGAGCAGCCGGTTCTTGGAAGGGCTCAGCTGTGTTGGTGAGCTCATTGGCTCAAGGTCGTCGTTCTTGAGCTTGGCCTGTTCCAGCGATTTGGCCAGCTCAACGCAACTAGCCAGGTCCTTCTTTCCCAACTCAAGCAGTCACTACCTCATGTACCACGAGTGGATCCCTGTGACTAGCGTGTCCCAGATCTATTCTTTCTCATGAATATGGCCCATAGCTGCTTTGTACCTGCACTTCTTGGCAAACGTCCACAGATCCAGCAGGTAGTCATCGATAGTCTCTCCAGGCCACTGGCGATGTAGAGTGAATTAGTGCCTTGCTAGGACCTTGTTTTGCAACTTCAGATACCGAGCTCTCAAAGCCTTAATGGCAGCATCATATGTAGTGCAGTCCCTGATGACTGCATACCCTTTCGATCCTATCCTCAAAATGAGTGCAGACTGTGGTGAATGTCTGCCAAGCTGCCTGTCTCCCCTCTGGCGAGCCTTGCTGTTCTAACATTGGCTGTGCATTATCTCTACTGTTAAGGACACTCCCTTGGATATAACTGTATATGCACCTATCGTCTTTGATTATTGTACCATGAGTTTCTGCTAATAAAATTGAAGTGCCAGTTGATGAAGTAGAAAAAGACGATGTGGTCAAACAATAAAGCCATGATTATTGTTTGACCACATCATCTTTGTCTACTTCATCAACTGGCACTTCACGGACCTCCTAAGTTCATTGGTGTGGAAGACGTCTCTCATTGCATTCAGGTAGGCATTCAAGCAGTCTAGCCAGTACATTAACTCCTCAGCCACATTGGGGGACAGAGGGTCTGTCAGCAGCATATTTGGCTTGAGCAGCACTTCCATCATTTAGGGAATAAGCTAATAAAATTGTAGCGTGAATAAAAGCTCTCACGATTGGAGGGAGAACAAGCACTTTTATTAGCTTATAACTATGGGTAGGGTCACAAAGTAGTCTTCAGAAGGGTTCTGGGTTTAGGCAGGAAACCAGGGTTATATGTGAGCAGGTGGGGGTGGGGCTGAGAGACGGGACCAGCCATCAACACAACACACTACCAATGAATCTAGGTTAACTGCACTGATGTCACCAGTCACTGAGCTCTTGTACCTCTCAATGTTTAAGTGACCATTGTAGGTGGCCACCTCCTTAAAACAGCTCCAGTCCATGGTCTCAAAGTCATTTTAGTGGAGGAAGAATTGAGGAGCCTTGCCTGGACTTGTTCCACAAAGCCAACAAAAAGCCGGGCACAGCTGGGACCCATGGCTGCTACTTTGACTTTTGAATGGGATGAGTCAAAGGAGAAATTATTGAGGGTGAGAACAAGTTCTTGGTCTGGAAATTGACCTTGATATGTTTATTCATTCTGATTACTCCCTTTTCCATATGCCTGAAGCAGCTCTTCTATTACAATTTGCTGGTTTAATCTCAAGCTCTATCATCTCATTATAATTTTTTTAGTCGTCTTTTTCTAGCTTCTAAGAATGTCCCAATTCAAGTCCTATCCTGGAATACTCTTTCTTTCAACTTGTTCACATATTACCAAGTGAGCCACAGATCCTTCTCGTTGTGCCTTCCTTCCTGATCAGATTGCGCCAATGCCAAGACTTAATGTTTAGATATACAGCACAGTAACAGGCCCTTCTGGCCCATGAGCCCATGCTAACCAATTACACCTGATTGTCCTCCAACCCCTGTACCTTTTGAAGAGTTGGAGGAAATTGGAGTTGGAGGAAACCCAAGCAGACACAGGAAAAAGGTACAAACTCCTAACAGACAGTGGCAGATTCGAATCTGGTCTTTGGCGCTGTAACAGCTTTGTGCTAACTGCTATGCTAACCATGGGATATGCAGTTCACCGACTACCACTACTAATCTAAACAGAACCATAGAACACTACAGTACAGAAATAGACCCCTTCAGCCCTTCTAGTCTGTGCCAAACCATTTTATTTGCCTAGTTCCACTGACCTGCGCCCAGTCTCTAGCCCTCCATACCTCTCCCATCCATGTACCTGCCCAAATTCCTCTTAAATATTAACATTGAGCCCACATTCACCACTTCAGCTGGCAACTCGTTCCACACTTACAACTGTGTGAAGAGGTTCCCCTTCACATTCCCCCTAAACTTTTCCCCTTTCACCTTTAACCCTTGTCCTCTGGCTTGTATCTCACCTCCCCTCAGTGGAAAAAGCCTGTCTACATTTACTCTGTCTATCCCTCTCATAATTTTGTAAACCTCTATCCCCTCATTCTTCTACTCTCCAAGGAATAAAGTCTGAACCTGTTTAACCATTCCCTGTAACTCAGTTCCTGAAGTTGGGGCAACATCCTAGTAAATCTCCTCTGCCCTCTTTCCATCTCTTTTTTGCATAAAATTATTTATTTATTTTTTTATTGATTTATTTTAAGTTTTTGAATACTCATGCAGTCAATTACAGAATTAAAAATGACAAGTACAAATGTAAACCTAATATTTGCTCCATGATGGTTATACCCCAACCCCCAACCCCTCCAACCCCCCACACACCCAAGAAAGAGTCCAAAGAAAAGATAGATTGGAAAGAAATGCAAGAAAAAGATAACTAAAAAGAAAGATAAAAGAAAGAGCAGAACGAGCTGCTGAGAAGTGCCGCATGCTCCATCGATCAGAAATGATATTCAATTAATTTTCTTTGGAGAGGATCAATGCAAGTTTTGAGGATTAGAATGAACACATTAAAGATTTACACCTGAGATTTGTAAATATGGACACCAAACGTAAAAATGTCATACTTATTTCTTAAGTTACAGGCTATTTTCTCCAGGGGAGTTCAGTTGTGCATTTTTGCATTCCAACGGGCCATAGCCAGATGGGAATCCATCTTCCAAGTAACTGCTCTATATTTTCTAGCCACTGCCAACACAATTTTAACAAATTCTGTTCAAGGTTTGGATAGATTCAGTTTAGGTCTTATCCCTATAATATTCCCCAGTAAAAATAATTCTGGGTCTGGGTCCTGTGATCTGGTCTAGAAAATTTCCTTGATCGACCCATAAAGGACTTACTTTAGTACCTAACCAAGTTGAGCATAAAAAGGTTCCCACCTCCTCACCACATCTAAAACATTGATTTGATAGATCTGAATGCACTGTCATTTGTTTAATTCCTGTGGTGTGAGATATAATTGATGCAGAAAATTACATTGCAATAATTTATATCTCACATTTATCATGTTATCCCGACATAGTTCAGAACAGGTTTGCTCGTCAATCCTTATATTTAAGTCTGATTCCCATCTCTGTCTGGACTTATGAACCCCCTATTTGAGGGTCCCCATTTGGAGTAAAAGATACATTGCTAAAGTAAATTTCTTTGTTCTTCCCTTTCAAATCAGAGTCTCCTTTACTATCTTATTGTTATATTTCCTGTAGTTAAGTGACCAAAACTGCACACAGTATTCCAAATTTGGCCTCACCATTGTCTTATACAACTTTACCATAACATCCCAAATCCAGTACTCAATACTGATTTATGAAGGCCAATATGCTAAAAGCTCTCCTTACAACCCTATCCACTTGTGGAACCACTTTCAGGAAGTTATGTATCTGTACTCCCAGAACCCTCTGTTCTACCGCACTCCTCAGTGCCCGGCCATTTACCACTTTCTTGGTTTGTCCTTCCAAAATGCAACACCTCACACTTGTCTGCATTAAGTTCCATCTGCCATTTTTCATCCCATTTTTCCAGCTGGTCCAGATCCCTCTGGAAGCTTTGTAAACCTTCTTCACTGTCCACAGCGCCTCCAAACTTCATGTCACCTGCAAACTTGCTGATCCAATTGACCACATTATCATCCAGATCATTGATATAGATGATAAACAACAATGGTCCCAGCACTGATCCCTGAGGCAAAACCACTAGTCACAGGCCTCCAGTCTGAGGTGCAATCATCCATTACCACTCTCTGGCCATTGTCAAATCCAGTTCACTCCTTCACCATGAATTCCTAGTGTCTGAACCTTCCTGACTAACCCTTCCACGTGGCTATCTTAGCATTTAATCTATTTTCCTATCATCTTTGGCCATTCCTGTCCCAATAACTGTATTTGCTTTAATTTAAGATACTATTTTCAGGGCAGAACATCTCAACTTTCAACAAGTTAAAATGTTACCATGTTGTGCTGGGGACCCTTGACTATGAGAACACAATCAGAATCAGAATTAGGATTTATCGTCATGAACAAGTCACAAAATTTGTTGTTTTGGGGCAGCATTACAGTGCAAAGCAGCAGGTATGGATGGAACCCCCCCCAGAAGTCTGGAAGGCTGGCGGCAAAACTCTGCATGCCAAACTGCATGAGTTTTTCAAGCTTTGTTGGGACCAAGGTAAACTGCCTCAGGATCTTCGTGATGCCACCATCATCACCCTGTACAAAAACAAAGGCGAGAAATCAGACTGCTCAAACTACAGGGGAATCACGTTGCTCTCCATTGCAGGCAAAATCTTCGCTAGGATTCTACTAAATAGAATAATACCTAGTGTCGCCGAGAATATTCTCCCAGAATCACAGTGCGGCTTTCGCGCAAACAGAGGAACTACTGACATGGTCTTTGCCCTCAGACAGCTCCAAGAAAAGTGCAGAGAACAAAACAAAGGACTCTACATCATCTTTGTTGACCTCACCAAAGCCTTCGACACCGTGAGCAGGAAAGGGCTTTGGCAAATACTAGAGCGCATCGGATGTCCCCCAAAGTTCCTCAACATGATTATCCAACTGCACGAAAACCAACAAGGTCGGGTCAGATACAGCAATGAGCTCTCTGAACCCTTCTCCATTAACAATGGCGTGAAGCAAGGCTGTGTTCTCGCACCAACCCTCTTTTCAATCGTCTTCAGCATGATGCTGAACCAAGCCATGAAAGACCCCAACAATGAAGACGCTGTTTACATCCGGTACCGCAAGGATGGCAGTCTCTTCAATCTGAGGCGCCTGCAAGCTCACACCAAGACACAACAGAAACTTGTCCGTGAACTACTCTTTGCAGACGATGCCGCTTTAGTTGCCCATTCAGAGCCAGCTCTTCAGCGCTTGACGTCCTGCTTTGCGGAAACTGCCAAAATGTTTGGCCTGGAAGTCAGCCTGAAGAAAACTGAGGTCCTCCATTAGCCAGCTCCCCACCATGACTACCAGCCCCCCCACATCTCCATCGGGCACACAAAACTCAAAACGGTCAATCAGTTTACCTATCTCGGCTGCACCATTTCATCAGATGCAAGGATCGACAATGAGATAGACAACAGCCTCGCCAAGGCAAATAGCGTCTTTGGAAGACTACACAAAAGAGTCTGGAAAAACAACCAACTGAAAAACCTCACAAAGATAAGCGTATACAGAGCCGTTGTCATACCCACACTCCTGTTCGGCTCCGAATCATGGGTCCTCTACCGGCACCACCTACGGCTCCTAGAACGCTTCCACCAGTGTTGTCTCCGCTCCATCCTCAACATCCATTGGAGCGCTTACATCCCTAACGTCGAAGTACTCGAGATGGCAGATGTCGACAGCATCGAGTCCACGCTGCTGAAGATCCTGCTGCGCTGGATGGGTCACGTCTCCAGAATGGAGGACCATCGCCTTCCCAAGATCGTGTTATATGGCGAGCTCTCCACTGGCCACCGTGACAGAGGTGCACCAAAGAAAAGGTACAAGGACTGCCTAAAGAAATCTCTTGGTGCCTGCCACATTGACCACCGCCAGTGGGCTGATAACGCCTCAAACCGTGCATCTTGGCACCTCACAGTTTGGCGGGCAGCAACCTCCTTTGAAGAAGACCGCAGAGCCCACCTCACTGACAAAAGGCAAAGGAGGAAAAACCCAACACCCAACCCCAACCCACCAATTTTCCCCTGCAACCGCTGCAATCGTGTCTGCCTGTCCCGCATCGGACTTGTCAGCCACAAACGAGCCTGCAGCTGACGTGGACTTTTTACTCCCTCCATAAATCTTCGTCCGCGAAGCCAAGCCAAAGAAAAAAACAGTGCAAACATTCATATAAACCAGTGTGACAGTACAGATTCTATCACCAATGTGTATATGTACATATGTACAGATGATAGTGTAGGATGATAGTGTACCCACACCTACTGGCAGGTCTTAAAGGATTTCTCCCCGCCAGACCAGGTCATTCTGGACTGGTCGACCTACTTGTGATATGCTCCAGTCTTTTAGTTAATGAAAGCCTTGGTTTGGATCAACAAGTCTTTGGTTCTTTCGACGCGCACTACAACCAGCTTATTGTGGCAGCACACATCTAAAACGCAGGCGAACCAGCTCCACGTTATTATGGCCGCTGCAGTGGAGCAGCCGCATCAAGATGGCACCACCAGGTGAGTCTTCACCGATGGAGTAGGCTGCGCACGCACATCGAGCTGCTCCATGACATCACCGCCTGTGCGTGGGCGGGACTTACGGGCAGCCATATAAGACACAGTGCGGACAGTTTGAATAAACAGTTAGGAGTGCAAGTGAACCTACTGTGTGTCTGTCTCAATATTTCAACTCCTCTTGCAGCTACTGCTACAGTTGGTGACCCCGACAAGCTCAGATGATTCTGGACTCAACAGCATGGATGCTGCAGCAGTAAATGCAGTGGCCTTTAAATTGCCAACCATCTGGACACTTCGCCCACTTGGTTCAGACAAATAGAAGTGCAGTTTCACCTCAGACAAGTTACCTCCGACTCGATAAAATATTATCACATTGTCAGCTTCCTGGACCAAGAGACCACAGCCAGGGTGGACGATGTGATACACGACCCTCTGGAGAAAGTAAATACGCAGCCCTCAAGACACTTCTCCTAAGCGTCTTTGGCCTGTCCAGACAACAGCACACTGCCAGTCTCACACACCTGGTCGGCCTAGAAGAAAGAGCAACATCCGCCCTTACAGATGAAATGGTCACACTCTCAGAGGGCCACAAGCCACGCTTCATGTTTGAGCAGGCTTTCCTGGAGCAGATGCCAGACGACATACAGCTGCTGTCGGCAGACAAAGATTTCTTAGACCCCTGCAAGGTCGTGACCAGAGCAGACGTTCTGTGGCATACAAAATGTGAAAATGGGTCCAGCTGGCACGTTCCCATCCAGGTCAGCAGACTGGCCCCCACCCAACCAAACACAACCGCGCCCTAGCAAACAGGCATAGGCACCGAGCACTAACTGGTGTTTTTACCATCAACGCTGGGGGACACAAGCACAAAGATGCAGGCAGCCCTGCTCATTTTTGGAAAATGCCCAGGCCAGCCAGTGCTAATGGCTGGCCACACCAATAGCTTATTGGACCGTCACCGACAAGGCGAGTGGCTGGTAGTTCCTAGTCGACAAGGGGGCTGAACTCAGTGTCATCCTGCCAACTGCTCTGGAGATATGAACACGTCCACTAGGTCCCATCCTCCAGGCAGCAAAGACCACCACCAAATACAACTTGGCGGAGAAAATTTCTGGTGAAACTTTATGTTCGCCACGATGGACACACCACTCCTTGGTGCAAATTTTCTAAAAGCGCACAGCCTGCTGATGGACCTGAAAGCAAAACACCTGGCCCATACCCAGAATTCCAGACCATCTAGCTTAAAGCAGCCAATGCTCATAACGCAAGCATGGCCACAGCGAACAGCTCAAAAGACAAGTACAGTCGAATCCTGGATGAATTCCCATCCATCCTCAGGCCACAGTTTACCTCCACTATGCCACAACATGTGGTTCAACACCACATCCTGACTCAGGGCCCCCCGCTTTACACCAAAGCCAGAAGGCTTCACCTGGATAAACTACAACTGGCCAAAAAGGAATTCACACAGATGGAAGAGTTAGGCATAGTCTGCAGGTCCAACAGTCCGTGGGCCTCCCCATTTCACATAGTCCCCAAGTCCTCAGGCGAGTGGCGGTTCTGCGGAGACTACCCCCAGCTCAATGACTCCACAATGCCCGATCGCTATCCATTCCCTCATATACAAGACTTCGTGGCCAACCTGCACAGTGCAAAAGTCAATCTGGTGCGTGGCTATCACCAGATCCCCATCCACCCAGACGACATTGGAAAGACAGCAATCATCACCCCATTTGGACTCTTTGAATTCCTTCACATCTTGCCTCAAGAATGCAGCACAAACTTTCCAGAGCTTAATGGACATGGTGGGCAGAGACTTGGACTTTGTGTTCATCAACCTGGATGACATCCTCACTGCCAGCAAAAACCATAAAGAACACAAGGACCACCTCCACAGATTCTACACTTGCCTGTCCAACTTTGGCCTTATGGTCAATTTGGCAAAGTGTCAGTTTGGGAAAGACTCCAAACAATTCTGGGGCCACAGTATCACCGCAAATGGGGTGACACCATAAACAGAGAAAGTCACAGCCATACGTCAATTCATCCGCCCTAACACCCTCTAGAAATTCACTGGTTTGATTAATTTCTACAACCACTTCATACAAGGAGCGGGTCACATCATACAACCACTGTTTGCCATGATTTCGGCCAAGCAGAAGGCCCTAACATGGACAGATGAGGTCAAAGCAGCTTTCACCACAACTAAGAACACTTTGGCCAATGCCACCTTACTGGTACACCCCAGTTCAGATGTGACTATAGCCCTCACCGTTGACATATCAGCCTTTGGGGGCGGCGTCGAACAGTGCGTCTATGGTCAGTGGAGGCCGTTAGCCTGTTTCAGCCACCATCTACATTCCCCACCAGAACTTAAATACAGTGCGCTTAACAGGGAGCCCCTGGCACTCTACCTGGCCATTAGACATTTCCGCTATTTTCTCAAAGTTTGATCTAGTGCGTGGCTCACCAGATTCTGGTCCACAGAGGGCAGGCCATTCACACAAGCCTTCTCTATGGTAAAGGATCCCTGGTCTGCGCACCGGCAACGCCACCTACCGTACATATTGGAGTTCACCACCACCATCCGACACCTCTCCGTCAAGGACTACATTGTGGACAACATCTTCTCTTGACCCACCATCCAAACCTCGTCCCCCAAGCTGGACTACTCCCAACTGACGAAGGCCCTAAAAGAGGATGCCGAAATGCAGGCTTTCTGCAGAAACATCGGCAGCCTCTGCTTCAGACATCAGCCTGCCAGGCAGCTCCAACAGACTGATATGCCATGTTTCCACTGGCTCACAGCACCCAGTTGTACCACAGCAATGGAGGCACCAAGTTTTCCAGGCCATCCATAACCTTGCCCACCTGTCCATAAAGACCATAACCCGCATGGTGGAGGAGTTGTTCATATATCACAGCCTGAGAAAGTTACCCAACTGGTCGCAATTGCACCTAGCGTCAGACCTCCAAGGTCCACTGACACATCAAGACCACCATCCATCATTTCGACCCTCCAAAGAAGCAGTTTGAGCATATACAAGTCAACATCATGGGCCCACTACCTGTCTCCTGGGACACCCGGAACTTGTTAATGGTGGTAGACCACATCATAAGATAGGCAGAAGCCATCCCGTTAAAAGACACTTCAACTGATTCCTGCACCAGGGCACTGCTCACGCATTGGATTGTGAGGTTCAGCCACCAGCTCACACTGCCACTGACAGATGGGCACAGTTCACATCAGCACTGCAGACACAACTAGCAACTCTCCTGGGCACTCATCTGCATCACACCACTGCTTACCACCAACAATCCAACGGCCTCGAACGCTTCCATCGCCAACTGGTCAGCTCTCATGGGCTGTTTAACCAGCCCCAGCTGGGTGGATGAGCTCCCCTGAGTCCTCCTGGGCATCAGAACTACTCCCAAAGAGGACCTGCAAGCCTCCTCTGTGGAACTGGTGTATAGTGCCCCATTAATCGTGCCAGGTGAATTCCTCCCACCATCCAGATTCAGACAGCAAGGGGAGAGCGATGTTTCAGAAACTACAAGACAGGTTAGCCTCCCCAACACCAACCCCTCCCCACCTCGCACCATGGCCACCAGCCATACCTCAGGACTTTAATTAAATGAAGACTTTGTTTTTGCCTGCCCCAGGCCACATTCCGCCCCCCTCCAACGATGGTCCTCTGCAGCATTGGCTAAAGTTTCATGCTGGATATCGGGGGGCAGAGAGGAACTGTTCACAGCCAACCTGCTGAAGCCCGCACACCTCGACCTCAGCCAGTGGGTCATACCAGCGTAGCCCAAGCACTGGGAACGACCTCCCTAGGGTCCAGCCCCACTTTGCTCGGGGGTAACAACATGCTACTGTTCTGGGGGAGGGGGGTGGGGGGGGGGGGTTTGTGTGGCAGCGCACATCTAAAATACAGGCACACCAGCTCCGCATTGTTACAGCCACCGAAGTAGAGCAGCCATGTCAAGATGGCTAAAGAAAATAATAAGGAAATTCTTATGGAAAGGGGGGAAATTGAGGATAGCGTTAGATAAATTAACAGAATGGTACAAACAAGGTGGTTTGCAGCTACCAAACTTTAAGAATTATTATAGAGCAGCACAATTAAGATATCTATCAGATTTTTATCAAACAAGGGAAAATCCAGATTGGACTAGGATAGAGCTAGATAAAATAGGGGAGAAAGTACCAGAACATATACTTTACAAGTGGGCTGAAAAACTGGTGCAATATAGAAGTTCACCAGTACTGCACCATCTGCTCAACATTTGGAAGAAGATTCACGTAGAAAGGAAAAAAACAAATTACCAACTACCAAAATTATTTTTGATGCAAAATCAACTAATCCCTTCAACAGTAGACAACCTTTCCTTTAGAGAATGGGAGAGAAAAGGGATTAAAAGAATAGAAAATTGCTTTTTGGGAAATAATTTATTATCATTTGAACAAATGAAGTACAAATATGGAATAACTCACGGTACAATGTTTGAATACCACCAACTTTCTTTTTTTCTTTGGCTTGGCTTCGCGGACGAAGATTTATGGAGGGGTATGTCCACGTCAGCTGCAGGCTCGTTGGTAACTGACAAGTCCGATGCGGAACAGGCAAGCACGGTTACAGTGGTTGCAAGGAAAAATTGGTTGATTGGGGTTGGGTGTTGGGTTTTTCCTCCTTTGTCTTTTGTCAGTGAGGTGGGCTCTGCGATCTTCTTCAAAGGAGGTTGCTGCCCGCTGAACTGTGAGGCCCAAGATGCACGGTTGGATGTGAGATCAGCCCACTGGTGGTGGTCAATGTGGCAGGCACCAAGAGATTTCTTTCAGCAGTCATTGTGCCTCTTCTTTGGTGCACCTCTGTCTCGGTGGCCAGTGCAGAGCTCGCCATAGAACATGATCTTGGGAAGGCGATGGTCCTCCATTCTGGAGACGTGACCCACCCAGCACAGTTGGGTCTTCAGCAGCATGGATTCAATGCTTGTGGACTCTGCCAGCTCAAGTACTTCGATGTTGGTGATGAAGTAATTCCAATGAATGTTGAGGATGGAGCGGAGACAGCGCTGATGGAAGCGTTCTAGGAGCCCTGGGTGATGCTGGTAGAGGACCCATGATTCGGAGCCGAACAGGAGCGTGGGTATGACAATGGCTCTGTACACGCTGATCTTTATGTGTTTCTTCAGTTGGTTTTTTTTCCAGACTCTTTTGTGTAGTCTTCCAAAGGCGCTATTTGCCTTGGCGAGTCTGTTGTCTATCTCTTTGTCGATCCTTGCATCAGATGAAATGGTGCAGCCGAGGTAGGTAAACTGGTTGACCGTTTTGAGTTCAGTGTGCCCGATGGAGATGTGTGGGGGCTGGTGGTCATGGTGGGGAGCTGGCTGACGGAAGACCTCAGTTTTCTTCAGGCTGACTTCCAGGCCAAACATTTTGGCAGTTTCCACCAACTGAAAACCTACTTAAAAGACAAACTGGGAAGCAGACTGAGATTACCAGAAGGAAGCAGCTTTGAATATGTGATTACAGATACAATGATAATTAAAAGATTTATAACAAACATGTACATCAAGCTGCAAGAGAAAGAAAATGATGAAATAACCTATAAACCCAAACAAAAGTGGGAACAAGATCTAAACAAAGATAAAAAATAAAATATGGAAAAAGCTATGCTCTGGAACTATGAAAAATATAATAAACACGAGGTTACGCATGATACAATATAATTGGCTACACAGGCTATATATCACGTACCAAAAGTTAAATAAATGGGATCCAACAGTATCAGATAGATGTTTTCGCTGTAAGAAGAAAACGTAAGCAACAGTACATGCAATTTGGGCATGTGAGAAAGTGAAAAAGTTTTAGGAAGATCTAAATCAGGTATTAAATAAAATCACAAAAAGCAACATACCAAAAAATCCAGAGGTCTTGCTTCTATATAATATAAGCAAAAAATTAGGCCTCAAATTGGATAAAGCGCAAAAAAGATTTATTATGATAACCTTACCTGTAGCAAAAAAATGTATAATGTCAACTTGGAAATCAGAAGAGAGCCTGTGAGTACAGCAATGGTACATGGAAATGAATAAATGTATTCCATTGGAAAAAATAACATAATTTAAAAAATAAAGTCACAGTATTTGAACAAATTTGGGAACCGTACATGGAAAACAACAGGAGGGAGGGAAGAGAGGGGGAAAAAAGGGGAGAAAATGACACTGTGTATATTCAAGGGGAAATGTTTGTGTGTATTTTGGTTAATATGGTTCATAGTGTGAAAAATTTAAAAAAAATTTAAAAAGATGGCGCCACCAGGTGCGTCTTCTTCGCCAATTGAGCGGGCCGTGCATGTACATCTGGCTGTGCCGTGACATCACCGCCTGAGTGTGGACAGAACTTACGGGCAGCCTCATAAGGACAGTTTTAATAAACCATTAGGATGCAAATGAACTTATGATGTGTGAGTCTCGTTATTACGACTCCCCTTGTAGCTACATTATAACAATGAATAAAAATAGTGCACCAAAGGTCAAAGTAAGGCAGTGGCTTTGGTACATTCAGGAATCTGATGGCAGTGGGGAAGAAGCTGTCCTTGTGCTGCTGAGTGTTCATCTTTAGGCTCCTGTACCTTTTTCCTCATGGTAGCAGAGTGAAGAGGGCATGGCCTGGGTGGTGGGGATCTTGGAGGCCTGTTTAAGACACCACCTCTTGTTGATATCCTCGATGAAGTGAAGTTTGGTGCCCGTAATTGTACAGGCCAAGTTAACAACCCTCTGAAGTTTTTTGTTGTCCTGAGAGTTGGTGCCTCTGTTCCAGACAGTGATGCAACCAGTCAGAACGATCTCCATGGTACACCTGTAGAAGTTTTTGAGAGTCTTCGGGGACATACCGAATCTCCTCAAACACCTCACAAAATATAGTCGCTGGTGAGCCTTCTTCATGATTGGATTGACATGGAGGTTTGCAAGACAGATCCTCAGAGATGTTGACACCCAGGAATTTGAAATTCTTGACCCTTTCCACTACTGAGGCCTTGATAAGGACTGGATCATGTTCTCCCAACTTCCTCCTGAAGTCCACAATCAACTCCTTGATTTTGCTAACATTGAGTGTAAAGTTGTTGGTGTGACACCTATAATCTTCCTCATTGCCATTTGTGATTCTGAAAATAAATGTGGTTGTAGATAGCATTGGAACTGTGTCTGGAGACCAAGTTGTGTGAGTATAGTGAATAGAGCAGTGGGCTAAGCACGCATCCTTGAGGTGTACCTGTGCTGATAGTCATTGAGGAGGAGGCGTTGTTTCCAATTTGTACTGACAGCGGTCTTCCGATGAGGAAGTCAAGGATTCAGTTGCAGATGGAGATACAGAGGCCCAGAGTTTGGAGCTTCTTGACCAGCCCTGAGGGAATAATCGTATTGAAGGCCAAGCTGTAGTTGATGAAGAGCAGCCATATGTATGAATTTCTGTTTTCGAGGTGATCCAGAGCTGAGCGGAGAGCCAGTGATACAACATCTGCTGTAGAGCAATTGTGACAATAGGTGAATTGCAG
This sequence comes from Narcine bancroftii, assembly GCF_036971445.1. Classification (NCBI taxonomy): domain Eukaryota; kingdom Metazoa; phylum Chordata; class Chondrichthyes; order Torpediniformes; family Narcinidae; genus Narcine; species Narcine bancroftii. The sequence continues at coordinate 67,956,955 of NC_091475.1, forward strand.
CGGGTCCAGACCTTTGCTTAGGTACTTGTTAAATCTGGCCATGACCAGCCTCTCAAAGCAGATTTGAGACAGTAAATGTGGGATTGAGTGATTGGGAATGAGATTTGAATGCAACATTTTTAGGTGAAGATTTATACTCTACTCTCAGTTTGATTCTTCATTTTGTGAAAGGCATTGCTTATTCCAATTTAAGGTGGTACATAGAACACAAATGTCCAAATTTAAATGATCTCATTTTTATGCAGATATTGATCCACGATGTGAGAAGTGTTACATTTTTGAAACTTCTCTAATCCCTATGTCTTGGCAGTGACAAAATTTAGAGAGATTCTGGAAATAAATTTTCCAAACTTTATCAACAACTTTTAAGATTTAAATAGAACCATGTCCATTAATTGCTCTGTTTGTGTTTTCACGTAAACTAGATCTACCTCTGTCTGCAAATCTGGATAAAGTTTTAGCCTTGACCATGCTAGATAGCCAGATGACAAATTTTACTGAAATGAAAGATAACTCTTCACTGACCCACACACAGTGGTTCCATGTTGGGATGTCCGATTTAAGCTTGGAGAAAATTAGATACAACTTTATAGATAGAACAATTTGGCAAGATGTGTGGCCCAGTAATAGCTTATTATCACGACTGAAAGAATTAAGAATTTTGGGTGTTCTGGAGATTCTCTGTCCAATATTTGGAGCTCACCATCCAATCAACAATTCCCCTTTCTTTTAAAAGGTTACCTTGATGAGAGGGAGAGGGTCAATTTGATTTAGTTTTTAGGGTTTTGTTATTGATTTTTATTTGGATAATTTTTGGCTAATATGGGTTATCATAGATTAATTCATAACGTGTTTCACATGTGGTATGAGGAACTATCTAATGTAGTTCTGTGGCAGCTCACCACTAGGCAGGTGAACCGGCCCCATTTGTAAGCCAGCCAAAATGGTGCCATTGGGGGTTTTCCCTTCCTCCCAGCACGGAGCTCAGAAGCCCACGCTGGGGGACCACATGACGTGATGTCAGCGCCCTTCAGCGTGGTTCTCAGCCAGGTCTGGGCTGGGAGTAAAAGTACGGCCCAGCAGCCTGCAATAAACTAGTCTGCTCATTGAGTTCAACCCATCTGGTTGTGTGTGTTCTTTCAGGAGCAGGTGTAGCTTGGTGACCCCAGGTGGTTCAAACGTCTTTGAACCCATCATGAGTGAGCCTGGGATCAGCGCAATAGCCGTAAAACTACCTGAATTCTGGGTTCAGGAGCCAAGAGACCTGGTTCGGCCACGTGGAGGTTCAGTTTCACCTCTGCAAGATTTCATCCGACATGACCAAATTCTGCCATGTGGTCGCTGCCCTGGACCAGGTCACCGCCTGTCATGTGCTGTACCTCATTCAGCACCCACCCTCCGAAGACAAATATGAGACCATCAAGTGAGTGCTTACCAGATCCCTCAGGCTATCCAGACACCAGCGTGCCTCTTGGATGCTGCACCTCAATGCCCTGGGGGACAGGTCCCCAATGAAGCTGATGGACAAGATGCTCGCACTCATGGGTGAGCATACCAACTACCCACTCTTCGAGTGCATTTTCCTCGACCATATGCCCGGGGACATCCAGCCACTGCTGGTGCAGGAGAGCTTAACTGGCCCGAGGAAGGTCACCCAGAAGCCCCAAGAGCTATGGCTCACATGATTCCCGGAGGGCTCAGCGGTCCATCAGGTCATGAGGCACAGGAACAACCATGCCAAGCCTGCCCCTAGCGCTGCAGTAGAGCATCCGGCCCCTGAAGGGCCCCCAAGAGCAAAATCAAGGCCGCAACATCCGCTCCAGGCCTCTGCTTCTACCACCAGTGCTGGGGAGCCAAGACTCGGAATTGTTGTCAGCCCTGCTCATTCCATGGAAACAACCAGGCTGGCCGCTGTTAATGGCTGTGGCTGACCAAGAACCCTCTACCTGCGGGACTCAGTCAGCAGCCGGTGGTTCCTCATTGACAGCGTCATCCCAGCAACGGCCATCGAGTCCAGGAACCAACCTCGTGTACCTCCGCTCCGTGCAGCAAATGCAACAGAAATCCGGACGTATGGAGTCAAGACAGTCCACTTCCAGATCGGTCAACAAAATTTCATGTGGAGTTTCACCGTCTTGTCCCTCCTGACCGCCATAATGGGTGCAGACTTCTTCTTCACACATGGGCTTCTGGTAGACATCCAAGGTAGGCGCCTAGTGGATGCCCGTACCTTCCAGGCCATCTGCGTTGACGCCTCCCACTCAGACCAACTGCAGATGGCCACGATCAGCACGCTCAGAGACGAGTTCCAGCGAATCCTGGATGAGTTCCCGACACTCCTCATACCACAGTTCTCTGCTGCCTCACCACACCACGGGGTGTTCAACCACATCCACACCCAGGGCCCACCAATTCACGCCAAGGCACGCTGGCTCCCACCTGACAAGCTTCAGGTGGCAAAGGAGGATTTTTCGCACCTGTTGGAGCTGGCGATCATTTGGCAGTCCAACAGCCCATGGGCCTCGTCCACATGTCCCAATGTCCACATTGTCCCGAAAGCCTCAGGTGGCTGGTGTCCCTGTGGAGACTATCAACAGCTCAATGAGGCAACAGTTCCTGACTGTTATCCCATCCCTCACATCTAAGACTTTACGGCCAACCTGTACAGTGCAAGGGTTTTCGCCAAGGTTGACCTGGTGCGCAGATATCACCAGATATCTGCACCCTGAGGAGATACCCAAGATGGCCATCATTACCCACTTTGGCTTGTTCAAATACCTGCGCATGCCATTCAGGCTCAAGAACGCTGCTCAGACATTCCAGTGTCTAACGGACTCTGTGGGCAGGAACTTGGATTTCGTCTTTATTTATTTGGACGACATCCTCATCGCCAGCAAGGACCAGGTGTAACATAAGGCCCACTTATGCACCCTTTTCTCCTGGCTGGCTAACTTCGGCCTTACCATCAACCCGGCCAAGTGCCAGTTTGGGAAAGAGTCCATGCAGTTCCTGGCCCATACCATCACAGCCAAAGGAGCCACACCTGTCGCTGCGTAGGTCACTGCTATCAGGGAGTTCCCGCACCCAGACAGCTTCAAGGGGCTGCAGGAGTTTGTGGGTATAGTCAACTTTTACAACTGCTTCATCCTGGGAGCTGCGTGCATCATGCAGCTGCTATTTGCCCTCATCACAGCCAAGCACAAGAAACTTGCTTGGAACGCAGAAGCCTGCACCGCATTCGAGGCCACCAAGGATGCCCTCGCGAAGGCCACCATGCTCGCCCATCTACACACTGATCTGCATATGGCACTCTCTGTCGATGCCTCTCCAACAACCATCAGTGCCATCCTGGAACAGCAGGTGAATGGATATTGGAAGCCGCTGGCATTCTTCAGTCGCCTGCTCTGCCTGCTGGAACCCAAGTATAGCACATTTGACCGCGGGTTACTGGGCATGTACCTGGCGGTGCGGCATTTCCACTATTGTTTGGAGGAGAGGACTTTTACTATCTTCACTGACCACAAACCCTTCACCCAGGCGCTCCGATGGCAAAGGATCCCTGGTCAGCCTGCTAGCAGCGTCACCTCCCCTTCGTGTTGGAATTTACCACCGACATTCGGCACAAGTCAGAGAAGGACAATGTGGTTGCCGATGCACTCTCGCGTCCGGCCATCTGCATGCTGACGGCCGGCCTCGACTTCAACCAGATCGCTCGGGACCAGAAGTCTGATGAGGAGACGAAAGCCTTCAAGACCGCCATCTCGGGCCTGCGGTTCCGAGACCACCTGACTCTGAGCAGTGAAGGCACCATCCTGTGCGATATCTCCATGGGTACCCCGCGACCAGTGGTTCCCCAGCAGCGGCGCAGGCAAGTATTCCATCAGATCCATGACCTTTCACATCTGTCCATCAGGTCCATGGTCCGAATGGTGGCAGAACGGTTCGTATGGCATGGACTGTGGAAGTAGATGGCGGGCTAGGCCAGAACATGCACCCATTGCCAGACATCCAAGATGCAAAGGTACACCAGGGCGCCCGTACAGGAGTTTGAGCTCGTCTGGGAACAGTTCAGCCACATTCACGTGGACATCATCAGGCCCTTATCCATTTCCTGGGGAAACCATTACCTGTTTATGATGGTGGACTGCACCACTTTCTGGCCCAAGGTGCTCCCGATGCCAGACTCCTCCACCGACTCCTGCTCCTGAGCACTGTCACCCAGTTCAGCGTCCCGGGTCATCTCACCAGCAATCGGAGTGCCCAGTTCACATCTGAGCTCTGGGCACAGCTCGGCAACAGATTGGGGATCCAGCTACACTGCACCACGGCGTACCACCCACAGGCTAATGGACTGGTCGAATGTCTGCACCGCCACCTTAAGTCGACACTCAAGGCCCACCTCACCGGTCCCGAATGGGCAGACAAATTGCCTTGGGTGCTCCTGGGCATCTGCTCCACTCCCAAGGAAGATCTGCAGGCGTCATCTGCTGAGCTGGTGTGTGATGTGCCACTGGCACTACCTGGTGAGTTCGTCAACGCACCTCACAATCCCCAGCGGTCACCACATGAACTACTTCCTCACCTCAGGGCACACTTGGACTCCTTCGAACCCCCACCGCCACCCAGGCATGGCACCCATCCATCTCATGTTTTCGGCAAACTGCTTTCCGCAGAGTACATTTTCGTTCAGTGGGGCCCAACCGCGGCACCTCTGCAGTGACCATACGGGAGGCCGTACAGGGTTGCACAGCTTTCCAGCTCCACATTCACGCTGGACATTGGTGGCTGGCGGGAGCTGTTTACCGTGGACAGGCTGAAGCCAGTGCACCTCGATCCCACCGACCCCGTGGTCGTAGCCCAGCCCAAGAAGTGAGGCCACCCGGCAAAAAAGGACATTGGTGCCGGTTCTGGGGGGGTGTTGTGTGGCGGATCACCACTAGGCAGGCGAACCAGCCACGCAGTGGGACAGCCGGCCAAAATGGTGTCATCAGGGGTTTTCCCTTCCTCCCAGCATGGGGCTCAGATGGCCCGGGCGACGTCAGTGTCCTCCAGCATGGTTATCAGCTAGGTACAGGCTGGGAGTATAAGTACAGCCCAGCAGCCTGCAATAAACTAGTCTGCTCACTGAGCTCAACCTGTCTGGTTGTGTGTGTTATTGCAGGAGCAGTGTAGCTGCTGCTACAGTTCCATCTTTTTTTGTACTTGTATGTATATGAGATGACTTGTTACATGTTTTCCTTAAAATTTTATTTGTAAGTTTATATGTTAAACTCAAAAAAAATATTTAAGAGACCGACAGTACTACTGGTGATAGACATTGAGGCCGCTCCCACTACTCTTCCTGGGCACTGGAATAATTGTTGCCCTTTTGAAGCAGATGAGAACCTTTGACTACAGAAATGAGTGATTGAAAATGTCCGTGAACACTCTGGCTAGTTGATGACATAGATTAATCATTAATTAATCTTGTCTCAATATACAATGCCAGATCTAGTCTTCAACTAGAATGCCCAAGAACTCATCGTTCAAGCTAACCTTTTCAATTTGATTCATCCAATCAATATGGTAATTAACATGGTACTCGACTACTGTAAAACATTGCCAACCAGTTTTATACTCTGCTCTGCAGTGTAGCTCATATACTACTACAGTACAGTAGTACAGCAGTACAGTTTGGCCTGGAAGTCAGCCTGAAGAAAACGTAGGTCCTCCATCAGCCAGCTCCACACCATATCCATCGGGCACACAAAACTCAAAACGGTCAACCAGTTTACCTATCTCGGCTGCACCATTTCATCGGATGCAAGGATCGACAATGAGATAGACAACAGACTCGCCAAGGCAAATAGCGTCTTTGGAAGACTACACTAAAGAGTCTGGAAAAACAACCATCTGAAAAACCTCACAAAGATTAGCGTATACAGAGCCATTGTCATACCCACACTCCTGTTCGGCTCCGAATCATGGGTCCTCTACCGGCATCACCTACGGCTCCTAGAACACTTCCACCAGCGTTGTCTCCGCTCTATCCTCAACATTCATTGGAGCACCTTCATCGAAGTACTCAAGATGGCAGAGGCCAACAGCATCGAATCCACGCTGCTGAAGATCCAACTGCGCTGGGTAGGTCACGTCTCCAGAATGGAGGACCATCGCCTTCCCAAGATCTTGTTATATGGCAAGCTCTCCACTGGCCACCGTGACAGAGGTGCACCAAAGAAGAGATACAAGGACTGCCTAAAGAAATCTCTTGGTGCCTGCCCCATTGACCACCGCCAGTGGGCTGATATCGCCTCAAACCGTGCATCTTGGCGCCTCACAGTTTGGCGGGCAGCAACCTCCTTTGTAGAAGACCACAGAGCCCATCTCACTGACAAAAGACAAAGGAGGAAAAACCCAACACCCAACCCCAACCAACAAATTTTCCCCTGCAACCGCTGCATCCGTGTCTGCCTGTCCCGCATCGGACTTGTCAGCCACAAATGAGCCTGCAGCTGACGTGGACATTTACCCCTCCATAAATCTTCATCCGCGAAGCCAAGCCAAAGAAGTACAGTAGTACACCATAGCATCCTGTACTCAGAATCAGGATTTATTGTCAGGAAATTTGGTGTTTGCAGTAGAGTCACAGGGCAAATGTTCATATTATAACCATCTAACGACATTACTGTAAAAAATAACAATAATAGTGTATGAAAAGTAAGGCAGTGTCTTTGGTTCATTGAACATTCAAGAATCTGATGGCAGCAGGGAAGAAGCTGTCCCTGTGCTGCTGAGTGCTCGTCTTTATGGTCCTGTACCTTTTCCCCAATGGTAGCAGAGTGAAGAGGGCATGGCCTGGGTGATGGGGGGTGGGTCTATGAGGATATAGGCTGTTTTTTTAAGACACTGCCACATGTAGATGTCCTCGATGGAGCCTGTGATATCGCAGGTTGAGTTAACAACCCTCTGGAGTTTATTCTTGTCCTGAGAGTTGGAGCCTCTGTACCAGGCAGAGATGCGACCAGCCAGAATGCTCTCCACGGTTCACCTGTCGAAGTTTTTAAGAGTCTTCAGTGACATACTGAATTTCCTCAAACACCTCACAAACTTGGTTTGGGACTTTTTTTTAACCCCCCACCCACAGCATTTCAATATCAAGATTCTCAACAGTAATGACGAATGAGAACAGAACTTTATTTTACTGCTATTTATTATCAGAGCCCCTTCTCCTTTCTGACTATTCTTCCAATACCAAATACATGAATATGTATTTGTGCTCACCTTGCAGTGACATCCCTCTAATGGCTAACAGATTGCATCCATTTTTTCCTCTTTGCACCGTCAGCTGATTGACCTTGTTACAAATGCTGTGTGCACTTGGATAAAGCCTCTTTCTTTCATCGACCACCTCTCCTCACTCTGTCTGCTGAGGCCCTTTTCTGTTTGTATAGTCTGCCTGTTCCTGAACCAGCCAATTATCATTATCCTGTACCATGATAGTTCATTGCTCTTTGCCTTCTTCATTACTGTGAAGGCTCCTTATCCCTACCAGATTTAAACCCTCCCCAGTGTTATTCACACACCCCTCTGAACGTCTAAGATGTACTTTACTGGTGGCTGGGGGCCCCTTACAGCACACGACAGGATTGTTCACATTGTGAATCTGGCAGCTTCTTAATAAGGAAGGGAGCTGATTTGTGTGATGACAATGATGTGATTACAAGCTCTGTGGGTAACTTGCGCATATTTTAATACACAAAGAAAGGAGAATAGTATCCTAATAGCTTTTAAAAACAAATTTGACCAATTGAGAGATTTGCAGCAGGTCTCACAAAAGGCAATTAAGATGATTTCATGCAACATCATAATATCGGGACCATTTGGCCCCTTGGGACAATACTGGTGCTCAGACCCATCTCATTACTCCTATTCTTCCATTGATTTCTCTGTACCTTGATCTCTCTCAAATGTCCATTTATAGCACTCCATTTGGGTGGCACAGTTGGCGCAGCTGTTACAGCACCAGCGATCGGACCGGTGTTCTCCCGATGTTTGTGTAGGTTTTCTCCAGGGGCTCTGATTTCCTCCCACCATTCAAAAACCCACTGGGGGTGGAGGAAACAGGCCATTTGGCCCTTAGTCTGTGCCAAAACCTAATTCCTCTCAAGACCTCTCTCATCCACGGCCTCCATTTACCATCTCAGATGGCAGTTCATTCCACACTCCCACCACTTTCTGAGTGAATAGATTCCTCCTAATGTTCCCCCTAAACCTTCCCCCTTTCACCCTGAAGCCATGTCCTCTCATATTTATCTCTCCCAATTTAAGTGGAAAGAGCCGACTCACATTTACTCTGTCTATAACTCCTCATAATGTTGTAAATCTCTATAAATCTCCCCTCATTCTTCCCATCCTATTTAATCTTTCCCTATAACTCAACTCCTGAAGACCCAGCAACATCCTAGTAAATCTTCTCTGCACTTGTTCAATCTTACCATTATTCTTCCTATAGTTTTTTGACCATAACTGTACACAATGCTCCAAATTTAGCCTCACCAATGTCTTATAAAAACCTCACCATAGCATCCTGTATTCAATACTTTTTATATAATTTTCATTTAATACATCACTGTAAACTATTTCCATAACAATATATACATTCATTATTAAAATATACACATTGACTTTTTCCCCCTTTCCCCCACCCTCCCCACCCTCTATAACATAAAGCAAGAATAAAAGAAAGAAGAAAAATAAATAAACAATAAAATAATTCAAAAGAGAAAGAAAAAAATAAATTGTGTCATCCTAAATTCCATATTTAAGTATTGTCGTATTGTATCTTATCACTTCAAGAGATGGAGGTCTGAAATTGGCGGTTTCTAGTATACTCTCTGTATGGTTTCCAAATTTGTTCAAATAGTGTATATTTGTCTTTTAGATTGTAGGTAATTTTTTCGAATGGTAACACTTGTTCATTTCTTTGTACCATTGTTGTATTTTAAGGTAGCTTCCTTTTTCCAAGTTATCATTACACATTTTTTTGCTGCTGCAAGCACAATCACAATAAAATTTTTTTGAACCCTGCTTAATTTTAGATCTAATTCCTGTTGTTTAACAGGAAGATCTCTGGATCTTTTGGTATCTTATTTTTTTGTAATTCTATTTAATATTGTTTAAATCCTCCCAAAATGTTTTCACATTTGTACATGTCCAAATTGTGTGTAATTTCCAATTTATTGTTTACAATGAAAACATCTGTCCGATATTGTTGGATTCCATTCTTTTAACTTTTGAGGTGTAACATATCCTCTATGTGGCCAATTGTATTGTATTGAGTATTTATTGTATTAACCATGGTCCCTGCACATCGTTCCTTCCACGTTTCATTCTTTATTCCTAGATTTAAATATTTTTCCCAATCTTGTTTGGGTTTATACATTCCTTCATCATTTTCCTTGTATTGTATTTTTCTGTACATATTTGTGATAATTTTTTTACTATTGCAGTGTCTGTAATTAAGTCTTCATAGGAGCTACTCACAGGTAATCTTAAGCGAGTTCCCAATTTTTCTTTTAAATATGTTTTCAACTGATAGTATGAAAATATTGCACTGTGATATTCCGTATTTGTCTTTTAACTGTTCAAATGTTAATAAATTATTTTGCAAAAATGTTTTATTCTTTAAATTCCTTTTCTTGGCCATTCTTTAAAAAATAAATTGACTGTTGTAAAAGGAATTAATGGGTATTGCGTTAGTTGCATTTTTGGTATTTGATAATTTATCATCTTTCGCTCCATATTTTTGTATAAGATGTAGTAATGGTAAATTGTTGAGTTGCACCAGTTTTTCATCCTATTTATAAAATAAATGTTCCGGGATTTTTTCTCCTAGTTTGTGTAATTCAATCTTGAGCCAATTCAGTTTTTCTCGCATCCGATAAAATTCTGATAGGTATCTTAACTGTGCTGCCCTGTAATAATTTTTGAAATTTGCTAACTGCAATTCTCCCTGTTTATACACCCATATTATTTTTCCTAAAGCCACTCTTGATTTTTTACCCTTCCATAAAAATTTTCTTTTTAATTTATTCAGTTTCGTAAAAAATTCCCCTGTCAAGGGAGTCAGTAGTGTTTGCAACAAATATGGTAGCCATGGAAATACATTCTTCTTGATGCAGTTTTTTTTTCTTTGGCTTGGCTTCGCGGAGGAAGATTTATGGAGGGGGTAAATGTCCACGTCAGCTGCAGGCTCATTTGTGGCTGACAAGAGGAGGAAAGATTAAAACAAGAGGACATGAGTTAAGAATTAAGGGGCAGAGGTTTAGAGGTAACATGAGGGGGAACTTCTTTACTCAGAGAGTGGTTGCTGTGTGGAATCATCTTCCGGGAGAAATAGTGGCGGCGGAGTCAATTGTATTATTAAAGAAAAGGTTGGACAGGTATATGGATGAGAAGAAGATGGAGGGTTATGGGCATTGTGCAGGGAGGTGGGACTAGAAAGGGGTGTTTGGTTCGGTGAGGACTAGAAGGGCCTAATGGCCTGTTTCCGTGCTGTAATTGTTATGTTATGTTAAGTCCGATGCGTGACAGGCAGACACGGTTGCAGCGGTTGCAGGGGAAAATATGTTGGTTGGGGTTGGGTGTTGGGTTTTTGCTCCTTTGTCTTTTGTCAATGAGGTGGGCTCTGCGGTCTTCTTCAGAGGAGTTTGCTGCCCGCCGAACTGTGAGGCGCCAAGATGCACGGTTTGTGGCGACATCAGCCCACTGGCGGTGGTCAATGGGGCAGGCACCAAGAGATTTCTTTAGGCAGTCCTTGTACCTCTTCTTTGGTGGACCTCTGACACGATGGCCAGTGGAGAGCTCGCCATATAACACAATCTTGGGAAGGCAATGGTCCTCCATTCTGGAGATGTGACCTACCCAGCACAGTTGGATCTTCAACAGCGTGGATTCGATGCTGTCGGCCTCTGCCATCTCGAGTACTTTGATGTTAGGGATGAAGTCGCTCCAATGAATGTTGAGGATGGAGCAGAGACAACGCTGGTGGAAGCGTTCTAGGAGCCGTAGGTGATGCCGGTAGAGGACCCATGATTCGGAGCCGAACAGGAGTGTGGGTATGACAATGGCTCTGAAAACACTAATCTTTGTGAGGTTTTTCAGTTGGTTGTTTTTCCAGACTCTTTAGTGTAGTCTTCCAAAGGCGCTATTTGCCTTGGCGAGTCAGTTGTCTATCTCGTTGTCGATCCTTGCATCTGATGAAATGGTGCAGCTGAGATAAGTAAACTGGCTGACCGTTTTGAGTTTTGTGTGCCCGATGGAGATGTGGTGGGGCTGGTAGTCATGGTGGGGAGCTGGCTGATGGAGGACCTCAGTTTTCTTCAGGCTGACTTCCAGGCCAAACATTTTGGCAGTTTCCGCAAAACAGGACGTCAAGCGCTGAAGAGCTGGCTCTGAATCGGCAACGAAAGCCGCATCATCTGCAAAGAGTAGTTCATGGACAAGTTGCTATTGTGTCTTGGTGTGAGCTTGCAGGCGCCTCAGATTAAAGAGACTGCCATCCGTGCGGTACCGGATGTAAAAAGCGTCTTCATTGTTGAGGCCTTTCATAGCTTGTTTCAGCATCATGCTGAAGAAAATTGAAAAGACGGTTGGTGCGAGAACGCAGCCTTGCTTCATGGCATTGTTAATGGAGAAGGGTTCAGAGAGCTCATTGCTGTATCTGACCCGACGTTGATGGTTTTCATGCAGTTGGATAACCATGTTGAAGAACTTTGGGGGGCATCCGATGCGCTCTAGTATTTGCCAAAGCCCTTTCCTGCTCACGGTGTCGAAGGCTTTGGTGAGGTCAACAAAGGTGATGTAGAGTCCTTTGTTTTGTCTCTCCACTTTTCTTGGAGCTGTCTGAGGGCAAAGACCATGTCAGTAGTTCCTCTGTCTGCGCGGAAGCCGCACTGTGATTCTGGGAGAACATTCTCGGTGACACTAGGTATTATTCTATTTAGGAGAATCCTAGCGAAGATTTTGCCTGCAATGGAGAGCAGCGTGATTCCCCTGTAGTTTGAGCAGTCTGATTTCTCGCCTTTGTTTTTGTACAGGGTGATGATGATGGCATCACGAAGGTCCTGAAGCAGTTTTCCTTGGTCCCAACAAAGCTTGAAAAACTCATGCAGTTTGGCATGCAGAGTTTTGCCGCCAGCCTTCCAGACCTCTGGGGGGATTCCATCCATACCTGCTGCTTTGCCATTTTTCAGTTGTTCAATTGCCTTATATGTCTCTTCCCGGGTGAGGACCTCATCCAGCTCTAGCCTTAGGGGCTGTTGAGGGAGCTGGAGCAGGGCGGAATCTTGGACTGAGCGGTTGGCACTGAAAAGAGATTGGAAGTGTTCTGACCATCGGTTGTGGATGGACATCTTGTCGCTGAGGAGGACTTTGCCATCTGAGCTGCGCAGCGGGCTTTGGACTCAGGGTGAGGGGCCATACACAGCCTTTAGAGTCTCGTAAAAACCCCTGAAGTCGCCAATGTCCGCACTGAGCTGGGTTCGTTTGGCGAGGCTAGTCCACCACTCATTTTGGATCTCCTGGGGTTTGCGCTGAAGATGGCTGCATGTACGACAGAAGGCTTGTTTCTTCTCTGGCCAGGACGGCTTTGTAAGGTGAGCCTGGTGGGCAGCTCGCTTCTTTGCCAGCAGCTCCTGGATTTCCTGGCTGTTATCGTTGAACCAGTCCTTGTTTTTCCTGGAGGAGAAGCCCAGTACCTCTTCAGTGGATTGCAGTATGGTAGTCTTCAGCTGATCCCAGAGGGTTTCAGGCGGACGAGTCCGTGAAGCGGATTGCATCCTCGAGCTTTGCTTTGAGGTTTGCCTGGAAGTTTCCTCTCACTTCGTCTGACTGCAGGTTTTCAACATTGAACCTCTTTCTGGGGGATTTACTGTTCCTGGCTTGAAGTGAAGGTTGAGCTTGCAGCGAACCATCCGGTGGTCATGGTGGCATTCCGTGCTGGGCATGACCCTGGTGTGGAGCACATCTCGTTTGTCTCTTTCTCGCACCAGGACGTAGTCCAGGAGGTGCCAGTGTTTGGATCGGGGATGCATCCAGGTAGTCTTCAAGCTGTCCCTCTGCTGAAAAAGGGTGTTTGTAATGAAAAGCCGCTGTTCTGTGCAGAGCTCCAACAGGAGGCTCCCATTGTCGTTGCACTTGCCGACACCATGCTTGCCCAGGATTCCTGGACAAGTTTCTGAGTCTTTGCCGACGCGAGCGTTGAAGTCGCCAAGGATGACAACCTTGTCGTCTGTAGGGGTGTGTTGAATGAGGTTGTGCAGGTCAGTGTAGAACTTGTTCTTTTCTGCTGGTTCTGCCTGGAGGGTTGGAGCATAGACACTGATGAGGGTGATGCAACGCTTGTTTTGAAGGGGGAATCGCATGGACATGATTCGGTCTGAGTGGCCTGTCGGGAGGTTTTCGAGTTTGGAGGCAATGAAGTTCTTGACCATGTAGCCTACACCAGATAGGCGTCATTCATCCTTAGGCTTGCCAGACCAGTAGAGTGTGTAGCCCACGTTGCGTTCTTGGAGGCTGCCTACATCTGCAAGGCGGACTTCACTGAGAGCGGCTATGTCGATGTCAAGTCTGAGGAGTTCATGTGCAATGAGGGCAGACCGACGTTCAGGTCTGTCGGCCTTGTCTACCATGTTTCTGATGTTCCAGCATGCTAGCTTGAGTTTGTGAGCATCTTTTGAGGGGGAGGACGTGGAGGGGGATGACGTGGAGGGGGAGGACATGGAGGGGGAGGACGTGGAGGTGGAGGACGTGGAGGGGGAGGACGTGGACCTGTCCTCGGGCCTGCGCAAAGGAGCTTTTAGGTGGAGTGCACTGCGCGCAGTACTGGCCCCACCCTTTACACCCATCGTTCGTGTGCCGTGGCCAAGCAAGCTGGGACGTGGCAGCGAGGTCCTTGGGTCGTATGTTTTATATCGGTGTGGCCTTCTCCTATGCAGGTTTCTTACCCGGGCTGGCGGGGCCTGCCTCCCCTCCTAAGTCGGACCATACTGCCCGGACCGGGCCGAGGCCGCTGCTGCTTTCCCTGTGCCCGGACTGGGGCCGCCGCCTCCTACTTTCTGCCCGGACCGGGGCCTCCACCTGCCTCACTCGACCGAGGCCGGGGCCGCCGCCTCCCCTTCGCTCTTGCCCGGATCAGGGCCGCCGCCTGCCTCACTCGAGCGAGGCCGGGGCCGCCGCCTCCCCTTCGCTCTTTCCCGGATTGGGGCCGCAGCCCCCTACCCTCTGCCCGGACCGGGGCCGGGGCCGCCGCTGATTTCCCTGTGCCCGGACCGGGGCCACCGCCTCCTTCTTTCTGCCCGGACCGGGGCCTATTAAGTCAATGGTAATGTTTTCCTTTTTTTAAAATTTTTTTTATTAATGGTTGGTAGTCTAATTTATACAAATGATTTAAGTTGTTATCTATTGTAGCAGTAGCTACAAGGAGCGAAATCGAAAGAAACCACAAGCTGAGGTGAGTTTCAGTCTCAACAGTTTTTTTGAAAGCCCGCGCGCTGCCCTTTAAGAGGCGAGTGCGAGACTCATCACTGCTTCGGCTGTGACATCATGACGCAGCCCAAAAGCATGCATGATGGCCGAGGCCACAAGGAATCCCCAAACCCAATGGTGCCATCTTAACACAGCTGCTTTGCTACCGCGTCCATCACACGCTGAGCCGGTTCACCTGCATTGCAATGTTCACTGCCACACAACCCCCCCACCCCGCCCAAATCCGGCTTTAGTGTCCTGAAGCTTTGGGCGGCTGCCCCCATTTTTTTGCCTGTGCGGTAATGACCGGTTGAGTGAGGTCCAAGTGGGCTGCTTTTAGCCTGTCCACCATGAACAGTTCCTCTTTTTCCCTAATGTCCAGAGTGAAAGTTTTACCCGAATGGCATAGGACCTTGTATGGGCCTTCATAATGCTGTTGGAGGGGAGCTGGGTGTGGGCTGTGCTCAACAAAAACCAAGTCAGCCATGGATACGTTTTTGGGGATGCACGCCGGCCAGTTGCCATGGTGGGGGGGTAGGTGCAAATGTGGCCAACTTGTCCCACAGGTCCTGTAGCAATGCTCTTTTTCCAATGCCGAGTCAGGAGTTGGGGAGAAAAACTCACCGGGTAGGGATAGGGTGCGCTGTAGACCAGTTCCACAGAGGATGCCTGCATGTCCTCCTTCGGTGACATCCTGAAGCCCAGCAGCACCCTGGGGAGCTCATCCACCCAATTGAGGCCATCTAACCGAGCCATGAGGGCCGATCTTAAGTGGCGGTGGAAACGTTCCATGAACCCGTTGGCCTGAGGGTGATAGGCATGGTGTGATGCAGCTTGATGCCCAGCAGGGTTGCGAGTTGTGTCTAGAGCGTGGATGTGAACTGTGCACCTCTGTAGCTGGTCACATGTGCTGGCACCCCAAACCTCGCGATCCAATTGGTTAGTAGAGCCCTGGCACAGGAGTCAGTTGAGGGGTTCTTGAAGGGAATGGCTTCTGATCATCTTGTTGTGCGGTCGTCTACCGTGAGGTGGTAACAGGCATCCCTGAAGACCGGCAGCGGGCCCATGATGTTGACATGGGCCTGCTCGAACTGTTTTGTCGGGGGGGGGGGTCAAAGTGTTGAACTGGGTCCTGACATGGCGGTGAACCTTGGCTACCTGACATTGGGTGCAGTTGCGCGACATCTGCGCAACCTGCCTCCTCAGGGCATGCCACATGAACCTTTCTGCTACCATGCGAACCGTGGCTTTGATGGAAGGGTGAGGAAGGTCATGGACCATTTTGAAGGCCTGGTTCCTCCATGTTGTGGCACTACTGGACACAGCGTGCCCATAGAGACATCACACAAAAGCATGTCGGGGTTGTCCAGCAACTTGAGGTCGCTGAAGCGGAGGCCGGTGATGGCTGTGTGGAATGCTTGTGTCTCCTCGTCCCCTTTTTGTGCTTGCGCTAACTGAGAGTAGTCCAGGCCGGGGGCTAAGGTCTGGATACTGGGTCACGAGAGCGTGTTGTCTTTGCCCATGAGGTGCTGGATGTCCATGGTGAATTCTGAGATGTAGGTCAGGTGGCGCTGTTGGTGCGCCGACCAGGGGTCCTTGGCCATGGTGAGGCCTTAGGTTAGGGGCTTGTGGTCTGTCAAGACCATAAATGGTCTGCCCTCCAGGAAGTACCGGAAGTACCTGATGGCCAGGTAGAAGGCCAGGAGCTCCCTGTCGAACGTGCTGTACTTGAGCACAGGGGGACACAGGTGGTGGCTGAAGAATGGCAGGGGTCTCCACTGACCTTGAACCGACTGCTGCAGGACACCTCCGATGGCTGTGGCTGATGCATCTATGGAGAGCATGGTGTGTATGTCAGACCACAGGTGGACCAGGAAGGAGAAGGCTGCCTCGGCCTCCTCCATCCATGCCAGAGTCTTGTCCTTGGTGGCTATCATGGCGAATATCAGTCAAATGATGTGTGCTGCCCCTGGGATGAAGCGATTGTAAAAACTAACCATTCCGGTGAATAGTCGGGTCGGGCGAACTGGCTGTAACCTTTTCTGCCGATGGCTCTGCTACATCTGCGGTGATGGTGTGGTCTAAGAACTGCATGGAGTCCTTACCGAACTAACATTTCACCACATTGATGGTGAGCCCGAATTCTGCCAGGCAGGCAAAGAGCATGCGGAGGTGGGCCTTGTGCTCATCGTGGTCCATGCTGGTGATGAGAATGTTGTCAAGGTAAACTCTTTGCCCACTGTGTCCATCAGGCGCTGGAAAGTTTGCACTGTGTTCTTGAGGCCGAAAGGCATGGCAAGGAATTCGAAGAGTCTGAAAGGGGTAATGATGGCCGTCTTGCCAATGTTGTCGGGGTGTACAGGGATTTAGTGGTAGCCCCGCACTAGGTCGACCTTCAAAAATACCCTCACGCCATGAAGGTTGGCTGTAAAGTCCTGAATGTGGAGAATTGGGTAGCAGTCAGGTGTGGTTGCGTCATTCAGGTGGCGGTAGTCTTGCAAGGCCGCCAGCTGCCTGAGGATTTGGGGACCATGTGCAGTGGGGATGCACATGGGCTGTCGGATCTGCAGACTATCCCCAACTCTTGAATGCAGGAGAATTCATCCTTGGTCAACTGCAGCTTGTCTGGGGGCAGCCTCCTGGCTTTGGTGTGCAGCGGGGGGCCCTGGGTCAGAATTTGATGTAGCACTCTGTTTTGTGGCATGGTGGAGGTGAACTGTGGCCTGAGGATCGTCGGGAATTCATTGAGTATACGGCCGTACTCATATTTGGGGGCACTGACTGTGGCTACTCCCAGACAACAAGTGGTGGTGTCCTCGAGGAGGACTGTCTGGAAGGTCTGGGCATGAATCAGGCTTTTGGCTTTGAATTCCACCAGCAGACTATGTGTGCTTGGAGGAAAATGGTGCCGAGGATCACCGTGCCTACCATGGCTAGGGTTAATCTCCAATGGAATTTCTCGCTTCCCAGCTGAATGTGCACGTTGCACTTGCCGAAAGTCCAGATATTGGTGCCATTGGCTGCCGTAGCATGGGGCCTCACTGCCAGGAGCGGGTCTCCAGTGTGGTTGGAGGATGATGCTGAGTTTGGTGCACGTGTCTGTCACATGGAGGATGGTGTTGATGTGGCCAGCCATCACAGCCAGTAGCGGTGGCTGGCCTGGTCGTTTTCCTGAAATGAGCAGGTTTGTCTTTATTTTCATGCCTGGACTCCCCAACGCTGATGACCAAAATACCAGGTGTTGTTCGAAGCCTCTGTCTTTCTGTTGGGGCACAGTTGTGGCCGGCTGGGGCTGGGGCGCATCACCTAACTTATGGCTGCTTTGTTTTCGTGCTTCGTGCACCACAGGACATCCACTCAGGCCGCAACCATGCATAGGTCCAAGAAGTCCTCGTCCGCCAACAATAGCTCAAAGATGAGGCACAGTTTGTGGCCTTCTGCCAGGGTTAGCATCACTTTCTTGAGGGCGGACAGCGCCCTGGCTCCTAGGCCATCTAGGTGAATGAGCCTGGTGGTGCACTGGCATCTGGATAGGCCGAACTCGCTGAGGAGGAGCTGTTTGAATCCCAAGTATTTACCCTCCTTTGGGGGATTATGGATTAAGTCATCCACTCTGGCGGCAGTCTCCTGGTCAAGGGCGCTGATGATGTCGTAGAACATCGTCAAGTCGGAGTTGATTTGCCGGAGGTGAAACTGTGCTTCCGCTTATGGAACGATGTGTGTGGGCAAAGCATCTAGAAGGGTGGTAGTTTCACAGCGACTGCATTTACTGCTGCAGTGTCCATAATGTAGAGGTCAGAATCATCTGGGCTCATCGGGGTAATTAATTGTAGCGGTAGCTACAAGGAGTGAGATTGAAAGAAAGAACAGGCTGAGGTGAGTTTCAGTTTCAACTGTTTATTTAAAGGCCCACATGACGCCTTTTAAGCGGGAGCGCGGGACCTGTCCCCACGTTGGCTGTGACGTCATGACGCAGCCAAAAGGTGTGCATGATAGCCGAGGCCATGAGAAATACCCGAACCCAACGGCACCATCTTAAAGTGGCTGCTCTGCTACCACGGCCATCACACATGGAGCCGGTTCGTCTGTGTCGAGATGTGCGCCGCCACATTATCCTGATACCAAGGTAAAGTATAGCTGTGATTGCCATTTAAAAGGGGATTCCTTTTTACATTCTGTATAATTGACTTTGTTCATTGGTATCAATACTTTGATTTATGAAGGCCAAGATGCAAAAAGCTTTATTCACAACCCTGACTACCTGTGATGCCACTTTCAGGGAATTGCCTATCCATATTCCAGGTCCCTCTGTTCCTCCGCACTCCTCAGTGCCCGACCATTGTCTGTGATGTCCTACCTTGGTTTGTCCTTCCAAAATGCAACACCTCACACTTGTCTGCATTAAATTTCTTTTACTTTCTGTCCCATTTTTCTAGTTGGTGAAGATCCCTCTGGAAGCTTTGAAAGCCTTCCTTGCTGTTCATAACACCTCCAATCTTAATGTCATCAGCAAACGTGCTGGTCCAATTTACTTCATTGTCATCGACATCACTGATATACACAACAAACAACAGTGGTCCCAGCACCGATCCCTGAGGCACCCCACTAATCACAGAACTCCCATTCAGTCAATTTTGAATCCAGTTTACAACCTCTCCATGGATACCTCATGTGTGAACCTTGTGAACCAGCCTCCCATGTGGTACCCTGTCAAAGTCCTTACTAAAGTCCATGTAGGCAACATCCACAGCCTTTCCATCATCAACTTTTTTGGTAACCTCTCAAAAAGCCCTAAAAAATTTGTTAAACATGATCTACTGCCCGCAAAGCCATGCTGACCATCCTTAATCAATCCTTAAGAATTTGGCTGTCCAAATTCTTGTGTACCTGATCTCTCAGAACATTCTCCAATTCCAATAATTTACCTACTACTGACGTAATTTCCTGGCTTACTTTTGGAGACTTTTTTTTTATCGTGTTGTATGTCTAAATTTAAAAAAAATTATAGAGTAATGAGCAATTAAACATTGGGAAAGCTCCTTGGAATAATAATTCATCCTCACTTTTAAGTTGGCTCTCTTTATCCAATATGAGTCAGACTATGTAGCTATATTTTTTCCCTATGACTTATACTCAAACTACGAATAAATAGGCTTGTAACAAATCATTATTGCAAAGTGATTGTCTAAAATATTGCTATTTCAATCTACAAATTTGAGTTCAAGACCTGTTCATTGTTTTCTCACTGATTAACATTGCCTTTGCAATTACCTTCGATTAGTACATGCACCTGCTTAGAAATGAAATCACATTAAGACCTTTGTAATCCATCATTTTAATTTATTGAACAAGACAATGTTGGGTTTTGAATCATTTCACGTTTCTCCAGAAACCCTCCAGGCAGATGCTGGAATCTTCAAGAGGCAAAGAATTTCAGTCAGAAAGCAGACTGACCATTTCAACCTATGGATGCTTTCTCCCCTGCTGAGTTCCTCCAGTGATTCTTTGCCTGCCCGATCTGTGGGAGGAATGCAGTGGGCCGAGCAGCATCAGTGGGAGATAGAAAGCCTTCGTGATCGGTTCTGACCAGGAACATAGATTTTTTTTTTCTCTTCCACTGAAGCTGCATGACATATGAGTTCCTCTAGCAGAGGGTTTCTTGCTCAGGATTCTGCAGTCCCCATCCAACACATTCTGAGTGGGGATTATCCTTGTACAAACATTTCAGTACCCTGTTCCAGTGCTCACCCGACATCCCTCCATTCTTTTGGCATCAAACGTTATGTTTACTGACTTACTGATTGTTGAATGACTTGATCTGTCTTGCCATCCTGCAGGTTCACTATCCTCTACCTGTAGACATTTCTCCTGATCCTAGTTCTTAATGGTATATCCCATCATCCAAGGCTATGATCATTGGTCTGAACTCTCAAGCCATTGGGGACATTGTCTTTAAATCTGGTGTGCCTCGTCCTGTTCACATTTTGTAAGCTTCTCTGAGATCCTCTCTAATTGTTCCATACTTCTGACAATTATTCAAAACTGAAGCAACATTCTGTCACACAGACCCATTGCACTCTATCCAGGGTAAGAACATCCTTCCTCAGGTAAGTAGAGCCAACCTGCCCACAACCTAATATGGGGTCTCATCAAAGACCTGCATGGCTGCTGCAAATCTTCCTTACTCCCTTTGAAATGAAGACAGATATATGGTTTGTTTATCTAATTGTATGTTGCTGCCTTTCAGTGACAAGTATGCAAAGTCGGATTGGCCTTGTTCCACCTTATTTTTCTTCCCCACCTCACTCTATCACCATTCAAGCAGATGACTTCACATTTACCAACATATATCTGCCATATTCTTGTCCACTCATGCAAGTTGTCCAGACAACATTGAGGCCTCTTGGAATTCTCCTCAGAT
This sequence comes from Narcine bancroftii, assembly GCF_036971445.1. Lineage (NCBI taxonomy): Eukaryota > Metazoa > Chordata > Chondrichthyes > Torpediniformes > Narcinidae > Narcine > Narcine bancroftii. The sequence continues at coordinate 67,977,884 of NC_091475.1, forward strand.
CCCATATTCCACATTCCACCAAGCCTTCAAACATACTTCCCACGTCAAGAATGTGGGGAAAGTTCTGTGCTATCTGAAAACTTGCAGATTTCATATTTGTTTTCCTCATCCAACTTACAGTTATTATGAAGAGCTGGCATCCAAGCACACATGAATTGGTGAGCTACTTAGACTGTGCAGCATGCTGTTGTGTGATATTCCTGGGAGTATATGTGCATGAAATGATAAAAGTTGGTTTGTAGCTGCAGCAGGTAATCAAGAAGCAATGCTTTCTTTGTAGGGATGTTCTCCATTACCATATTGAAGAAGCTTCAACTGGATTACTGTGTGCAGTATGGTAAATGCCTTGAGAAAGGACATATTTGCTTTGGAGACAGTGCAGAGAAAATTCATCAGGTAGATTCTGGAAATGAAAGGCTTCTTTTCTGAAAAGCCTGGGATTACACTCATTGGAGTTTAAAAGGATGAGGGCGTAATTATTGAGATATATAAAATTACGAAAGGAGTAGATAAATATAGGAGCAGGGACGTTGTTTCCACTAAGAGACGAGATGAGAAATCATGGACATAGCCTCAAGATCCGTGGGAGTAGATTTAAAACAGAGATGAGAAGGAACTACTTCTCTCAGAGAATCTGTAGAATTTTCTGCCCCTCAAAGCCACGGTGAGGCCGGAACAGTTAGCATAACGGTTAACGCATCACCAGGGTTTGAATCCTGCGCTGTTTACAAGGAGTTTGCATGTTCTCCTCATGTCTGTGGGGGGTTTTTCTGGGCACTCTGGTTTCCTCCCACTGTTCAAAACGTCGAGGGGGTTCAGGTCAGTTGGATGTAATTGGGTGGCTTGCGCTCGTGGGCTAAAAGGGCCTGGTATTGTACTGTATGTCTTAAAAAGAGCAGTAGAGGCTGCTTTACTGATTATATTTAAGAGAAAGAGAAAGATAGATATATGTTTGAGGAATAGAGGAACTAAGCCTTAAAGGAAGCTGGCGCTGTCCTTGGGCAGATTAGCCATAGCCTTATTGAATGGTGGAGCAGAGCAGGATTGATGGGCTGGATTTCTTATGGCTCCTGCTCCTATTTCTTATGTCTAGAGCCAACAGGTTTAGGTCTGACAAGAGTTTGGCCAGGAGCTGACCTGGGAATACTAGGTTCAGTAAGCTCACCTCCTGAGGAAATAAAAGATCCAAATAGCAGACTCAATGAAAAGGTTTGAATTGTGATCTAGATTAACAATATTCTTTAGTCTCCAGGGGACATGAAATGATCTAATATGTGTTATTTTAGAAACTGGTTTCATGATCTGTAAAATTGGTTCTCAGTTCTGGTAGAGTGCAATAATGGGAAAATCCACATTCAACCACATACGATTCTCCTTCATTTCCATTCGGTCCACACCGGTGGTACAATCCATCTATGCTACAGAGCAAATTAACCAGTAAACCTGTTTGGCATGTGGAGGGAAATAAGTGCAGTCAGAGGAAACTCATTCAGTCCCCGGGAGAACATGCAAACTCCACACAGACAGCATCTAAACCCAGGTCACTGGAGCTCTACTAACTGCATCAATGTGCTACCCACATATAATTAAGCTAAACATGATCATGTAAGCATATTGTGAGTCAAAAGTCCATTTTGACCTAACTGAATGTCAGATTAGGTTGGTATAGCAGTGTAGGATAAGAAACAAGCAGCCTATTTAAATGTCCTCTCCGAGGGAATGGGAAACCTCACAGCCATACCAGTCCTTGTAGAGATACTGAAACAGCTCCAAGGTTAGCTTTACATAGCAAGTAGAACCACAATGTTAGCAACTAAGGCTGTAAACAGGGCTCTGAGATAGGACTACAAAAGGACCTAACATGGAGATATAATGTTGACATGATTTAAGATGTAGACTCATTGTTGCTCGTTCTTCAAGAGACGTTGTGATGCACGTTGATGGTGATACCATTGTGACTTGCCATTCATTATGTTCCTTTTGCAGATATTTTTTTTCAGATTCCCTTCTAATTCATAAAAGGGAGGTCAGATCCTGCTTGTGCCTTTGGATGGACAATGTTCTATTCACTCATGAAGTCATTTATTGTCATTCTTGGTGCAGATCATTTTCATTTCCATTATATTGCCTGTATTTGTACTTGCTTCTGTGAATAAATATGAGCTAATTTATTGTTCAATTTTTTGCAATTTAACAAGACAGCAACATTGGCTTCAAATCTTATTCAGAGTGCTGTGTTTGTCTAATGGAGGAAATTAAGGCTTTAGCTTTCAATTATCATACCCATTTACTCTGGGGTGAGTTTTACCAGTCTTTGTGAAGGCATATTTATGGCTTTGAATCTGTTGGTTCATTTATGTTGACATCTCTGGTTTACATTAGTGCAGATAGATCAGTTGGCTTGGCCCAGCGGTTCCCAAACATTTCAGGTGGCCACTCCCCTTGGCTCCCAGGCCACATCCCTAGTCCACTCCGCCCCACCGCCCTCCCCAACAAACACACACACACACACACACACACACACACACACACACACACACACACACACGCACACACACACACATACACACACACACACACACACACACACACACAAAATGAACGCACACCTTTCTTGGTATTAGGTCCACCACAAATTTCAAACAACTAATTTAACACTATAGACAGGAGCATGTATTTCACAGATAAAATTTGTAGTAAACTAATTTATTTAGAAAAATGAAAGGGTAAATTTACATCTCAACTGTAACTACATTGTCTTCGGGCTCTCAGGAACTGGATGGGTGAGCAGCTGTGGTGAAAATCAACTGTCGGGCGCTGGATGGATGGGTGGACAGTTGGGGCAAGATCAGCCATCGGGCACTGGATAGATGGATGGCCAGGGTGAGGATCGTCTGTTTGGAGCTCAATGGGCAGGTAGTTGGGGCCAAAAATATGGGGGGGAGGGTCAGTGTATTTATACACAATATAAATGTACATTACAACCTGAAGATCATTTGAAATTCTTACAAACCTTGGCCCTTGCAGACGTGAATGTGGCGCGTGTCCTATCCAGAACATGTAATCAAGAAATAAACATTCACCGCCCCTTCTCCTCATCACCCCCTTGGAACTTTCCACCAGGGGGCGTCAGTGGGAACACTAGCTGAGAACATAGAACATTGGAGCTCAGTACAGGTCCTTCAGCCCTTGATATTCTGCTGACCTTCTTGCCAAAAAAAGCTAAACCTTTCCTGCATCGTAACCCTCTATTTTTCTTCCATCCATGTGTCTGTCTAAGTGTCTTTTAAATGCCCCCAATATTCCAGCTTCCACCACCATTCCAGACACCAACAACTCTCTGTGTAAAAAACTTACCTGTGATATCTCCCCTCCCTTCACTTTGTACATCTGGCCTCTGGTGTTTGCTGATCCTGCCCTGAGAAAAACACACTGGCTGTCCATCTTATCTATGCTTCACATAATCTTGGAGACCTCTATTAAGTCTCCTCTCATCCTTTGCTCCAAAGAGAAAACTCCTATCTCTGTGAACCTTTACTCATAATCCAATCCTCATTTTCCACTCCAGGTAACATCCTGGCAAATTTCCTTTGCAGCCTCTCCACAGCTTCCACATCCTTTCTGCAATGAGGTGACCAGAACTGAACACAATACTTTAAGTGATCTCACCAGAGATTTGTGGAGTTGCAACACGACCTCTCTACTCCTGAACTCAGTCCTCCTATTAATTAAGACCAACATCCCACAGGCCTTTTAAACTATCCTATCAACTTTCATGGAGACCTTGAGAGATGCATGGATTTGGACCCCAAGTTCCCTCTGTTCCTCCACACTGTTCAGTATCCAACCATTAATCCTATACTCAGCCTTCTGGTTTATCCTTCCAAAATGCATCACCTCACACATCCCAATTGAAATCCATCTGCCACTTTTCCACTCAAATCTGTATCCTGTCTTTATCCATTTCTAAACTACAACAACCTTCAGCACTACCCACAATCATCATATCATCTGCAAATTTACTGACCCATCCATCCACATCTTCATCCAGCTCATTTATAAAAATCACAAAGTGCAGGGGCCCCAGAACAGATCTCTTCAGAACTCCACTAGTCACCGACCTGCAGGAAGAATACTTTCCTTCCACTACTACTCTCTGCTTTCTACAGGCAAGCCAATTATTAATCCACATAGCCAACCCTCATGTCTCATGACTTTCTGAACAAGTCTCTCACAAGGGACTTTGTCAATGGCCTTACTAACATTTATATAGACCACATCTATCACCCTACCTTCATCAATTTTTTTGTAAACTCCTCAAAAAACTCAGTTAGGCTCATGAGGGATGACCTTCCCCTCACAAATCCATGCTGACTTTCCCATACTTCTTCAAATGTGCATAAATCCTATCCTTGGGAATTCTCTCCAATAGTTTGCACACCACTGATGTAAGACTCGCCACTCGGTCAATTATTCCCAGGATTCTCCCTATTACCTTTTTTAAACAAGGGAATCACATTTGCCATTCTCCAATCCTCCACCACCTTCCCTGTGGCCAAGGAGGATGTAAAGATCATTGCCAACACCCCGGCTATCTCTTCTCTCACTCCCCATGGCACCCTGGGGTATTTTCGCGTCTGGCCCCCATACTTAATGTTTTGAATAAGATCCAACACTTCCTCTTTCCTTACTTCAACATCATCTAACATACAGGCCTGTTCTATTCTGATCAAGATCCTTTTCTCTGGTGAATACTGAAGCCAAATGTTCATTTAGGATCTCCCCAACTCCTCCACCTTCAGACACCTGTGGCTTCCTTTATCCTTAAGTAAGGAGTTTCATTCTCATTCTCATCATCTCTCTATTAAGCTTAGTCAAAAGCCATTTCTATCATTCATTACAAGCTACAGAATTCATGAAGAAATTCACATTATGAAACTCTTCTGTACTGTGTTCACTGTAATTATTTTATCCATCACAAACGGCAATGAGGAAGTGTACAGGAGGGAGATAGATCAGCTCGTTGAGTGGTGTCCCACCAACAACTTTGCAGTTGACATTAGCAAAACCAAGAAGATGATTGTGGACTTTAGGAGGAACACAGAAGGCTCAGTAGGGGAGAGGGTCAAGAACTTCAAATTCCTTGGTGTCAACATCTCCAAGGATTTGTTCTGGAGTCTCCATGTTGATATAATCACAATAAAGGCTCACCAGTGGTTATACTTTGTGAGATGTCTGAGGAGATTTGGTATGTCACCAAACACTCTCGTAAACTCCTGGCTGGTGCATCACTACCTGGTATGGAGGTGCCAACTCTCAGGACAAGAATAAACTCCAGAGGGTTGTTAACTCAGCCTGTGACATCACAGGCACCAGACTTCACTCCATCGAGGACATCAACATGAGGCAGTGTCTTAAAAAATTGGCCTTTATCCTCAAAGGCCCCCAACACCCAGGCCATGCACTCTTCACACTGCTACCCTTGGGGAAAAGTTACAGGAGCCTAAAGACAAACCCTCAGTGGCAAAGGGACTGCTTCTTCCCCGCTGCCATCAGATTCCTGAATGATCACTGAATCAAAGACACTGCCTTAATTTTCATACACTATTATTGTTATTTTTATAATAATGTTGTAAGATGGTTATAATACAAATGTTAGCACTGTGATGTTGCAGCAAAAAAACAACTTGTTCATGGCAATAAATTCTGATTCAGATTCTGTACCTGACCAGCTTGGATGGCCCAGAAAAGCCCAGTATGAGTTGAAGAACTTTGAATTTAACATATTTCTAAACTTCAATTTGAAACCAATTTTAATCATGTTTTTATATCTATTACACCAGATTTTAATAATTTATTATTTTGCCTTTTGGTTCCCCCTGTACTTCAAACTGTTGGATGCATTTTCCTTGCATTTTTGAAATTGATTCATGCAAAGTTTTATAATAAATGCATGTTTATCTTGTTTTTGTGAAGAAGAAATTTTGGAGTTTGCAGGGAGTAATCCCTTGATTAGCTTCTACTATCCAAAATCTTTCCTCCTCAATTTGGTCTCAGAATTCCAAAATACACTACAAAGTGGTAATGACTTGCAAGATTATTTTCCACTAGCCTACTGCTGGGGGCGACCTGTGTACCTACAGGAAGAGCACTGGAGGACAAGGCAACACCTAGCTGGCTGTCAATCAGCCTACCTGAATGGACCAAGCCCACACGGATGGCTGCCAATCATCCACCAGGATATAAGCTACATCCGGCCCCTTGAGGTCAGTCACACGTACCTGCAGCTAACTGCAGCAGGGACTTTAGGTGGAATAAACCCTGTTGATCAATCTTTAAGTTTTGTGCCTGCTTTTCTGTATGACAGCACACCACAATTTATTCCACTTAAAATTTAAGCTGCTATGGAGGCACATGGTCGAAACATATGCCAAAGTCCTAGACCCCGACAGGAAAAAACTCATCCTGCTCCGCTCAAAGCTGGGTCCCAGAGCCTTCCAGGCCCTCAAGGACTGCACTGAGTACTCGGAGACTCACTGAGTGAGTGGGGCACTGAAGGAGTGGAACTTCCAGACTTTGGCTCAACAGGCTTAGGCAAAAGCAGGCGAGGAGAAAGGTAAGTGGCATTATTTTAGCTCAGTCATGCCTATGGGGTTAGTGCTTTCTACTGGATGTCAGATGTGGGAACCATGGGTGAGTCCCACCCTCCCAAATAGCCACATCTGCGTCAGGTGCACCGAGATGCAGTTCCTTAAGGACTGAGTTGGGGAACTAGAGCTGCAACTTGAGGACCTATGGCTGTAGTAAGGGAGAGTGAGGAGTTGATAGATTCAACTTTCAGGGACATAGTTACCCCAAGACCAGATGTGTCAGGTAAGTGGGTAACTGTCAGGGGAGGGAAGAAAAATACCAGGAAAATGGAGAGCACACCTGTGAATATCTCTCTCAGTAACAGGTATATTTTGTTGGATGCTGTTGAGGGAGATGACCTGACAGAAGCTGGCAGCAGTGACCAGGTCGCTGGCACTGAGCCTGGCATGGTGGACCAAAAGGTAAAGAGGAATGCAGTGGTCATTGGGGACTCCATTGTCAGAAAAACAGACAGGAGATTCTGTGAGCCAGATAGGTATGCCCGCATGGTGTGCTGCCTCCCTGGTGCAAGGGTGTGGGATATCTCAAATCGGTTCCAGGGTATTCTGAAAGGGGAAGGCGAACAGCCTGATGTCTTGGTACATGTGGGTACTAATGACATAGATAAAAAGGAGGAAGTACTGAAAAAGGATTACAGAGAGCTAGGACAGAAACTAAGAAATAGGACAGACAGGGTGGTGATCTCTGGTTTGCTACCTGTGCCAAGTGCAACTGAGGACAAAAATGGAAGGTTAAGAAAAATGAATGTGTGGCGGAGGGGCTGGTGTAAAGGACAGGGTTTTGGCTTCTTGGATCATTGGGATCTCTTTTGGGGAAGGCATGACCTCTACAAGAAGGATGGGTTACACCTAAACCCAAAAGGGGTCAATATATTGGCAGCTAGGTTTGGTACAGCCGTCGGGTGCGGTTTAAACTACTTTGGCAGGGGGGTGGAAACCTGTATGATAGGGCAATGGACAGAAAAGATAAAACAGGAAAAGTTAGGTTAGGCAGCAAAAGTAAAAAATCAGAAAGAGCAAGGAGGGTGAAAAAAGCAAATCTGAAGGCTTTATATCTTAATGCAAGAAGCATTCGGAACAAGGTAGATGAATTAGCTGTGGAAATTGAGATAAACAAATATGATTTGATTGGGATTACAGAAACATGGCTGCAGGGTGGGCAAGCCTGGGAACTTAACATCCCAGGAAACACGATATTTAGGAGGGATCGGCAAGAAAGAAAAGGGGGTGGGGTAGTATTGATTGTGAGAGAAGGGACCGACACGATTGACAGAAAGGATATCAACTCGGAAGATGCGGAATCTATATGGGTAGAACTGAGGAATAGCAAGGGGCGGAAAACGTTAGTGAGGGTGGTATATAGGCCTCTAAATGGTAGTGTAGAGGTGAGGGAAGGCATTAAAAGAGAAATTAGAAAAGCGTGCAATACGGGAACAGCTGTCATCATGGGAGACTTTAATTTGCATATAGATTGGATTAGCCAAATTGGTAAAAATACTGAGGAGGAGGAATTCCTTGAATGTTTACGGGACGATTATCTAGACCAATATGTCGAGGAACCAACTCGGGAGCAGGCCATTTTAGATTGGGTATTATGCAATGATAAGGGGCTAATGAACAATCTTGTTGTATGAAGCCCTTTGGGTAGGAGCGATCACAATATGATCGAATTCTCACTCGACATGGAGAGTGATGAAATTAAAACCGAGACTAAGGTCCTGAATTTAAATAAAGGGAATTATGATGGTACGAGACGGGAGTTGAGTAAGATTGATTGGGTGGTGTTTATGGGGGAGTTGACTGTGGATAGACAATGGAAAGCTTTCACAGATCTAATGGAGAAATTGCAAAAATTATTTATACCGGTTTGGCATAAAAATAAACCAAAAAAGGTGACTCAACCGTGGATAACAAGGGAAATTAGAGACAGCATTAGGTCCAAAGAGAGAGCATATCAATTGGCCAAAAAAAGTACCACAACTGAAGACTGGGAGCAGTTCCAGATGCACCAAAGGAGGACAAAGGGATTAATCAAGAGAGCAAAAATAAATTACGAAAGTAAGCTTGTGGCAAATATAAAAACCGACTGCAAAAGCTTTTATAAATATGTCAAGAGGAAAAGATTGGTGAAATCCAGAGTAGGTCCTTTGCAGTCGGAATCAGGGGAATATATAATGGGAATAAGGAAATGGCAGACCAATTAAATTCTTACTTTAGTTCTGTTTTTACAAGAGAGGATACAAATAACCTCCCAAGGATGTTAGGAAACATAGAGACTAATGCAAGGGAGGAACTGAAAGAAATCAGTATCTCTAAGGACATGGTCTTGGGCAAATTGATGGGATTGAAGGCAGATAAATCCCAAGGGCCTGATAATCTACATCCTAAGGTACTTAAGGAAGTGGCCATTCAGATAGCAGATGCTTTAAGAATTATTTTCCAGAACTCGATAGACTCAGCATCAGTACCCATGGATTGGAGGGTAGTTCATGTTACCCCACTATTTAAAAAGGGGGGTAGAGAAAAAGCAGGGAATTATAGGCCGGTGAGCCTTACATCAGTAGTGGGCAAAATGATGGAATCCATTATTAAGGATGTAATAGCGGAGCATATGACTAGCAGAGAAGGGATCGGACGGAGTCAACATGGATTTGCAAAAGGTAAATCGTGCTTGACAAATCTATTGGAATTCTTTGAGATGGTGACAGGTAAAATAGATGGGGGAGAGCCAGTGGATGTGGTGTACCTGGACTTCCAAAAGGCCTTCGATAAAGTCCCGCATAAACGACTGGCTTACAAAATCAAGGCTCATGGGATTGGGGGCAAAGTATTGATGTGGATTGAGAACTGGCTGGCAGGTAGAAGAAAGAGAGTTGGGATAAATGGCTCGTTTTCTGAGTGGCAGGCGGTGACCAGTGGGGTGCCACAGGGATCTGTACTGGGACCCCAGCTGTTCACAATTTACATTAATGATCTGGATGAGGGGATTGGATGTTATATCTCCAAATTTGCAGATGACACTAAGCTAGGAGGGGTTGCACGGAAGAGGGGGTCAGGAAGCTCCAGTGTGATTTGGATAAATTGAGGGACTGGGCAGATACATGGCAAATGCACTACAATGTGGATAAATGTGAGGTTATCCACTTTGGTAATACAAACCGGAGGGCAGATTACTATTTAAATGGCAATAGATTAAGAGATGGTGAAGTGCAGAGAGACATAGGGGCACTTGTACATCAGTCTCTGAAGGCGAGCAAGCAGGTACACCAGGCGGTTAAAATGGCAAATGGTATGTTGGCCTTCATATCAAGAGGGTTTGAGTATAGGAAAAAGGATACCTTACTGCAGCTGTACAGGGCCTTGGTGAGACCCCACCTGGAGTATTGTGTGCAGTTTTGGTCACCTGATCTAAGGAAGGATGTTGTTGCAATGGAGGGAGTGCAGAGGCGATTCACCAGGCTGATACCTGGAATGGCAGGAATGACTTATGAGGAAAGATGGCGCAAATTGGGATTGTACTCGCTGGAGTTTAGAAGATTGAGAGGGGATCTCATAGAGACATATAAAATTCTGGCAGGACTGGACAGAATGGATGCAGATGGGATGTTCCCAATGATGGGAAAATCCAGAACCCGAGGCCATGGTTTGGGGATAATAGGCAAACCATTTAGGACCGAGATGAGGAGGAATTTCTTTACCCAGAGGTTGGTGAATCTGTAGAATTCATTGCCACAGAGGGCAGTAGAGGCAGGTTCATTAAATATATTTAAGAGGGAATTAGATCTATTTCTTCAGTATAAGGGTATTAAAGGTTACGGAGAGAAGGCGGGGATGGGATACTGAACTTTAAGATCAGCTATGATCTCGTTGAATGGCAGAGCAGGCTCGAAGGGTGGAATGACCTACTCCTGCTCCTATCTTCTATGTTTCTATGTTTAACTATGTATAAACCCCAAACAAACGTGAAGAAGAAATTTTGGAGTTTGCAGGGAGCAAACCAGGTACCTCCTAAGCACTCGTGCCCAGCAGCCCAGAGAGACAGCCGAGTCCTACCTGGGAGCGCCATGTGAGTTGGCCCGACCATGCACGGCCAAACCTGATGTGACCGAAAAGAAGCCGAAAGGTTGATCAGGGACACCTGCATCTGAGGTCTGCACTTGAGAGCTGTCAGGCAGAAGCTATTCCATGGCCAAAACTGCGGAGGTAGTCCGAGCCCTGGAGGCAGCAGTCCTACATACCGAAGCCTTCGACTCCAGATTCCCCCAAGTCTCCTCGCGGACAGCACAGAATGTAGCTGTGGCCCAAAACCAGATTGTGGTTGAGAGCATCGCTGCAGCAGGTGCCCCATGCCCTTGTAAGTACTGTGGATCTCAATGTGGGTCTGATTAACGGTCGCGATGAAACTGTCCAGCCAAGAACCAATTCTGCTCGAAATGAGGCAAGAAAGGCCACTATGCCAAGGTATGCCTTTCTAAGCCTGCTGGCAGCTCAGTGGTCCTCTACAACCAACACCTCTCCCTCCCAGTCCCGGCCGCATGCAATTGACGGGCGGTGGCGTTGCCCCCGTAGCTACATCCAGCCTCCACAGCCTCAGCAGTTCTACTTACAGCCTCGCCAGCTACAATTACCGTGTGCTCACCATGCGTCATGCCAGCATCGCCCCGCTAAGACGCCACATCCGCGGAATACAATGACATCACTTCCACGTCACGGAGTGATGTCATTTCCACCACCTGCAACGACATCACCGACTCGGACAGACAACGGCATGATGACACTTCCTCTAGCACAACCAGCACAGCCAAAGAGGAAGGCCAACCATGCCACTGCCGCGCACCACCACGCGGCACTACCATCTTGTGCCATGTGGGTGTAGGCACCACAGCCACCTGGAGCCTCACAGGCCTACACAGTGCATATTGCCAACCTCACCAGCACCGACGACGATGATGACAACGTGGTCAACACAGGCGCTGACCAGGCCATCCTTCTGATGCATCCCATGGCTGCGGGCGCCGCTGATTGCCACCCACCACACCCCACACCCATGGAGAGCACCACCAGCTAACATTCACCTCGTTCAACGCACCCCACACCTGCAAAGGATGACATCAGCCACAACTTGCCTCCACTATCGGGGAACTGTGACTCAGACCCCAAGATAGTTCTAGCAGCTACCACACTGTCCAGAGACATCCCTCACGGCCTCAGGCGCTCTCTGATAGACGTCAAGATCAATGGACGGGTAATGAAGTGCCTAATCTACAGTGGCAGAGAGCTTCAATCATTTGAACGTGGCCTGCTCTCTGAAACTCAAAATCCACCCCATCACTTTCTCTATCACCTTCGCCACCCTAGACTGAACTATTAACAGCCTCGAGCACTGCTCCGCCGATCTGACTGTGGGGTGGGGGGGGGAGACATACACCGGGTTCAGGCTCCTGGTCATGCCTAAACTCTGTGCCCCAGTTCTCCTGGGCTTAGACTTTCAATGTTAGCTGCAGACCAGCACCCTCGTCCCCTGCTGGCTGCCCCAGCCCTGACATTCCACGCTGGCCACCCAAGCTCTCACATCCCGTGCTAGTTGCCCCAGCCCTGTAGTCCCACACCAGGGAACTGTCAGGCAGCAAGGACTGCTAGGCACCTGAAAGCTGCCTGGTGCTGCTTTCAGGTCCAACGGGGGATTCTCTGAGCCAGAGAATATACCTATAAGAAGAGGGATAGGTAAGTGCTCCTCCTGGCCAGGTTTTCCACTTTCAGGTGGCCAACCGACAACCGCATTGGGGTAGAATAGACAGCTTTACAGTCGGGTATTCTGGCCACCTGAAAGTGGCTATAGATTACAATCAGACCATCAACCGATACATCCAGCTGGATGCCTACCCTTTACCAAGGATAGCCGACATGGTCAATGAGATAGCCCACTACAGGGTCTTCTCCACTATTGACCTGAAATCGGCCTATCATCAACTCTCCATCCACCCACGGGACAAGCCCTAAACTGCCTTTGAGGCAGACAGGCGCCTCTACCCGTACTGCTGAGTTTTATTTGGGGTCACTAACAGGGTCTCTGTCTTCTAGCGGGAGATGGATTGCATGGTAGACCAGCACAAATTAAAGGCGACTTTCCCGTACCTGGATAATGGTGGCTGAGGAGCTGAACCTCACGTACAATAAAGAGAAATGTGTGTTCAGCACCACCTGCCTCACCATCCTGCGGTACATCGTGGCACATGGTGTCATCAGCCCAGATCCAGAACAGATGCGCCCGTTAATGGAACTATCCCTCCCACACACTTCAAGGTCCTCCACAGGTGCTTTGGCTTATTCTCTTACTACTCACAGTGGGTTCCCCGCTTCTCGGACAAGGTCCACCCACTGGCCCTAGCCACCACCTTTCCCCTCCCACCTGAGGTTCAGGCAGCCTTCACGTGCATCAAACAAGACATTACAGATGCCACTCTGCATGCTGTGGATGAGGACTCCCTCTTCCAGGTGGAGATTGATGTCTCCGATGTGGCCCTCACCACTACCCTTAACCAGTAGGGGTACCCTGTCATCTTCTTCTCCAGACCCTCCACGATTCCAACCTAGGGCACTCTACCATTGAAAAGGAGGCCCAGGCGATTGTGGAAGTGATCCAGCACTTGCATCACTACCTGGCCGGCAGGTGGTTCACCCTCCTCACCAACCAGCGGACAGTGGTGTTCATGTTTAGCACCACCCACAAAGGCAAGATCAAGAATGACAAGATCTTGGAGGAGTCACGTGATGGAGTAGTGGCTGGTAGGGGAATACCACCCCTCTCCAGAAAATAAGAAATAAAGTGAAGAAAATACAAAGTTCAAGAAATACAAAATATAACAAATAAAAGATAAAGTTTTAGAGAAAAGAAAGAAAATGGCACCCAAGAAGGAAAAAGTAAAAACAACGGGAAACAAAGAAGAAAAGACACCGGAAGAGAAAGGAGAAGGCCTTACCTGCATGAAGAAACAGGGAGCCGTCAGAGAGCCCGTTCTCCAAGGTAGGTGACAACCCCGCTGAGTCGCGACCTCCCGACCGCTGGACTGTAAAAATGGCTCTCTGAGCCAAACAAAAATGCACAGTGAGCTTACTAAGGAGAAGGAGAAAACCGACGGGAGGAGCACTCAGCAGAGGAGTGCGCAAACACAATGTGACCAGCTGAGGGATGCCTGACACCAGGGCTCTCAGCTGGAAGAAGAGGAAAGAGACAGGAAAGGGAGTGAAAGGAAGGAAGAGCAGCAGCAGGAGGCCCAACAGATGAGCAGCTCAGAAGAAGAGGACCAACAGCAAGAAGCCAAGCAAGAAGAAGCCCAGCAAAGTGAGACAAGCAACTCATTAGGAAAGTCAGAAGAGACACAGATACAAGGAAGAGAAGAAGACACAAACACAGGTACAGACAAAGAAGAAGAGGAAGAAGACCAAGATCTTCACAGAGAAATAGAAGCTAAAACAGATGGACAGAATATAGGTAATTTTTTTTTCCAAGAACAAATTAGAGCATTAAAAGAATGGTTGACATTAGAATTTAGTGAAATTAAAAGAAAAGCGCAGAAGATAAAGTGAATAGATTAGAGCTGGTCATGACAGAAATAGGGAAAAGATTAGAAAATGTGGAAGAACAAGGAACGGCTATAGAAATGGAAGTGAATGACTTAAGAAGAAATTTGGAAGAAAGTGATAAAAAAAGTTCAGAAGACTTGTTAGCTCAGAAAATTGATATGTTGAAAAATTATAGTAAGCGAAACAACATAAAAATAGTGGGTCTAAAGGAAGATGAAGAAGGCTCAGATATGAAGGAATTTATAAAGAATGGATCCCAAAGGTCCTGGGAATGACAGAAATACAGGAAGGAATGGAAATAGAAAGGGCACACAGAACACTAGCTCCGAAACCACAGACACATCAAAAACCAAAATCCATCTTAGTAAAATTTTTGAGATACACGACAAGAGAAAATATACTGGAGCGGGTAAAGAATAAAATTAGAGAAGAAAATAAACCATTTGAAAAGAAGGATCAAAAAATATTTTTTTACCCAAACATAAGTTTTGAACTCTTAAAGAAGAGGAAGGAATTTAATAAAGCAAAGTCGATCCTATGGAAAAAAGGTTATAAATTTATGTTAAGACATCCAGCTGTGCTTAAAATATTTATCCCTGGGGAGAAAAACAGACTATTCTCAGATCTGGAGGAAGCACGAGAATTTACAGAACACCTGCAGGACAGAAGGAGAGATGAAGAATTGTAAAAAGAATGAAGAACGACAATAAAATATATATAAAGATGTAAAAATAATGTATATGTAAGAACTAAAGAAGGGAAAGAGAAGGGAAGAAAGGAGTAAGGGGTAAAAAAGAGGGTGAACTTTGTTATATGTGTAAAAAAAGTGTTTTCTGGGGGGGTTGTGTGGGAGAGAATAACTGTCACTGTGAAATCAGTTGAAGCTTGCGAGCGGGTTTGCAATCCAAATGGAGAGGGGAGTTCTGGTTGCCCGGCAAGGGATAAGGGGCAACTCAGAGAGTGGGGGGGGGGACATTTGGGGCTAAGGGAATATTGGATATGGGAATAGTTGAAGTAATTTATGTTTTAAATGTGTTGTCGTACATTGATTTTTAAAAGGGAAAACAGAGAGATGAAAATGGGGGAAAGGGGGATGGTGGTGGTGAGGAAGTGGAAATGAGGTGTAAACGGAATATGAGATGGCCATGGTGAATTATATGACTATAAATATTAATGGAATACATAACCAAATTAAATGGAAGAGGCCATTAAATTTACTGAAAAAAGAAAAAATAGACATAGCATTTGTGCAGGAAATGCATCTAACTGAAGTGGAACATAATAAATTAAAGAGAGACTGGGTAGGGCATGTAGCAGCAACATCATATAATTCAAAAGCTAGAGGTGTAGCTATATTAATTAATAGAAATGTACCAATCAAAATAAATGAGGAAATAATAGATCCAGCAAGGAAGTATGTAATGATAAAGTGTCAGATATACTCAGAATTTGGGAATTTGCTCAATATATATGCACCTAATTAAGAGGATCAAAAGTTTATGCAAGATATTTTTTTGAAGATTGTAGATACACAAGGGAATATATTGATATGAGGGGATTTTAACCTTAATTTGGATCCAATGTTGGATAAAAATGGACAAAAGACCAGCAAAAATAATAAAGTAGCCAAATTTATGGTTAAATCAATGCAGGAAATGAAGCATATGGATATATGGAGGAGGCAGCACCCAAGAGAGAAGGAATACTCAGATAATTTGAGTTAGCATAAAACATACTCAAGGATTGATATGTTTTTGTTGTCGGCCCATATTCAAGGGAGAGTTAGGAAAACTGAATATAAAGCTAGATTGCTTTCATCCCTGTTTTTAGCAATAGAACTGGAGGACATCCCACCAAGAACTCCATGCTACTTAAAAGACAGGAATTTAGAGAGTTTATTCAATGCCAAATTAAAACGTACTTTGAAATAAATACAAAATCAGTGAAATACAAATTTATATTATGGGATGCAACGAAAGCTTTCATTAGAGGGCAGATAATAAGTTATGTAACTAAGATGAAAAAGGACTACAATAGAACAGTTGGAAAGGGAGATAGTAAGTACAGAAAAGGAACTTGCAGAAAGGGATGCTATAACAAAAAGAAGAGAATTGGTGGACAAAAAAATAAAATACAAAACATTACAAACCTATAAGGTGGAGAGGACATAATGAAAATAAAGCAAAAGTATTATGAACTAGAAGAAAAAACACACAAAATATTAGCCTGGCAACTTAAAACAGAACAAACTAAAAGAATTGTATTGGCATCAAGGAAAAAGGACAAACAAATTACATATAATCCAATGGAGATTAATGAGAACTTTAAGGAATTTTATGAACAATTATACCAAACTGAGAACGAGAGGAAAGATGGTAAAATAGAAGAGTTTTTAGCTAAATTTGAACTGCTGAAATTGCAAAAAGAGGAACAAAACAAACTGATAAAACCATTTGAAATAGAGGAAGTACAGGATATATTAAAAAAGCTGCTGAACAATAATACACCTGGAGAGGATGGATTCCCAATAGAATTCTATAAAACATTTGAGTTATTAATTCCTCCTCTTCTGGAAATAATGAACCAGATAGAAGAAACACAAAACTTGCTAGATTCATGTAAGACAGCAATAATTCTTTCTTTTTTCTTTGGCTTGGCTTCGCGGATGAAGATTTATGGAGGGGTATGTCCACATCAGCTGCAGGCTCGTTGGTGACTGACAAGTCCGACGCGGGACACGCAGGCATGGTTGCAGCGGTTGCAAGGGAAAATTGGTTGGTTGGGGTTGGGTGTTGGGTTTTTTCTCCTTTGTCTTTTGTCAGTGAGGAGGGCTTTGCGGTCTTCTTCAAAGGAGGTTGCTGCCCGCCAAACTGTGAGGCACCAAGATGCATGGTTGGAGGCGATATCAGCCCACTGGCGGTGGTCAATGTGGCAGACACCAAGAGATTTCTTTAGGCAGTCCTTGTACCTCTTCTTTGGTGCACCTCTGTCTCGGTGGCCAGTGGAGGGCTCGCCATATAACATGATCTTGGGAAGGCGATGGTCCTCCATTCTGGAGACGTGACCCACCCAGCGCAGTTGGGTCTTCAGCAGCATGGATTCGATGCTTGCGGACTCTGCCGGCTCGAGTACTTCGATGTTGGTGATGAAGTCATTCCAATGAATGTTGAGGATGGAGTGGGGCTGATAGAAGCGTTCTAGGAGCCGTAGGTGATCCCGGTAGAGGACTTATGATTCGGAACCGAACAGGAGCGTGGGTATGACAACGGCTCTGTACACGTTGATCTTTGTGTGTTTCTTCAGGTGGTTGTTTTTCCAGACTCTTTTGTGTAGTCTTCCAAAAGTGCTATTTGCCTTGGCGAGTCTGTTGTCTATCTCTGTGTCGATCCTTGCATCAGATGAAATGGTGCAGCCGAGGTAGGTAAACTGGTTGACTGTTTAGAGTTCTGTGTGTCCGATGGATATGTGGGGGGGGGGCTGGTAGTCATGGTGGGGAGCTGGCTGATGGAGGACCTCAGTTTTCTTCAGGCTGACTTCCAGGCCAAACATTTTGGCAGTTTCCGCAAAACAGGATGTCATGCGCTAGAGAGCTGGCTTTGAATGGGCAACTAAAGCGGCATCATCTGCAAAGAGTAGTTCACGGACAAGTTGCTCTTGTGTCTTGGTGTGAGCTTGCAGGTGCCTCAGATTGAAGAGACTGTCATCCGTGCGGTACCGGATGTAAACATTGTTGAGGTCTTTCATGGCTTGTTTCAGCATCATGCTGAAGAAGATAGTAAAGAGGGTCGGTGCGAGGACCAGCAATAATTACAGTAATACCAAAGACAGGGAAGGATCCACTAAGACCAGCATCATATAGACCAATATCTCTACTTAATTCAGATTATAAGATAATAGCAAAATTATTAGCAAACAGATTGGCCGATTGTATACCAAAAATAGTAAAACAAGATGAAACTGGATTTATTAAGAAAAGTCGAACAGCAGATAATATCTACAAATTTATTAATTTCATTCATGCAGTTCAAGGAAATAAGATGCCAACAGTGGCTGTTGCTTTAGACGCATAAAAAGCCTTTGACAGGGTAGAATGGAGTTATTTATTCAAATTATTACAGAGGTTTAATCTACCAGAAAATATATTAATTGGATTAAAGCATTATATAATGGTCCATTGGCGAAGGTAACAGTAAATGAATATGTATTGAACCAATTTAAATTAAGTAGGTCAACTAGGCAGGGATGTCCATTATCTCCCTCACTGTTCGTTTTAGCAATAGAACCATTGGCAGAACTGATAAGAACAGAAAATAAAATAAAAGGGATACAAATAAAGGAGAAGGAGTATAAAATCAGTTTATTTGCAGATGACATCATAGTATACTTAACAGAACCAGAAATATCAATAAAAGAACTACATAAGAAATTGAAGTAGTATGGAGATCAACACAAATAAAAATGAAGTGATGCCAATGAGTAATGCGGATTATACAGAATTTAAAAAAGAATCACCATTTAAATAGCAAACACAAACAATCCGATACCTAAATATTAGGTTAGATAATAATGTATGCCACTTGTACAAATTAAATTATCAGCCACTAATAAAGGAATTGCAGGAAGACTTAGAACATTGGAAAGAATTACCGCTAATTCTTCCCAAGGATACAATACTTATTTCAATTGTTACCAATTCCCTTAACAGAGAAATGTTTTAATGAACTAAAGAGAATAATAAGGAATTTTTTTGTGGAAAGGGGGAAACTGAGGATAACATTAGATAAATTAACAGAGAGGTACAACCAAGGTGGTTTGCAGTTACCAAACTTTAAAAATTATTATAGAGCAGCACAATTAAGGTATTTATCAGATTTTTATCAGACAAAGGAAAAATCAGATTGGACTAAGATAGAGCTAGATAAAATAGGGGAGAAGGTAGCGGAATATATACTTTATAAGTGGGATGAAAAGCTGGTACAAAATAAAAGCTCACCAGTATGGCATCATTTACTCAATATATGGAAGAACACTCACTTAAAAGGAAAAAAAACAAATGACCAAATACCAAAATTATTATGGACGCAACATCAGCTAATCCCTTTTACAATAGATAAATTTTCCTTTAGAGAATGGGAGAGAAAAGGAATTAAAAGAATAGAAAATTGTTTTTTGGAAAATAATTTATTAACATTTGAACAATTGAAGTACAAATATGGAATAACTCATGGTATAATGTTTGCATATTACCAACTGAAAGCTTAGTTAAAGGATAAATTGGGAAACAGACTGAGATTACCAGAAGGAAGCAGCTTTGAATATGTGATTACAGACACAATTACAATTAAAAGATTTATAATGAACTTGTACATCAAGCTGCAAGATAAGCAAAATGATGAAATAAGCTAAAAACCCAAACAAAAGTGGGAAAAGGATTTAAACTTAAAGATAAAAAAATGAAACATGTGAAAAGTTATGTTCTGGAACTATAATAAACACACGGTTACACATGATACAATATAATTGGTTGCACAGGTTATATATCATGCCCCAAAAGTTAAATAAATGGGATCCAACATTATCAGATAGATGTTTTCACTGTAAGAAGGAAATGGGAACAACAGTACAATTTGGGCATGTGAGAAAGTGAAAAAAATTTGGGAAGATATTAAATAAAATCACAAAAAACAACATACCAATAAATCCAGAGATCTTTCTTCTAAGTAATATAAGAAGTAAGGAATTAGGCTTCAAACTGGATGAAGTGCAAAAAAAGATTTATTATGATAGCCTTAGCAGTAGCAAAAAAAATGTATAATTTCAACTTGGAAATCGGAAGAGAGCCTAAGAATACAGCAATGGTACATGGAAATGAATAAATGTATTCCATTGGAAAAAAAAACATATAATTTAAAAAATAAAGTCACATTATTTGAACAAATTTGAGAACCGTACATGGACCTCCATCCCCTAAAATGATAAGAAGACAAAATGACTTGATCCAGTGTATAAAAGTTTATTTTTCATTGTGTGATGACATTGCTTAATTGTTTTATTGTATTGTATATGTTGAATGTTTATTGGTTTTGGAGGGGGTTGGGAAGGGGGGGAGGGAAGGTAGGGGGGAAAAAAAGGGGAAAAAATGCCACTGTGTATATTTAAGAGGGAAATGTTTGATATGGTTCACAGTGTGAAAAATTTTTTTAAAATTTTTTTAAAAAATGATAAGATCTTGTGCTGGACAAGTCGAGCTGGCAATGTACAACTACGACATCCAGTATCAACCAGGGAAGTTTAACAACTCTCCCGACGCCCTCTTCTGGACCTGCGCATCGCTCCACGATAACCAGCTGCAGGCACTGCATGAGTCTCACTGCCACCCAGGCGTCACCCGCTTATACCATTTTATCAAGTCCCGGAACTTCCCGTACACCGTCCAGGATGTCAAGATCATGACTGTGATGTGCCAGGTCTGCATGGAATACAAGCCCCGCTTCATCCGCCCACCCCAGACCCACGTTATAAAGACCACCCGGCCCTTCGAACGCCTCAGCATAGACATCAAGGCGCCCCTGACTTCCACGAATCAGAATGTCTATTTCCTCACAGACATAGATGGGTACTTCTGTTTCCCCTTCGCTATCCTTTGCCCAGACATCTCCATGGCCACCGTCATCAGGGCACTGACACAGAACTTCACCACTTTCGGCTATCCCGCATTCATCCACAGTGACCAGGGGTCTAGCTTCATGAGTGAGGAACTGCGCCAGTACCTGACAGCAAGGGGCATCGCAACTAGTCGCACAACTAGTTACAACCCAAGGGGTAATGGGCAGGTAGAGCATGAAAATAGGGTAATCTGGAAGGCAGTTCTCCTGGCCCTTATGTCCAAGGGCTGGTCTATAGAGTACTGGCAGGACACCTTTCCTGAGGCGCATCATGCCATCAGGTCACTCCTGTGCACGGCTACCAACGAGACCCCTAACGAACACCTGTTTTTGTTCCCCAGGAAATCAGTGACTGGAATCTCACTCCCAGCATGGCTCATGTCCCCAGGACCAGTGCTCCTGCTGGCCCACAAGGCTGACCCCTTGGTCGAACAGGTGTACCTCCTACATGCCAACCACAATTATACCTATGTTAGATACCCCAGCGGCAGAGAGGACACTGTCTCACCCAAGGAACTGGCACCAGTGGGAGAACCCACCACAGCCTCCATCGCCCCAGGACCATGCCGGCCCGATGCATCTCCCTTGCCTCGGGTAACTGTGGGGTGCCCAGGATCTCATCAGCCTGCTGCGCCTTCCCTACCCCGGGCACCGGGGTACTCAAACCATGGGGGACGATCCCACTCCCCCCACGGCCTCACACATGCTGCAACTCCGGCCCCCGCCCCACCCAGTCACCCCACTGCGCTGCACCATGGCAGCCGCTCCGGCCACCGCTCCAGACTGTCAGGGGAGCAACTAGTGTTAAGGAGCTTGAGCTGCAGTTGGATGAACTGAGGATCATAAGGGAAGCAGTGACAGTGATAGAGAGGAGTTACAGGGAGACAGTCACCCCTAGAAGGCAGGAGTCAGGGAATTGGGTGAATGTGAGGAAAGGAGGGAGAGCGCCAGTGCAGAGTACCCCTGTGGAAGTGCCACTCAGCAATATGTATTCTGCATTGGATACTGCTGGGGAGAACAGCCTATCAGGGACGAGTCGTAGGGGTCAGGTCTCTGGCACGGGGGCTGCCCCTGAGGTTCAGAAGGGAAGGAGGGATAAGAACAGGATACTTGTAGTTGGGGACGTAGTCAGAGGGACAGATAGAAGGTTTGTGGGACGAGATCAGGGATCCAGGTTGGTATGTTGCCTCCCTGCTGCCAGGGTCAGGGATATCTCTGATCGAGTACATAGCATTCTGAAAGGGGAAGGAGAACAGCCAGAAGTCGTGGTCCATGTGGGGACCAATGACTTAGCTAGAAGTGGGGATGAGGTCCTGAAACAGGATTATATGGAATTTGGTAGGAAGTTAAAAAACAGGACCTCCAAGGTAGTAATCTCTGGATTGCTGCCCGTGCCACGCGCTAGTGAGGGTAGAAATAGGAGGATGTGGAGGATGAATGTGTGGCTAAAGAGATGGTGCAGGGGGCAAGGGATAAGATTTCTGGATCATTGGGATCTCTTCTGGGGAAGGTTGGACCTGTACAAAAGGAACGGACTCCACTTGAACTGGAGGGGGACCAATGTGCTGGCAAGCAGATTTACTAGAGCTGTGGGGGAAGGTTTAAACTAGTTTGGCAGGGGGGCGGGGAACAGAGTTTGAGAGCAGTGTCAAGGGAGCATGGCCACCTAGATAAGAATAAAAATGATAACAAAGGTAGGATGGAGATTAGGGTAGAAGGTAGAAAAGAGAATGTATGTGAGGGTCATTCTCTGAAATGCATATATTTTAATGCAAGAAGTATAGTGAACAAGGTAGATGAGCTTAGAGCATGGACAGATACTTGGGGTCACGATATTGTGGCAATTAGTGAGACCTGGCTACAAGAGGGGCAGGACTGGCAACCTAACGTTCCAGGATACATTTGTTTTAGATGTGATAGATCAGGGGGGTAAAAAAGGGGGAGGAGTTGCTCTGCTTGTTAAGGAGGCCATTACTGCCGTGAGGTGGCAAGATGGTCTGGAGGGATCGTCCAGGTAGGCTGTTTGGGTGGAATTGAGGGGTGAAGGAGGCATGAGGGTGCTAATAGGGGTGTATTACAGACCACCAAATGGGTCAAGAAAACTAGGGGAACAAATGTGTAGAGAGATAACGTATATGTGTGAGAATCATAAGGTAGTGATCATGGGAGATTTTAACTTCCCTCACATTGATTGGGATACCCATACAGTTAGAGGGTTGGATGGACTGGAGTTCGTTAAATGTGTTCAAGATTGTTTTCTGAATCAATTAGTTAAAGAACTGACTCGGGACGATGTAATGCTAGATCTCCTGTTAGGGAACGAGCTAGGTCAGGTATCGGACATTAATGTTGGAGAACAAATTGGGTCTAGTGATCATAACTCTGTTAGTTTTCGGTTAGTTTTAGGGAAGAGCAAGTTGAGGTTCTGGATTGGAGAAGAGCAAATTTCGAAGGAATAAGAAGGGATTTTGGGAGTATTGAGTGGGACAGGATATTTTCAGGTAAGGATGTAAATGAAAAATGGAGGATAATCAAAAAAGAAATTTTGAGGGTACAGAGTAGATATGTCCCATAAAAAAAATGATAAGATCTTGTGCTGGATCAAAGGAAAGGCTGGAAGTCATAGGGAGGCTTGGTTTTCGAAGAATATTGGAAATTTGGTTAGGAGAAAAAGGAAGGTGTACAAGAGGTATAAAGAGCAGGGAGCTGAGAGTTTGAAGGAGGACTACAAGGAGTGTAGAAGGAATCTTAAGAAAGAAATTAGAAAGGCCAAAAAAGGCATGAAGAGGCTTTGGCAGACAGAGTAAAAAATAAATCCAAAGAGTTTCTATAGGTACATTAAAAGTAAAAGATTAGTGAGGGATAAAATTGGACCCTTGTGGATAGCGAGGGTAGGCTGAGTGAGAAGTCAGAGGAAATTCACTAGGGGAAAAAAAATTGAACCATTTGAAGTAAAGAAAAATAGTAGGGAGGTCATGAAGCATATAAGGATAACTGAGGAGGTAGTGATGGCTGTGATGAAAAAGATAAAGGTGGATAAATCTCCAGGACCGGACAAAATATTCTCTAGGACACTCAGGGAGGCTTGTGGATAGATAGTGGTGCCATTAACAGAGATATTTAGGATGTCACTGGTCACGGGAGTAGTGCCATAGGATTGGAGGGCGGCGCATGTGGTTCTGCTGTTTAAGAAAGGGTCCAAATGTAAACCTGGGAATTATAAGCCCGTGAGTTTGACGTCTGTGGTGGGTAAGTTGATGGAAAGTGTTCTGACGGATGGTATTTACAAATATTTGGAGGTACAGGGATTGATAGGGAGTAATCAGCATGGGTTTGTCAGGGGTAGATCATGCTTGACAAACCTGATTGAGTTTTTCAAGGGGCTTACAAAAGTATTGAATTCAAGAGTAGGGAGGTTATGATGAAATTGTACAAGGCATTGATGAAGGGAAAGCTGTGGATGTTGTCTATTTAGACTTTCGTAAAACTTTTGACAAAGTTCCCCACAGGAGGTTAAGAAAAAAGGTGGAGGCATTAGGTATAAATAAGGAGGTAGTGAAATGGATTCAGCAATGGTTGGATGGGAGGTGTCAGAGAGTAGTGGTAGAAAATTGTTTGTCCAATTGGAGGCCGTTGACTAGTGGAGTTCCTCAGGGATCGGTCCTGGGTCCACAATTGTTTGTTATATATATTAACGATCTGGAAGTAGGGGTGGAGAACTGGATAAGCAAGTTTGCGGATGATAAAAAGATTGGTGGTGTTGTGGACAGTGAGGAAGATTACCCTAGATTAAAAGGTGATTTAGGAAGGCTGGAGGTGTGGGCTGAGAAATGGCTGATGGAAATTAATACAGATAAATGTGAGGTGTTACATTTTGGAAAGGCAAATCTAAATAGGTCATATGCATTAAATGGTAGGCTATTGAGATGTGCAGAGCTGGCCTTCATAAATCGGAGTATTGAATTCAAGAGTAGGGAGGTTATGATGAAATTGTACAAGGCATTGGTGAGGCCAAATTTGGAGTACTGTGTACAGTTTTGGTCACCAAATTATAGGAAAGATATATACAAAATAGAGAGAGTGCAGAGAAGGTTCACGAGAATGTTGACAGGATTTCAAGGTTTGAGTTACAGGGAAAGGTTGGGCAGACTAGGGCTATTTTCTCTGGACTGTAGAAGATTGGGGGGGACTTGATAGAGGTGTTTAAGATTTTAAAAGGGACAGACAGAGTAAATGTGGATAGGCTTTTTCAATTAAGAGTGGGGGAGATTCAAACTAGAGGGCATGGTTTAAGATTGAAGGGAGAAAATTATAAGGGGAACATGAGGGGAAATTTCTTTATGCAAAGGGCGGTACGGATGTGGAATGAGCTTCCGGCAGACGTGGTTGAGGCGGGATCATTGATTACATTTAAGGATAGACTGGATAGTTACATGGAGAGGAGAGGACTGGAGGGGTATGGACCGGGTGCTGGTCAGTGGGACTAGGAGGGTGGGGATATGTTACGGTATGGACTAGTAGGGCCGAACTGGCCTGTTCTGTGGTGTAAGTGGTTATATGGTTATATGGTTATAGCTTGAAATTTTCAACTTTTAATATTCCGGGATTAAACAATCCAATTAAGCAAAAGCTTTCATCAAGAAAATTAAAATTGATATTGCTCTTTTACAAGAAACACATTTGACTGAAAAAGAACATTTGAAATTGAAAAGAGATTGGGTTTGTCATGTTTTTTTTCTTCTTTTAACTCTAAGGCAAAAGGTGTAGTGATTTTAGTTCATAAGAATTTATCTTTTGAGTTACAGACTGTAGAGGGGATTGCTGGGAGGGTTTTAAGTGGATTGTAAAATTTTTTTTATTAACTTTGGACTTTACTTGATATCTATGCACCTAATGTAGATGATGAATGTTTTATTTCAGACACTTTTTTGTTATTAAGTCAAGCTAATGAAAATATTTTAGTTGGGGGAGATTTTAATTGTGTTTTGGATCCATTGATGGATAAATGCCCAAAATGTATTAGAAAATCAAAGATGGCTATACAAATTGAGGCTTTAATAGAAAACTTAAATTTGGTAGATATTTGGAGAAGGATTAATCCTGTACACAAAAGAGTCTGGAAAAACAACCAACTGAAAAACCTCACAAAGATAAGCGTATACAGAGCCGTTGTCATACCCACACTCCTGTTCGGCTCCGAATCATGGGTCCTCTACCGGCACCACCTACGGCTCCTAGAACGATTCCACCAGCGTTGTCTCCGCTCCATCCTCAACATCCATTGGAGCGCTTACACCCCTAACGTTGAAGTACTCGAGATGGCAGAGGTCGACAGCATCGAGTCCACGCTGCTGAAGATCCAGCTGCGCTGGATGGGTCACGTCTACAGAATGGAGGACCATCGCCTTCCCAAGATCCTGTTATATGGCGAGCTCTCCACTGGCCACCGTTACAGAGGTGCACCAAAGAAAAGGTACAAGGACTGCCTAAAGAAATCTCTTGGTGCCTGCCACATTGACCACCGCCAGTGGGCTGATAACGCCTCAAACCGTGCATCTTGGCGCCTCACAGTTTGGCGGGCAGAAACCTCCTTTGAAGAAGACCGCAGAGCCCACCTCACTGACAAAAGGCAAAGGAGGAAAAACCCAACACCCAACCCCAACCAACCAATTTTCCCTTGCAACCGCTGCAATCGTGTCTGCCTGTCCCGCATCGGACTTGTCAGCCACAAACGAGCCTGCAGCTGACGTGGACTTTTTACCCCCTCCATAAATCTTCGTCCGCGAAGCCAAGCCAAAGAGAGAGAAGAATCCTGTAGAGAAAGATTTTTCTTTTTATTCTTCTAGGCATGATTCCTTTTCTAGAATAGATGTTTTTAATATTGGCACATTTACAGGGAAAGGTATTGCAAGCAGATTATAAATGTAGAGTAATATATGATTATTCTTTATTATTTTTTTCTTATGAAAATTTGTAGATGTTACCTCCATCTTCTAGATGGAGGTTTAATATAATGTTGTTGAAAAAAACCTGAGTTTGTTGCTTTTGTTAAGAAACAGATTTATTTTTTTCTTAATGGAAAATGTTAACTCTGTTCAAAGTAGATTTGTAGTATAGGATGCGTTAAAGGCTTATTTAAGAGGAAAAATAATTAGTTACACTACTAAAGTTAAGAGGGTATATGGCTGAAAGCATTTAATTAGAAAAGCAGATTGATGAAATGGAGAAGGAATTTCAGAAGGGAGTAACAGAACATCAGAAGATAGCTTTGACTAGATTGAAATTGTGATATAATACGCTACAGACTTATCAATTTGAATGTTTACTTAATCAAACCAAACAACGATATTATGAGTGGGGTGAGAAGGCACATAAAGTACTTGCATGGCAGTTGAAAAAGGAGCAGACCTCAAGGGTTATTAATGCTGTTAAAAAGGATTTGGCAGTTGTCTATAAACCTCAGGAAATCAATGAACAGTTTATTCATTTTATAAAAAATTATGTGCTTCTGAGGAGAAACAGGATAATGAATCTATTGATTCTTTTTAATCTACATTAAAGTTACCAGCATTAGATGAAGAGAATATTATAGATTTGGAAGCTCTGTTCACAGGTTTAGAAATTAAGACCACTATGAAAGAAATGCCTAATAGTAAGTCACCAGGAGATGATGGGTTTTTGGTGGAATTTTATAAAGTTTTTTATGAAGATTTATCTTCAGTGTTTGGGGAGGTATTACAACAAGTGACTGAACATTGAGTTACCAGAATATTGTTCTAGTACTTTAATTACTGTAATTCCAAAGAAAGATAGAGATCCATTAAAAGTGTCTTTGTATAGACCTATTTCTTTATTGAATGTGGACTATAACATAATAGCTAAATTGTTAGCAAATCGGCTTGCTAAATATTTACCTAAATTGATACATGTCGATCAAACAGATTATATTAAAAATAGATATGCTTCAGATAATATTCTTTGACTAATTAGTTTGACCAATGCATATCGATGGCAGCTCAACCACAACATACTTCAACGGCAATTTGGGATGCATGTTAAAGGTTGATTTTACTATCAACACGCACTGAAGAACAGAGTTGATGAGAGGCAAGGGCATGAAGGGAATTTTAAATTGGAGATGAGAGGGTAAGCTGATAGAAAAGGAGTGGTGTCTGATTGGTGAGAGGGATGAGATACAAACAGATTAATATCAGATGAGCTGAGGTATATAAAATGTAGTGTTTTGCAGATTGATGAATTGGAAAAATTAAAACCAGTGGTAATAAAGATGTGGGTAAGAAAGATTCAAATAGGATGTTCCAAGTGGATGAACTCCAGATCATGTGGGAGGCAGAGAGGTGATGGAAAGGAGGTACAGGGATGTAATCGCACATAGGAGGCAGGAAGAGGGTAACAGGAGGGGGAAGGGAAGAGGCAGACAGTACAGGGTACCTCTGTGGTCATTCCCTTCACCAACAAGTGTACCCCTTTGGATACCACTGGGAGAATGACCTATCTGGGTGAGGCAGCACCAGACCAATAGCACCGTGGTCATCTCTGAGCCTCGGAAGGAAATGGAGAAGTCGGGTAGAGGGATCTTGATAGTCAGGGGAACAGACAGGAGATTCTGTGATTGCAAAAGAGATTCCAGGATAATGTGTTGTCTCCCAGATGCTCAGGTCCAAGATGTCTGAGTAGGTGCAGAATATTCCTATGGAGGAGGCTGATCAGCCAGAGGTTGTGGTACATATTGATGCCAATGATATAAACAGGAGTTGGGTAGAGGTTCTGCAATGTAAGTTTAAGGAATTAGGAAAGAGGTTGAAGAGCAGGACCTCCAAGGTGGTCATCTCTTGATTATTTATGGTACCACGAGCAAGGGCAGGTCAGAACGGGAAGATGGAGCAGACATGTGTGGCTGAGATGGAGTAGGGTATAAATTTCTTAGATTATTGAAAACATTTCTGGGGGGAGAGTGGCCAGTACAAGAGTGACAGGTTGCACCTGAACTCTAGGGGAGCTAATCTCCTGGCAAGGAGGTTTGCTAATGGTGTTTGAGGGGTTCAAAATGGATTCACAGGGGAGTGGGAACCAAAGTGAAGAAGCAGGAAGGGGCAGTTGGGACCGCTGGTAGGAAATTTGTCTGGAAGAATAGGCAGATATGGCAAAGTTCAGCCATGGGGATGAACTGATATGCAACAGGGACATAGTCAAATGTAACAAACACAAGGCTAAAGATTTTGGATTTAAATACATGCAGAATAAGAAATAAAGTGGATGTAGTACAGCTACAAATTGGCAGGTATGATGTAGTGGCCATCACAGAATCATGGCTAAAGGATGGATGTCATTGGAAGCTGAATGTCGAAGGATACACAGTGACTAAAAAGCAAACAGAGTGTGTGGTGTGGCTCTCTGGGTAAGGAACAACATTAAATCATTAGAAAGAGGTGGCAGAGGATCAGAAGATATAGAATCATTGTGTTCAGAAATGGCAAGGCTAGTGTACGCAGACCAGGATGAGGAAATTATTTGCAACAGCAGATAGAAAATATGTGTCAGAAGGGCACTGTTATGGTAGTCATTAGGGATTATAACATGTTGGGAAACAAATTTGGACTGGATCTCGAGAGATTTTGTAGCAAGTCCATGAGATGGCTTTTTAAAGCAGCTTGTTGAAGAGCCCACGAAGGGATTGGCTGCACTGGATTGGGTGTTGTGTCATGCATCTGAGATTATGAGTGAACTGAGCATAAAGGAACCATTAGGGGCCAGTGATCTCAATATGATTAAATTCAATTTGAGATTTAACAAGGAAAAATGTGCTGGATGTGTAGATATGCTGGAATTTCTGTGACGTGAAGGGAATAACAGCGACATGATAGAGGAACTGGCCAAAGTAGATTGGAAGGGGTCAGAATAAATACAAACCAAAGGAGAGGAAATATTCAAATAGAAAAATATCACAACTGTGGCCAACCGGGGAAGTCAAAGCCAACATGAAAGCAAAAGAGATGGCAATACAAGGAAGCAAAAATTAGTGGGAAGATAAATCGGGAAGTTGTTAAAAACTTGCAGAAGGTGACTTTTAAAAAAACTCATAAGGAGGGAAAAGATGAAGTATAAAAGTTGGCTAGCAAATAATATCAAAGAAAATACAAAAAGCTTCTTAAAGTACATTTTTTTAAAAAGAGATAGGGTTGACATAGGGCCATTAGACAATAGACAATAGACAATAGGAGCTGGAGTAGGCCCTTTGGCCCGTCAAGCCAGCACCACCATTTTACAGATCATGTCTGATCACTACTATCAGTACCCCTTTCCAGCCTTATCCCCATAACCCTTAACTCCTTATCTAACTCTCTTTTGAACATAATCAGCGAATCTGCCTCTACCACCCTCTGTGGCAGAGCATTCCACAGATTCATACTTCTCTGGGTAAAAAAATGTTTTCTCATCTCCATCCTAAAGGGCCTACCCTGTATTCTTAAACTATGCCCTCCAGTCCTCGTCTCCCCCATCATTGGGAACAAGTAATCCGACTTCACCCTGTCTATCCCCCTGATAATTTTGTATACCGCAATCATGTCCCCCCTCATCCTTCTAAACTCCATTGGATACAAGTCCAGTTTTTCTAGCCTTTCAGCATATGTCAACCCCGCCATCCCTGGAACTAACCTTGTAAATCTGCGCTGCACACCCTGCAAGTATGTCCTTCCTCAAAATTGGAGACCAGAACTGGACACAATACTCCAGGTGGGGTCTCACCAGGGCCCTGTACAACTGCAGAAGGGCATCTCTGTTCCTATACTCCAATCCCCTCTTTATGAAAGCCAACATGCCATTTGCCATCTTCACAGCTTTCTGAACCTGCATGTTAGCCTTCAGTGACCGATGAACAAGTACACCCAGATCCATTTGCACCTCCCCACTCCCTAGCTTGTCTCCATTTAAATAATACTCAGCTTTCCTATTATTTCCCCCAAAATGGATAACCTCACATTTGTTCACATTGAACGTCATCTTCCATTCAGCAACCCACTCCCCCAACCTGTCCAACTCCCTCTGCATTTTCCTGACATCCTCCTCACACCCCACACCACCACCCAGTTTAGTGTCATCTGCAAATTTGCTCATGTTATTAATAATCCCCTCATCCAAATCATTTACATAAATTACAAACAACTGAGGACCCAATACCGATCCCTGCGGCACTCCACTCGTCACATCCTGCCATCCTGTAAAAGACCCGCTTACTCCAACCCTTTGTTTCCTATTTCTTAACCAATTTCCTATCCATGTCAGCACCTTACCTCCAATACCATGCTCCCTGATCTTGCCCACTTGTCTCCCGTGCGGTACCTTATCAAAGGCCTTCTGGAAGTCCAAATACCCCACATCCACTGGCTCTCCCAAGTCCACCCTCTTTGTCACATCCTCGAAAAATTCCAGAAGATTAGTCAAGCATGACTTACCCTTAAGGAATCCATGATGACTAGCCCTTATACTATTATTTCTGCCTAAGTGTTCTGCTATTACTCCTTTTATGATAGATTCCAATATCTTCCCCACCACTGACGTCAGGCTGACCGGTCTATAATTTCCCGTTTTCTCCCTCCCTCCCTTCTTAAAAATCGGCACCACATCAGCCACTCTCCAATCCTCAGGGACCTTCCCCGAATTTATGGAACGTTGGAAGATGTCGACCAGTGCCTCCACAATTTCCATAGCAACTTCTTTAAGCACCCTGGGATGCAGCCCATCAGGCCCTGGGGATTTATCAGCCCTCAGTCCCAACAATTTACTCACAACCTCCTGGCTTCTAGATCCGGATATCCATTAGACCCCCTACTTCCCCAGGAAAGTTCCCCAAGTCTCCTGATACCGCATGACCACTATCCCCTAACTGACCATAACCTATATCCTCCTTGGTGAAGACAGTTGCAAAGTATTTGTTAAATTCCTCAGTCATCTCCTTGTTTCCGGTAATAATTCCACCCTTTTCCATTCTTAATGGACCAATTTTAGACCGAACCAATTTCTTCCTCTTCACATATTTAAAAAAGCTTTTGTTATCCTCCATTATATTATTTGCTAATTTCCTCTCGTACTTCATTTTCCCCTCCTTTATGACTTTCTTAGTTACCCTTTGATGCTCTTTGAAGGTTTCCCAATCCTCTAACTTCCCACTCCGCTTCGCTACCTTATACTTACTCCCTTTGGATTTGATATTGCACTTCTTTTCATTAGTAAGCCACGGCTGCCATTTGCATCTTCTAGAGTCTTTCCTCCACTTTGGAATAAATTTGTTCTGAATCCTGTGAAAAATGTTCAAAAATACCTGCCATTTTTCCCCAGTTGTCCTCCCAGCTAGTGTATCTTCCCATTTTATTTAGGCTAGCTCCTCCCTCATAGCTGCATAATCCCCTTTATTTAACTGCAGTACAGATGCTTCCGACTTCCTTTCTTTTTCCCTTTCTAATTGCAGCTCAAAAGTAACCATACCATGGTCACTAGTCCCTAATGGCTCCCCTACATCGAGGTCACTTATTAACTCTGCGTCGCTGCACAGCACCAAGTCCAGAATCAACTTCCCCCTGGTAGGTTCCTCCACTAGCTGCTCCAAGAAAGTATCTCGTAGACATTCAATAAACTCACTCTCTTGTGTTCCTGCCCCCGTCTGATTATCCCAGTCCACCTTCATGTTGAAGTCCCCCATAACTACCGTATTGCTACCACTTTGACATGCCACTCTTAATTCCAGATTTATACTTCTACCGATATCTGAGCTACTTTTCGGAGGCCTGTAAATGACCCCCATTATGGTCCTCATGCCTTTACAATTTCTTAATTCTATCGAAACAGACTCTACCCCACCTGTTTCAATGTCTTTCCTTTCAAACGCCTGAATTTCATTTCTTACCAACAGAGCTACCCCACCTCCTCTTCCTAACTTTCTGTCTTTTCTATAGGACGTTTACCCGGGAACATTTATTTTCCAATCCTGCCCTTCCTGCAGCCATGTCTCCGTTACTCCGACAATATCATAACCTCCCATTGCCATTTGCGCCTCAAGCTCATCCATTTTATTCCTTACACTCTGTGCATTCATACACAATACCTTGATACCATATCTCCTTTCTCCCTCCACCTTTGTTCTCGATGCACTTGCCCCTACTCTCCTATCACTTATAGTTCCCTTTTTCCTTATTGTTTCACCGTCTAACGGAACCACCCCAATATTCACTCTCCTATCTGCTTCCCTATCAGTCCTGTTCCCTTCCCCCTGCCAAATTAGTTTAAATCAAATCCGACAGCATTATTAAACCTAACTGGCAGTATATTGATCCCCGTTGCATTCAGGTGTAAACTATCCCTCCTGTAGAGGTCTTGTCTTCCCCAGAAGAGATCCCAATGGTCAATGAACCTGAATCCCTGCACTCTGCACCATTTCCTCCAGCCACACATTTAACCTCCTGATTTTATTATTTTTTCCCCCACCCACGCACAGCACAGGTAGCAGCCCCGAGATTACAATCCTGGAGGTCCTGCTTCTTAACATCCTTCCGAGTTCACGGTAGTCCCTCTTCAGGATCTTCTCCTTCATCTTATCCACGTCAATTGTACCCACGTGTATCAGGACTTCTGGCCATTCACCTTCCCCCCCCCAGGATACTCTGAACCCTATCCGAGACATCTCGCACCCTGGCTCCTGGGAGGCAACACACCATACGGGAACACTTGTCAGGTTCGCAGAATCTTCTGTCTGTTCCCCTGACGATGGAGTCCCCAATGACCACCTTGTTCCCCTTCCTTCCTTTCCGCATCACCGTTTCTTTGGTGCAACCTCTGGCAGGTTATCTTCCCCAACTACATCCAATACACTATATTTGTTGCTAAGAGCAGTAGCCACCGGGGTGCTCACCACAGAGCTAGCAACTTTCCCCCCTCCCCTGACAGTAGTCCACTTACCTGACCCCCCCAATCCATGAGTAAGCACTTCCCTGAGCGTTGCATCTATAAATTCTTCACTCTCCCTGATAAGCCTCAGATCATCAAGCTGCAACTCTATTTCTTTAATTTTATTTTTTAATACTTGTGTCTCGTTACATCCCCTGCAGGTATGTCCTGTGGGAAGATTTAAGGTCCTGTCACTTACCTCCTCACTCTCTCTTGCGAGCCTAAGGTAATCAAGCTGGAGCTCCAGTTCATCAACTCGGCCCCTAAGGAACCCCACCTCTTCGCACCTGGCACAGATATGGTCATTTGGGAGGGTGCAGGTCACCCATGGCTCCCACATCTGGCAACTTGAGCAGAGCACTAAACCCATAGGCATGGCTCACCCTTTTAATGTAATGGAATGTACAGTGCACTCACCTAGGAAGGGCTAATAAAAACAGCCAACATTTCTCTCTGCCTGCTTTCGCCGAAGCCTGATGAGCCAAAGCCTGGAAGTCCCACTCGCTCGCTGGGCCACACGCTCACTGGGCCACTCGCTCGCTGGGCCACTCGTTCGCTGGGCCACTCGCTCGCTGGGCCACTCGCTCGCTGGGCCACTCGCTCGCTGAGCCACTTGCTTGCTGGGCCACTCGCTCGCTGTCCCTCTTATTTATTGGCCTTTTACCAATTAACCCCTACACGCTCTCCTGTACGCCCGCCCGACCAACGGCCGCCTCCGACGCTGACTCCTCTCCGCAGGCCCCGGTAAGAGACTTTTTAAAAAGCTTTCTTACCTGCCCCCGACTCTTTTCTTCTCTGTCCTTCTCCTCTCTCCTCTCCTCTCCCGACTGCCAGAGAAAAATTAATGGGAGACGAGGAGATGGCAGAGGAACTAAATGAGTGTTATGTTACAGTCTTCACTGTGGAAGACACTAGCAGTGTGCCAGATGTCAAAAGGTATCAGGGAAGGGAAGTGAGTGCTGTTACAAGGGAGAAGGAGCTCAGAAAACTGAATGGTCTCTAGGTGGATGTCTTCCAGACCAGATGGATTGCACCTGGAGTTCCAAAAGAGGTAGCAGTGAAGATTATGGAGACAATGGTAGTGATGTTTCAGGAATCGATCGATTCTGGCATGGTTTCAGGATGAGAAAATCACAAATGTCACCCCACTATTCAAGAAGGGAGGGAGGCAGCAGAAAGGAAATTCTAGACATCAGTGACTGGGAAGATGTTGGAGTTCATTGTAAAGGATGAGGTTATGGAATACATGGAGACATGTGACAGGATAGGTCAAAGCCAGCATGGTTTCCTTCAGGGAACATTATGCTTGACAAACCTATTGGAATTCATTGAGGAAGTGACGAGCAGGCTGGATGAGGAAGTTGTGTATTTGTGGGTGTTGTGTATTTGGATTTTCAGAAGGCCTTTGACGAGGTAGAAAAAAATAAACAGGCAGACTTTTTTTTTAATGGGAAGAAAATTGAAAATATGCAGATGCAAAGGGACCTGGGAGTCTTCATGCGGGACGGCCTGAAGATTAACATGCAGATTGAGTTGGAGGTGAAGAAGGCAAATTTAATGCTGGCATTCATTTCAAGAGGAATAGAATATAAGAGCAGGGATGTGATGTGGAGGCTTTCTAAAACCCTGGGGAGATCGCACTTGTATTGTGAGCAGTTTTGGGCTCTCATTTAAGAAAAGATGAGCAAAAGATGATTCACTGGGAGGATTCCAGAAATGAATGGGTTATTATACGAGAAACATTTAACAGCTCTTGGTCTATACTTGTTGGATTGCAACCTTTCAAATGGTGAAAGGTGTGGTGCTAATCAGCATGGTTTGTTAATGGGTCACGTCTCCAGAATGGAGGACCATCGCCTTCCCAAGATCGTGTTATATGGCGAGCTCTCCACTGGCCACCGTGACAGAGGTGCACCAAAGAAAAGGTACAAGGACTGCCTAAAGAAATCTCTTGGTGCCTGCCACATTGACCACCGCCAGTGGGCTGATATCACCTCAAACCGTGCATCTTGGCGCCTCACAGTTTGGCGGGCAGCAACCTCCTTTGAAGAAGACCGCAGAGCCCACCTCACTGACAAAAGGCAAAGGAGGAAAAACCCAACACCCAACCCCAACCAACCAATTTTCTCCTGCAGCCGCTGCAACCGTGTCTGCCTGTCCCGCATCGGACTTGTCAGCCACAAACGAGCCTGCAGCTGACATGGACTTTTACCCCCTCCATAAATCTTCGTCCGCGAAGCCAAGCCAAAGAGATCATGTCTGACTAACCTATTAGAATTGTTTTCAAGAAATCTCCAGTAGGATAGACAAAGGAGAGGCTGTGAATGTTGTATGTTTCGATTTTCAAAAGGCTTTCAATAAGGTGCCGCTTGTTAGGCTGATAAATAATATGAAGGAACG
Source organism: Narcine bancroftii (assembly GCF_036971445.1). Taxonomy (NCBI): domain Eukaryota; kingdom Metazoa; phylum Chordata; class Chondrichthyes; order Torpediniformes; family Narcinidae; genus Narcine; species Narcine bancroftii. The sequence goes on from NC_091475.1 coordinate 68,014,143, forward strand.
TTATTAGACTGGATAGAAAATTGGCTGATAGGCAGAAAGCAAAGGGTTGAAATGAAGGGATCCTGTTCAGAACGGCTGCCTGTAACAAGTGGTGTTCTGCAGGGGTCGGTCTTGGGGCCGCTGCTGTTTACAATTTATATTAATGATTTGGATTGTGGGCTAAATTGTCTTATGACCAAATTTGCATATGATACCAAGACAAGTGGTGGAGAGAAGTGTTGAAGAAACTGTAAAATTACAGAAGGATATGGACAAATTGAGAGACTGTATTTCATCTGCCATATGTTTGCCTAATGTTTGGTTCTACATTTTGGCCATGGAAATAAACAGGCAGAGAACTATCTGGATGGGGAGAAAATTCAATCCTTGTGCAGAGTAATCTAAAAGTTAATGCCCAGGTGGGATTGGTAGTGAAGAAGGCGAATGCTATATTGGCCTTCAATTCAAGAAGTATAGGGTATAAGAGTAGAGAGGTGTTGGAGACTCTATAGGCCACTGGTGAGACCTCATTTAAAGAATTGTGTACTGTTTTGGGCCCCCTATCTTAGAAAGGATGTGATGTTGTTGGAGAGGGTGCAGAGGAGATTTACTAGGGTGATTCCTGGAATGCAGGGGCTGGTGTGTGGGGAGTGTTTGGCAGCTCTTGGGTTGTATTTGTTGGAGTGTAGGAGAATGAGGGGGGAATCTCATAGAGACATTTCGAATATTGAAAGGTTTTGTCAGAGTGAATGCAGATAAGATGTTTCCCTTGATGGGTGAATCGAGGACAAGGGGTCATAGTCTTAAAATTAGAAGTTGACCAATTAAAGCAAAGAGGAGGAAGAACTTCTATCGTCAGAGGGTTGTGGATCTGTGGAACTCACTGCCTCTCAAAGCAGTGGAGGACAGATCACTAGGAATATTTAAACAGGAAATGGATGGGTTTCTCATTAGTAAGGGTATCAAGGGATATGGGGAAATTGGAACTAGGGGTGAGCATAATTCAGCTTAGTGTAGAGTCATGGAACAGGCTTGATGGGCCTAATGGCCTGCTTCTGCTCCTTTTAACATGAACTTGTGAGAGAGGATGTAGAAAGGTTGTTCCCCATGGTAGGAGAGTCTAGGACAGGAGGCCACAATGTCAGGAGTGGAGGGTGTCTACTAGAGCAAAGATGCATAGGATGTTCTTCAGCCAGAGGGTGGTGAATCTGTGGAATTTGATGCCACAGGTAGTTGTGGGGACCAGGTTACTGGGTGGATTTAAAGCAGAAATTGATCAGATTTTGATTAGCCAGGGCACCAACATTATGGGGAGAAACGTGGGTCTGTAGGGAAAATGGATCAGCTCTTGATTGAATGGCGGGACAAACTCAATGCGCTGAATAGCCTATTTCTGCTTCTGTCATCTGGTCTTGTGTTAACATTTTTATTATTAATATAACATTGAATTTAAGCACTTCCGAAGTTGTCTTTTTAAATGGTTTTACTAAATTATATGTCTTTGCATATCTTAAATTAAAAAGAGAACATCATGGAATAAGTTGGGAAAATTATTACTCCTGAAAATGTTTGTAGGATTGAAAAGCTTTCAAAATGTCCAACATTTGGTTAAGTGTCCTCAAATTCATCCAATCCCTCACCCAATTGCTTGTGTAATGAAAGTGGGAGAAAGGAAATGGAATAGATTTCACCAAAGGCCAGTAACTCACTTTGATTTGAGATTTCACTGCATGCCCAGGTGGATTTCCTAACCCATCTCTTACTTGGGACAAATCAACAGCTGCGCTCCTTCTTTTTCTTCAACAATCAAATTAATTATTTCGTAGTAATAATGTTACAGCATAGTAACAGGTCAGTTCAGCCCACGACTCCATGCACCCAACACCCCAAGTACATTTCAAATGGAGGAAATCTGAGCCCCCGGGGAAAATCCACGCAGACATGGGGAGAAGGCATAAATTCCTTACAGTCACCACAGGATTTGAACCCGGGTCCCCATCGCTGGCACTGTAAAGGCATTGTGCTAACTGCTACCCCAGCCATACTGCCTTTCATTCGTAAATAACTTGCATACTACCAAGATAAATATTCTGAGAGAAGAGGGAGAGCAGCCTGATGTCTTGGTACATGTGGGTACAAACGACATTGACAAAAAATGGGAGGAGGTAATGAAAAGGGATTACAGTGAGCTGGGACGAAAGCTGAAAGACAGGAATGCAAGGGTGGTGATCTCGGGATTACTACCTGTTCCAAATGCAAGTGATGAAAGAATGTAAGGATAAGGAAAATGAACGTGTGGCTAAGGCGCTGGTGTACAAGGCATGGATTTGGCTTCTTGGATCATTGGGATCTCTTTTGGGGAAGGCATGATCTTGACATGAGGGACGGATTACACCTAAATCCAAAAGGTGTCAACATTTTGGCAAGTATGTTTGGTACAGCAGTGGGGTAAGGTTTAAACTAATTTGGCAGGGGTATGGGAACCAGTGATAGGGAAAAGGGTAGGGAAGTTAAAGTAATGGCCAGGAAAAATAAAATAGGAAAAGTAATGTTGGGATGAGGAAGTAAAAAATCAGATGGTGCAGTGAGTTTTCGGGTCAATGATAGTGTTAAGAAAATTACAAAGTAAAATAGTGGGCAGAAAAATCAAAAGAAAAGGTTACAGAAGTCACTAGATATTAAAAGGACAAAGAGCATAAGGACACTTTATCTGAATGCCTGCAGTATTAGAAATAAGGTTAGTGAACTTGAGGCGCAAATCGGTACCCATGCCTATGATTTGGTAGCCATCACGGAAACATGGCTACAAGGTGACCTTAAATGGGAATTAAACTTTCAAGGGTATCAGGTGGTGCAAAGAGATAGACAGGATGGTAAGGGAGGTGGAGTTGAATTCTTAATCAAAGATGAGCTCCAGGCAGTAGTGAGGTATGATATAAGATCTAAAGAGCATAATGTTGACTCCATTTGGGTAGAGATAAAGAATAACAAAGGGAAAAATTTATTGGTGGGTGTTATCTATTGCCCACCAAATAACAATAGTTTAGTGGCACAGGAAATAAATAGAGAGATAAGTGAGGCATGTAATAATGATACGGCAGTCGTCATGGATGACTTTAACTTCCACACAGATTGGGAAAATCAAGTTGGTCGTGGGAGTCTGGAAGAGGACTTCATAGAATGCATCTGCGATAGCTTTCTTGAGCAGCATGTTAAAGAACCCACAAGAGAAAATGCTCTCCTGGATCTAGTGTTGTGCAATGAGTTAGGTAGAGTAAATGATGTAATAGTCAGAGACCATCTGGGAAATAGCGATCATAGTATGATTGAATTTATCATTCAGATGGAAGGGGAAATAGTTAGATCTAAAACTAATATATTATGCTTAAACAGGGGTGACTACCATAGGATGAGGGAGGAATTGGGCAGAGTGGACTGGGAGCACAGGCTAATTGATGAAACAGTTGAGGAACAGTGGAAGATTTTCAAAGAAATATTTTGTAATGCTCAACAAAAATATATTCCGGTCAGGAAAAGGGCAGCAAGAGAGGGAAAAATCAACCATGGTTAACAAAGAAATAAAGGAGGGTATAAAATTGAAGGTGCAGGTGTACAAAGCTGCAAAGAGCAGTGGGAAACTGGAAGACTGAGAAAACTTTAAGAGACAACAAGGGGTTACAAAGCGGGTAATAAGAAATGGGAAAAAGGATTATGAAAGTAAATTAGCACAAAATATAAAAACAGAAAGCAAAAAATTTTACAAATATATAAAGTGGAAGAGGGTGGCCAGAGTTAACATAGGATCCTTGGAGGATGAGAAAAGAAAACTGGTAGCAAAAAATGAGGAAATGGCCGAGGCATTAAACAAATATTTTGCGTCAGTCTTCACGATGGAAGACACGCCCAGCATGCCCAAGTGCGGACATAAGAATGCAAATGTTGGGGAGGGCTTTGATAAAATAGTTGTTACAAAGGAAGTAGTGATGGGGAAACTAATGGGACTAAAGCTGGACAAATCACCTGGTCCTGATGATATGCATCCAAGGGTTCTGAAGGAAATGGCAGAAGTTATAGTTGATGCATTGGTGGTCATATACTAAAATACCTTGGATTCTGGGCAGGTCCCAGCAGACTGGAAGACAGCAAATGACACGCCACTTTTTAAGAAGGGATGTAGGCAGAAGACTGGAAATTATCGGCCAATTAGCTTGACGTCTGTAGTTGGAAAAATGCTTGAAGCCGTCATTAAAGATGAAATAGTGAAACTTTTGGAACATAAGGGTTCAATCAGGCAGACATAGCATGGTTTTAGAAAGGGAAGATCTTGTTTGACAAACTTGTTAGGATTCTTTGAGGATATAATGGTGGATAGAGGGGAACAGGTTGATGTTGCATATCTGGATTTCCAGAAAGAGTTTGATAAGGTGCCGCACAAGAGACTTATCAGTAAGTTACAGGAAAGTGAAGTCCAGGGAAGTATATTGGCCTGGATTGAAAATTGGTTGTCTGACAGGAGGCAGAGAGTCGGGATAAGTGAGAGTTTTTCAGGTTGGCAGAGAGTGGTAAGTGGGGTGCCGCAGGGGTCAGTGTTAGGCCCACAACTGTTCATCATTTACACTGATGACTTGGAGGAGGGGACAAAATGTGGTGTAGCCAAGTTTGTGGATGACACCAAATTGAGTTGAAGAGCAAATTGTAATGAGGATGTGGAGAGTCTGCAGAGGGATATAGTTAAGCTGGATTAGTGGGCAAAGGTCTGGCAGAGGTTATTCACTTTGGCAAGAAAATAAAAGAGCTGAATATTATTTAAAGGGTGAAAAACTATAGCATGCTGTAGTGCAGAGGGACTTGGGAGTGCTTGTGCATGAATCACAAAAAGTTAGGTTGCCGGTGCAGCAGGTTATTAAGAAGGCAAATGGAATGTTGGCCTTCATCATTAGAGGAATTGAATTCAGGAGTAGGGAGGTGATGTTGCAACTATATAAGGTACTGGTGAGACCACACCTGGAGTACTGTGTCCAGTTCTGGTCTCCATATTTGAGGAAGGATATACTGGCTTTGGAGACGGTCCAGAGGAGGTTTACTAGGTTGATCCCTGGGATGAAGGGGTTGACTTATGATGAAAGATTAAATCGTCTAGGATTGTATTCGCTCAAGTTCAGAAGAATGAGAGGAGATCTTATAGAAACATAAAGGATTATGAAGGGTATGGATAGGATAGATGTAGGAAAGTTTTTTGAGCTGGCTGGGGAAATTAAAACGAGAGGACACAGTCTCAAGATTCGGGAGAGTAGATTTAGGACAGAGATGAGGAAAAATAGTTTTCCCAGAGAGTAGTGAATGTTTGTAATTCTCTAACCAGAGAAGTGGTTGAGGCTGCCTAATTAAACATATTTAAAATTTGGTTGTATAATTTTTTACATGATAGAGGAATTAGGGGATATGGGGAGAAGGCAGGTAGGTGGAGTTAGGTCATAAATTAGTTCAGCCATGATTGTATTGAATAGCGGAGCAGGCTCGATGGGCCATTTTTGGCCTACTCCTGTTCCTACTTCCTATGTTCCTATGTTCCTATGAAAATCCCAGCATACATAAGAGGCACGACTGTTTGGAAATTCTTATGAGCCAAATATGGGAGTGTGGTGATCTGTTTCCTCCATTGTATATAGTTATCATTGTCAGTATGGAGTTGGCCCACCCACGGATGACTCATACCCTACGACTCCTCCCCTGTGGTCCTGGGTCATAAAGATCGAGCCACCTTTCCCTTGCCGCCATTCCTATTCTGGGATCCGGGCCAACAAGGTTCTTCTGTGTATTAAAGCCTATCGTTTCCTCAGCTTGTCTCTGTGGTTACTGGTAGTGCCCTACAGGGAGCTATTGATTGGTCCTATCTAATTATGAATGAGGAAGCATAATTGGGAGAAGTGGATTCCAAGAACGTGACAGCACATGCACGCCAGAGACTGGCATCTTCTGAGAAGATCATCCTGTTAGTTGTCAGTTCTGACGGATTGCTTCCATCCATCTCGATGATGAAGTTTTCAGACTCACTGATGAACACTTCACCAACCACCCCACCTTCCAACTCTATGATCCTGCCCAACTGACCTTGGATGAAACATTGGCTCAAAGTTGTAGAAGACCACTATTAATAGCTATTTTTCAGTCAGGAGGCTGGATGATAGATTGTGGTGTTCCTTGGGGATTGGTGCTTGAGACGTACATGATTTGACTATAAGAATTCAGCTTAATATTTCAAATTCAAATAATCACGCAGAACTTGGGATGTGGTGAACAGCATGAAGTCTCTGCTGGAGGAACAGCAGGTCAAACAGCATCAATGGGAGGAAAAGAATGGCTGATGTTTTAACCTGAAGCATGACAACAGGTTGTTTGGCCAGCCAAGTGAGCAGGCTGGTGATGGCAGATAGAATGTCATCAAGAGCAGTGTGAACTGATGCAGTATTCAAGAATGGGATAAGCCTATATAAACTTGTGACTGGTGTGGGCATATTTAAAGAATATGGCAGGGCATGTATGGTGGTTCCTATAAATAAATCCAGCCTCTCTTGTTCTTAAGTTCAACTTTTTCCACTTTCTGTGCATACATCTCTTGCCCAAAGCTTTAAATCTGATTCCCTTCATGTTTCAACCATCAGTTTTGACCACTTTATGGAATCTCTCAAATCTCCCCAAGGGCAATGTCTAAGCTTTTCCAATTGAACCCTGTGTCTAAAATCCCTCATTGCTTAAACTATCCTAATATCTCCATGGAACCCTCCCCAGGACCTTTGCATCCTTCCTTAGCTCTGATGTCTTGTGAGGGCCACAGAAATGCTTTTGTAAGGAAATAGGCTGGCCTATATATTATTAAATTGGAGATGCACAAGAGACTGGAGATGCTGGAATCGGAAGCAAAACACAAACAGCCAGAAGAATCCAGTCTTAGAACCACAGAACATCACAGCACAGAAACAGGCCCCTTTGGCCCTTCTAGACTGTGTTAAACCATTTTTTTCTGCCTAGTCCCACTTATCTGCACATAGCCTTCCATACCTCTCCCATCCATGTACCTGTCTAAGTTCCTCTTAAATGTTAAAATTGAGCCCACATTTACCATTTCATCTGGCAGCTCGTTCCACACTCCCACCACTCTCAGTTTGAAGAAGCTTTTTCCCTTTCACCCTTTACCCATGTCCTCTGGTTTGCATCACATCTACATTCAGTGAAAAAAAACAACCTTGATTTACTTTGTCTATCCCCCTCATAATTTTAAATAACTCTATCAAATCTCCCCTCATTTTTCTATATGCCAGGAAATTAATTCCTATCTAAGTGGGTCTTAACCTTTTTCCTTCCACTCAAATACCACTTTAAGTATTCCCTGCCCCATCGGTTCTCTGCGATTAGTAAGGGAGTGCTTCAGATGGGATATGGGTGGAAAGAAAAAGGTTGAAAACCACTGTATAAATCATCCTAATTGACTCATTATGTGCACAGTTTCAGAACTCCAAAGGAAATGGGCTAATGAGAATTTTTCTCAAGCAAAATATTTCAGTAACAATTGGGTCTAGAATAATGATTCTCAACCTTCCCTTCCCACTCATATCCCACCTGAAGCAATCCCTTACTAATCAAAGAGTACCAATAGCATAGGGATCACTTCAAGTGGTATGTGAGTGGAAAGATAAAGGTTGAGAAGCACTGTCCTAACCTATTTAACCTTCTCGGTTACCCAGTTCCTGAAGTCTTCGTAAACCTTCTCTGCACGCTTTCTATTTTATTGTTATCTTTCCTGTCATTAGGTAACCAAAATGACACACAATATTCCAAATTTGGCCTCACCAATGTCTTATACAACTTTACCATAACATCCCAACTCCTGTACTCAACATTTAATTTATGGATCCCAAAAGCTCTCTTTACAACTCTATCCACCTGTGACACCACATTCAGGGAATTGTTTATATTCCCAGGTCCTCAATGCCCAGCCATTCACCATGTACATCTTTTGTTGGTTTGTCCTTCCAAAATACAAAACCTCACACTTGCCTGCATTAAATTCCATCTGCCATTTTTCTGGTGAAAATCATTTGATAAGGGGATCCAGCCCAAAACGATGACAATTATTTTCTTCCACAAATGCATTGACTCAGAGTTCCTTCAGCCCAGTAATGTTTTCTGCCAATAAATCGAGTATTGGAATTGAACTGAAGCTCTCCTTTCCTCTCCACAGCTGATGCCAAAATGGCTTTGTTACTTCAACAATTTGTCTTCTTTTCAGATTTACACTATCTGTAGTGGTTTGATTTTTTTCACCAGCCAGCTTGTTTTGGAATCAGTAACCTTCAGACAGAAAAAAAAAATCATTGTTAAGGCTACCTGTGGAGAATGTTTTTGGATTTTATGGTTTACAGAACATGCAATGAAGGGTATTGGTTTTACATGTAAGGATGTAAAATCTGTTTGGTAATATTATCAGTGAAGAGCAAACACCATCTCAGATTGAAAGAGATCAAAACTCCTGTTGTTATCATTATAACAGAATTATTACAAGAGTTTGGGTTAGAACAGATTCCCGAGAGTAAATCCCTTGAGCTGCGGTTATCGTTGGAACAGATTGAGGTAGAGAAGCAAAGGCAGTTTGTGTGTGTGTGTGTGTGTGTGTGTGTGTGTGTGTGTGTGTCTGTCTGTCTGTCTGTCTGTCTGTCTGTCTGTCTGTCTGTCTGTCTGTCTGTGTTAGAGAGAGAGAGAGAGAGATCCACCTTCTGGTCCTAGGGAGAGGTTTGTGACCAGTAAGGAGGTTAGGTTAGCTCCTCTATTTGACGAGGCTGAGATTGATAAGTACTTTCAGCATTTTAAGAAAGTTTCTGAGAGTTTAAAGTAGCCACAAGTCCATTAGTCCCTCGTGTTACAAAGCATGATTAAAGGGAAGAACCAGCAGATTCAGGCTGCCCTTACAACAGAACAAGCTGAGACTGTAAAGAATGCCATGCTTTCTTAAGGTTTATGAATTGGTTTCAGAAGCTTGTATGCAAAAATTCAGGAATTTAAGGAAATCTGTGAACCAGGTTGATATGGATTTTGCATACAACAAAGCTGCATGCTTTGACCGATGGTGCACATTAAAAAATATAAATGATTATTGTAGCAGACTGAGAGAGCTGATGTTGAAGAAATTAAAAAGTGTATTCCTAATGATATAAAAGAATATTTAGATGAAAAGGGAATGGAAACTTGGCAGGAATCTTGTAAATTAGTGGATGAGTATGCTTTAACCCACAAGGTTAAGGTTAAGTTAACCTTCCAAAAAAGTAATATGGACTATCCCAAGCAAGTTAGAAAATATATCAGGAAGTAGTCCAAGGGGTAAAGAAGAAATGAAAAGAAAAACCTTCATCACTTGATATCAAATTGTTCCATGCTGAGAAAAAAGAGAGAAAAGGAAGCAGCACCAGATGCCTGTTTTCAAAGAGATGAAACACATAGAAATCAAAAAGGTTCCAAACCTGCTGGTTAAAATTAGGGAGGTATTCAAATATTTTGTGTCAGAGGGTTTGGTTTCGTTAGAAGAAGGATCACCAAAAGTGGACAGTGAAAATCCCAGTCACTAGCATTGGACAGTGTTTTGGAGTTTGGTGATGAAACTCCCATGGGTGAAATAAAATTGATTCGAGGTTGAAGTGGGGGGGGGGGGTGATGCAGAGTCCATACCTCTGCACAGGATAATGTTGAATTCAGTATTAGTTGATGGACCTGTTATGATAACAAAGAAGGTCTAATATGATCAAGTTTACCAGTGGAGGGAGTTTCATTGTTATTAGGAAATGACCTTGCAGAGGGTAAAGTTATCCCTGGGGTGCAGTTGACAGCTAAACCAGTCATTGATGAGGCAAAGACTAATCTTGATATATATCCAGCCTGCACAGTGACTTGAGCTATGGCTAAAAAGCTTGCCTGTGCAGATTGATTTCACAGGGACCAGAATCTGTGATAGTACAAAAGAACACTTGGGTTGTAATGGCCTGCCAAAGATTTTACCTCCTCCTTTATTGGAACAGAGTTCTGGTGTTAAACCCAAGTGCAACGATTTGTTGTTATCCCAAAAAGAGTTTATAGTGAGGTAGAACAGAGATCCTGATCTTACTGAAGTGAGAGATAAGGCTCTCTCTGATGACATAAAAGATCCAGTTGGCTCTTATTTCAAGGATGGGGCTTTGCTAAAAAATTGGAGACCACCTGATTTCCCTGCCAGTGAAAAATGGACAGTTGTTCACCAGGTTATAGGGGTGACATTTTAACCTTGGCCCATAGCATGCCCTTGGGTGGTCATCTTGGGGTAAGGAAAGATACGTATAAGATTATGAAACAATTCTTTTTGCTTAGTTTTTAAAAAATATGTTGGGACATTTTGCTGAACATGTCACATTTGTTACATTGTGGGTAAACCCTATCAGCTTCCCCAGTGGCTCCATTATAATCTATTCTGGTTTGTGGTGAACCCTTTTCTAAAGTTATTGTGGATTGGGTTGACCCATTGTCCAAGACAAAAGTTGGGAATCAATATTTGTTAACTGGCATATGGAAAGACTCCAGATTTCCAGAAGCAACACCACTTAGAAATATTAAAACTAAAGCTGTGTCAAGAGCTCTTTGAAAATGTTTCATGTTAGTTGGTTTGCCTAAAGAGAACCAATCAGACCAGCGAAGTGATTTCATGTCAGGACTGTTTCAGCAGATAATGTATAATTTAGGAGCTAACCAAAGTGCGTCATCTGCATATCATCCAGAATCTCAAAGGGCCTTAGAGAGGTTTCATTCAACCCTAAAAACTATGATGAGGACCTATTGTTTTGGGAATAAGGTGGTCTGCTTTTGTTTTCAGTGAGAGAGTCTGCACAAGAATCATTAGACTTTAGCCCTTTTGAGCTGGTATTTGGACATCATGTTAGAGGACCTTTAATGTTGTGGAAGGACCAATGCGTTAATGAGGATGTGGAGTTGAATTTGCTACATTATGTTTCAAAGATTAAAGATTGTTTGCAGAAAGTTGTAAATTAGCTCAAGAGAATTTGAAAATGGCTTAAGGCAAAATGAAGTTCTAGTATGATTAAAAAGCCTAAAGTGAGAACTTTTAAACCAGGGATAAAGTTTTCATCCTTTTCCCAATCTCCTTAGGGCTAAATTTTCAGGCCTGTATGGGAGAGTCAAGGGTGAATGAGGTCAGCTACATAACTAGAACCTGTGATTGGAGATGTAAAACACAGTTGCCAGGTCAACATGTCAAAACCTTATTTTGGGATCTTGGCTTTAGTAAGGTACAGCCTTCACCAGCAGTGTTGGGTGTTGACAGAACTAAGGAGTACAGCGACCATGAGGTGGTACCAGCTGACTCTTCTGAGTGTCACTTTAAACAAAACATTGTCCCAGTTCATCTGTCTAGTTCTCGTGTTTTGCAGAATTTGGAAGCTATGTTGGCTCATCTTCAGCCCCAGATAAAAGAGCAAAGGAAACAGCTACTTTTATATTAAAAAAAATAGGAACCTGTTTCCAGACATGCCTAAGAGAACCCCAATAACTTTTGATGTTGGGGATTCCAAAATGATCAAACATCATCCATATGGAATGATTGTGGAAAAGTGTAAACTGGTGGATCAAGTGATTGTTAAAGAATGATATTATTGGAATTCACCTTGTGTCCTGGTGCCTAAATCAGATGGGACAGTTATATTTTGCATTGATAATAGAAAAGTAAATGCAGTAACAAAGACAAATGTTTATCCTATTCCTAGGGTGGATGATCAATTTTTTTAAACTTTATTTATTCGTTCAAAAAACAAATAGTATATGACATATACAACAATTAACCATAAACATGAACATTATTTTTTATATAGGAAAAAAAAAGAAAAGAAAAGACCCCCCTCCCTTCAGCCAACTCTCCTAAGGAGAGCCATAAAGAAAGAAAAAAGAAAAAATATTAAAGAAAAATTAAATATACATATTAAGATCTAATCAATGTAAATTGAAATGTAAATATTCTGAATATAACAACCACTTGTTAATAAAAAAATTATAATTATCACGTGAAACATGCGTAATTTTTTCCATTATTAAACAATATCTCATCTCATTCTTCTTTGGCTTGGCTTCGCGGACGAAGATTTATGGAGGGGGGTAAAAAGTCCACGTCAGCTGCAGGCTCGTTTGTGGCTGACAAGTCCGATGCGGGACAGGCAGACACGATTGCAGCGGTTGCAAGGGAAAATTGGTTGGTTGGGGTTGGGTGTTGGGTTTTTCCTCCTTTGCCTTTTGTCAGTGAGGTGGGCTCTGCGGTCTTCTTCAAAGGAGGTTGCTGCCCGCCAAACTGTGAGGCGCCAAGATGCATGGTTTGAGGCGTTATCAGCCCACTGGCGGTGGTCAATGTGGCAGGCACCAAGAGATTTCTTTAGGCAGTCCTTGTACCTTTTCTTTGGTGCACCTCTGTCACGGTGGCCGGTGGAGAGCTCGCCATATAACACGATCTTGGGAAGGCGATGGTCCTCCATTCTGGAGACGTGACCCATCCAGCGCAGCTGGATCTTCAGCAGCGTGGACTCGATGCTGTCGACCTCTGCCATCTCGAGTACTTCGACGTTAGGGGTGTAAGCGCTCCAATGGATGTTGAGGATGGAGCGGAGACAACGCTGGTGGAAGCGTTCTAGGAGCCGTAGGTGGTGCCGGTAGAGGACCCATGATTCGGAGCCGAACAGGAGTGTGGGTATGACAACGGCTCTGTATACGCTTATCTTTGTGAGGTTTTTCAGTTGGTTGTTTTTCCAGACTCTTTTGTGTAGTCTTCCAAAGGCACTATTTGCCTTGGCGAGTCTGTTGTCTATCTCATTGTCGATCCTTGCATCTGATGAAATGGTGCAGCCGAGATAGGTAAACTGGTTGACCGTTTTGAGTTTTGTTTGCCCGATGGAGATGTGGGGGGGCTGGTAGTCATGGTGGGGAGCTGGCTGATGGAGGACCTCAGTTTTCTTCAGGCTGACTTCCAGGCCAAACATCTCATTATGCCATTTATTAATAACAATCATATTTGTATCTTTCCACGTACTTGCAAAACATTTTTTCACTACAGATAAAGCTAAATATACAAAAGCAAGCTGAAACTTATCTAATCCCAAGCCTTTCAGAGGTTGCAAACTACCCAATAAAAATACTGTTGGATCTAAAAGTATTTTAATATTATACAGGTATTCTAAAAACAATTGAATTTTCTTCCAAAGAGATTGTATATGTATACATGACCAAACAGCATGAAAAAAAGTTCCAACTGTATTACCACATCTAAAACACAAATCTGATTCATGAAAACCATACTTCTTTAATTTTTCAGGTGTTAAGTATAATTAATGTAAAAATTATAGTTAATCATTGCATAACGTGCATTTATCAATCTAGTTACACTATCATAACAGATATCTAACTAATCATCCTCGGAAAAAATAAAACTAGTATCCACTTCCCATTTACTTTTAGATCTATCCCAACCCTTTTTATCCATACCATCCTGTACCAATCCTCTAGAAAAAAATTATTGCCCCAATACTCATGGGATCCAGTCTTTAAAGAAACAAAGAGGATCTTGTCCTTGATATCTTCTGGCATTCCAACGATTTTCACATTATTCCTTCTGCTTTGATTCTCCAAGTAGTCTATTTTCCTCTCTAATTCCTTCTCGCATTCTCCCAATTCTATGACTGATTTTTCAACCTTCAATACTTTTTCTGTGTTAGAAGCCACTTGTTGTTTACAGTCCGAAAAAGCAGTGTGAATTTTTTTAAAATTCTTCATAAGATGCATTCACACATACTTTAACTATATTCAATTCAATTCATTTGAACCATCTCATTCATTAGAAGCTGAATAACTGCATTTAGTTGCATACACTGTAGCTCAGAAAAGCTCAGCCCTGCTCTCTCTGACGTGGTGGCAGAACCAGGTAACTGCAGCTCCTGCTGCAACTCAACAGAAGGCATTTTAAAAGTTTTACTGTGGGTCTGGACTCCCAGCGACAGCACCCTGACTTCCTCAGTGGGTCGCTGCCTGTCTCCCCCTGCATCTCATTGTTTTTTTCACAAAGTCATTAAGGAAAGTGATATCTTCAGGTTGAAATTCTTCCTGATGCATTTCAAACAATGGAGTTGTCTTCCTGCATGCTCCCTCTGTTAAAATCGAAAGGCTTCCAGAATCGGGATCCACATCTTGGGAACTTGCACCTTTCTCCAGAGAATGGGTAATTCCAGCGCCATCCTTCACTTGGTGAGTAATAGACATTTTTTTTCAACTCCCACAGGCAATCTTTGAGGTTTAGATGCCAAAGAGATTAAGCCTGAGGCTGTATCAAGTCGTCTCAGCCCCAAATCTTCAGCACTTCAAAAATGTAACTTCTTCTGCACTTGAAGTTTAATCATTTTACCATTAATGGCCATAATAGTTCTTTAATACTTTAAACTAAAATTTAAAAAGTTTAAACTTGAAAACAAATGGTTAAAAAACACTTACTTAAAAGTCTGGCTAGAGCAGTCGAGATTACACATCTAGTCTCTACGCCATCTTGCCATGCCCCCCCAGGTTGGATGATCATGTGAACAAAGTTGGAAATGCTGTTTCTTATGAAGATGGACTTATTGAAAGGTTATTGGTGTGTTCCTTTAATAGAGAGGAGTAGAGAAATTTCTGCATTTGTGACCCTGTTCGGGTTATATGGATTCAATGTTCTACCATTTGAGATGAAAAATGCTCCAAAGAATGATCAATTCTGTATCTCAAGGTTTAGAGCATACAGATGCTTATATTGATGATTCATTTATTGGAAATGACACCTGGGAAGCACATATCTCTGAGTTAGAGAAATTGTTTGGCAAACTTTCAAAAGCAAACCTTACTATTAATTTAGCTAAAGGTGAATTTGGCCATGTTTCTGTGCCTTATCTTGGTTAAATTGTTGGTCAAGGCAAGTTGGTGCCTATTCAGGCAAAGTTTGGACATTTTCTGAGTTTCCTATTCCCACGGGTAAGAATGCTGTTAAAAGGTTTTTGGAAATGGTGGAGTATAATAGAAAGTTCTGGCTTTTTTTTCTAAAAATTGCTGGCATTGTCCTTCCTTTGACTAACCTTCTGAAGAAGGGCAAAAAGTTTGTTTGGACTGAACTTTGTCAAGAAGCATTTGATAAACTGAAAGCCATTTTACATCACCAGCCTGTGCTTAAGTCACCTGACTTTGAGTAGCCATTGTCTTTAGCAGTAGATGCTAGTGATGAAGCGATGGGACCAGTGTTATGACAAAAGAATGGCTGTGATGATATCAACCATCCAGTGGTTCACTTAACCAAGAAATTCAATGAAAGAATTATTCTACTATAGAAAATAATTACTGTCACTTGTACTGGCTTTGCAGCATTTCAATGTGTACATCTGCACAGCTCAGGGACCACCTGTTAGACAACATAATCCCTCCGTGTTCTTGAGTAAAATGTAAAACAAAAATAGATGATTGTTAAAGTGGAATCTAATTCTGCAGAAATATGATCTAATGATAACTCTTATTAGAGGCAAGGATAATGTAATTGCTGATATCTTTTCAGGATGTTAAGTTTGCAATGTTTTTGCAACAAATTGAAACTTATTTGTATCCACTGCTAAATGTGTTATATTTGTCTGTGTTAATATCATGTAACAATATTGAATATATTATTTCAAGCATTGTAAGTTGCAGTTAAAATTTTGCTCTTACAGATCAAAGTTTTCTTTGTTGGGGGAAGGTATTATGAGCTCCTGTTTCATTTAATGAGTAGCATTTCAAGGGCTATTACAGGCTGTACCCAAATTTGCTACTTTGGTGAGGAAAAAAACATTTGTTGCCTTTTCTGGGGGCATGAATGGTGAGAGAGTCATGCACGTGGAACACTGAAGAAACAGCACTTTTTGACCAGCGGCCAGCTCCTCAAACACAGAGCAGAAAGGACTCTGTGTCCTTTCCCCTGTTAGGGGAATTAGCGAACCCCACCATGACCAAAGGAAAGGTCACCTTGACCCGTACCTGGGTTTTGGAAGCATCATGGAAGTCATACATTTAGTTTTCCCCTACACAAGGAAAAGGGGAGTAGTGACAGTATGAAAGGATATTTCTCTGGAAGAAACGACAAGAATTAATGAGTTTTTGGCAGTCCAGTCACACAATTTCTCCCACCTGCTTTGTGATTGCTTCTGTGTCTCAGTTTAAAAGTCTGGATTTGGAAAATGGATTTGTAAGACTGAACTTTAGAATGACTTTCCAGAATTGTGCCTAAGCTGTAATGGTTTGGCACATGCACATTACGTGTACATGCATGTGTAAAATGTGCAAAGTGACAGAACTGTAGATGCAAAGCATACTTTGACATAATCAAAAAGGATAAGTGAGGTGTGTGTATTTTTTTAAAAGTGACATGCGGAAATCTTCCAGACATTTGGAGATCTGTGTTTATTGTGTCAACTTGGTGGGACCAAAGCAGAAGATGGTGGTTGCTATTGGGGATGGTCACTAATTGAGGTAAGAGAAATGTCATGATCTGTGACTGATTGCCCAGGTGATTAAAAGGCATGAGCCACACAAACACAGGGAGAACATTAAAAACTCCAGGTGTGGGATTTGAACCCTGAACCTAATTGCTAGTGGTGTAACAGTGATGCGCTAACTACTGCGTTAACTGTGCTGATCTGTTGAGTTCTTTCAGCCACTCATCACTGGCTCCCAGCATCTGCAGTTTTTCACAAGGATGGAATTTGCATGAGGAAACATCATAAATGTAGTTGTGGGGAATTCTTGACCATAATTCTTTTCCTGCTGCTTGAACATTAAAAGTGAAGGTTAGAGGTTTTAAGGATGGTGTAGATTATAATAGGATATAGAGAGGATGCAGAGTTGAGCAGAAAAGTGGCAGGTGGAGTTCAATCTGGATTAGTGTGAAGTGGTGCATTTTGGAAGCCTGAGGTTGAAGGAGGAGTACATGGTTAATGGCAGGATTCTTAACTGTGTTAATGCAGTTCTGGAATGAGAGAGAGAGTGAGAGATTGAGAGGGGGGGATGAGAAATGGGCATAGAGGAAGGGGAGAGATGTGTCTCCAGATTTACATTCATAGAACTACCCCATATCCCAATCAATCCTCACCTCTTCTGACCTGAAGTCTTATCCATGTTCAATTATCACTTTTTGTATGTTGGCCTGTGCTCCGCCCCCAGCCCCCTCCCTTCTCCAGCCTTTTGTAGTCAGGCACCAGTCAGTTTTTTACTCCTCCCTTGGAGGAAGGGCTTGGGCCTGAAACGTTGGCTGTACCTCCTATGAAAGTGACAACACATGTTGAGTTCCCCTGGCATTTTTGTGTTTTTAACTTATTTATGAGCAGAATACTCATCACATGGCAGATGTGCAAAGCACATTCCTCAGAAATATTGAATCCATAACACCTACTTTGTTTAAATTGTTCACATTAATCTACTGCTCATTTTAATCTATTGTGGAGAATTTTCCCACAAATGGAGGTGTCTAGATGTATCCTAAATTAATGGGTTTCTTTCCCTCTTGGGAGAAAAAAAAACTTGCGGGACCTTGTAATCTTGTACTGGATGAATTTTACATAATACAAGTGTCACTAATAAAATGTGACACAGGAAATGTGATAAACATAGCATGAAAGATTACATATGATTAAATTTATTTTTATTACAATACGGAATGATTTTTGGATTGTTACTTGAATAAAATAAATGTTATACATGGTTGAAGATTGAAATGCTAATATACTACTATGTGCAAAACCCAAGTCATCATAATTCAGAGATTGAAAAAAAGAAAATCTCATAATCCTGAATTTATAGCTTCCCAAACAATCCACTGCCAACCTAATAACGGAACAATAAAAATCCTTGCAATCCATGATGTGGTGTGATCTTAACTGATTAACTCCTGATTTTAAGATCAAAGTTTAACTTCACTAAATCAGTCAGAAGTTTATTATCATCAAACTTGTCTGGTTTGCTTTCAAATCAATAATATGTAGAATATAGGAAAGTACAGCACAGGAAAGGGCCTTTGTCCCATGTGTCTGTGCTGAACATAAACTCTGCAGCTTGGATGTCATGTATATTGCTCCATCCATTTCATATCTGTGTCCATCTCAAAGCCTCTACTATTGCACCTGCTTCCACCATTGCTCCTGACAACCCGTTCCAGACACCCACCACTGTCTGTACAAAAACATCTGCTCCGAGTGCCAGACACCACCTTCCCTCACCTTAAACGAGTATCCTCTTGTGTGTTTGAGACACTTTTATGCTGGGTAAAAGATGCTGACTCTCCATATTGTTATAAATCTCTATCCGGTCTCCCTCAGCCTCACATGTTCCAAAGACAACAGTTTAAGTCTGTCCAACTTTTCCCATGAATCAGATCCTCTGAACAAGGCATCAAGTCTTCCCAAGTGAAACACAAAAGTCTACAGATGCTGGGATTGTAGTATAAACAACTGAAATGCTGGAGGATCTCAGCCAGTCGTTACAGCCTCCATAAAAAGCAAAGATATATTGTTGACATTTTGGGCTTCAGCACTTTTTCAAGGATTAAGAAAAATGTGCTAGAAGCAGGAAATTTCAGAAAGTTTCCAAATTCAGACAATGCCGGCCGGGGGAGGAATGCAGGCCAACGAAAGGTGTTAATTGGATACGATAAGGGGAGAAGTGAGAATTTATCATGTTTGTGTAAAATGACACAGGGAAGGTGGCAGGGAAAGAAGTGAGGGGGCAGAATAATGAAAGGCAGAGAAGTCAGTATTAATGCCATCCAGTTGAACAGTGCCCAGTCAGTTGAGGTGTTGTTCCTCCAATTTACGGGTGGTGTCAGCCTGACAATTGGATGGAGAATTGAAATGGGTGGCCACTGGGAGATCCAAACTATTGTGGTGGACAGAGCTGAGGTGCTCAATAAAGTAATCACCCAGTCTGTGTCCAGTGTCTCCGACATAGAGGAGACCACAACAGGAGTACTGGATGCCTTCGATTTCCCCTGCAGATTCACAAGTGAACGATTTAAATTTCCCTGAAAAAAATGTAATTTGTTTTTAATGCATTGTCAATAAATAAATGTTATTTCCATTAACAATTTGCCGCACCAGTTTTATTTTTAACCCTGCAAATATTAATTGTGTTACACTTTCTACACATCTGAAATTTTGTAAAGAGGGAGAGCATAACCGGGGCACCCATTGCAATATGTACAAGTCCAAGACCTCAAGATGTAGAAATTGAGCATCCTTTCTGCAGATTTTAAACAATCCAAATTCACTCTTTTGTTTTCCTCTTAGCAAAATAATCTTTTTTAAATCTTATTTTGTATTAATATTCATGCATTGTTGCAAGTAGGGTACCTTTAGGAGTTTTGACAAGCAGTATTCATGGCGAGATGGATCAGTTCCAATTTGCCTGTCACAGCAATAGGTCTACAATGGATGCCATCTCAATGGCCCAAAACAAAAGGCTGCAACACCTGGACAGCAAAGTCATACATTAGGATATTCTTTATTGACAACAGTTTGGCATTCAGTGCCATTATCCATTCAAAACTAATCAGCAAACTCACTCACCTCCAGACCCCAATCAGTGTGGCTTGCCAAGAACATCTCAAGGTAAAGGTTCCATTATAGTCATGTAATACTATTTAGAATATAACCTACATGAAATTCTTTAACTTTGTCTACCAAAAGGAAGACAGTCACCAGCACCCCTTATGGAAATGAGGCCCCAGCAAGGAATGAACTCAGAAATCCCTGGTTTACAAGACCAATGCTCTAACCACTGAGCTATCAGAGCCTCTCCACATCTCCATCAGTACCAGAGCATACATAGCCCCCTGCTCTACTCACTTTATTCCTATGACTGTACAACACAACACCATTTACAAATTTTCCCACCAATCTACCATAATGGTCTGTATATAAAGGGGCGATGAATCAGCATACAGGAGGGAGATTGAAGGAGGGAGATTGAAAACTTGGTTGAATGGTGCACCACAACCACCTTGCACTCAATGTCACCAAAACCAAGGAGCTGATTGTTGACATCAGGAAAGGAAAACCTGAGATGTATGATCCAGTGATCATGGGGGATCAGAGGTGGAGAGGGTGAGCAAATTTAAATTCCTGGGAGTTACTATAAAATTTTTAAATTAATTTTAGGCATACAGTACGATAACAGGCCCTTTCAGCCAATGGGCCCATGCTGCCCAATTACACCCAATTAACCTACAACACCAGGTACACTGAAAGGTTGGAGAAAACTGGGTGGGAGAGGTATAATAACTATGGACTGGGACTAGGCAGAATAACAGTTTGGCACAGACTAGAAGGGCTGTAGAGCTTGTTTCCTGTGCTGTAAAGTTCTATGGTTCCTGAGGTGAGGAGTAGGATGCAGCCCTTCTGTAACTCAGTTTTCTTGATTCTTCTTGTTCTGCTCTCAATGAAGCTGTTCCTTTCATTTTTTTTAAACTTTATTTAAAATTTTCAAGAAAAAACTTATACAAAGTCCATAATATAAAAATGAAAAACTACAACTAGCCCACCCTCAGCAAACTCCGCAAGGGAAGCATACAAAAAACATTATAAAAGAAACACGTACAACAATTTAAGATATTACTAAACTCATACATTTCAAATATGGCAACATAATTATCATGATTATCATGTAAATTATATGTTATTTTCTCCATAGTTCCTTTCATTTCTCATCTATTTTCCAAATTAACACATTGTAGTCAAAATAATCTCTGAAGGTTATATCCCCAATGATAACTTCAATTAACCTGTGAAACAAACTCTAATCATTTTATGGAAATAAAATCTTTAACACTCACAAAGCAGCAGGAGCTTACCCATTACTAGACAAGCCCATCAATTCTTCATCACATACAGGATCACACACTTACATTCCGAAGTTGCCAGGTAGAAGCTGGTCACTTGACATATTTTCACTCCCGCTGAATAGAACATAAAACATTTCAGCACAGCACAGGCCCTTCAGCCCATGATGTTGTGCCAATTGATAGAAACCTACTAAACAAACTAAACCTTTCCTACCAGACACATATAACCCTTTTTTTCTTGGATCCATGTGCATGTATAACAGACTTCTAAAAGTCCCTATTGTACCAGCCTCCCCCACCATCCCTGGCAATGCATTCCCAGCAACCACTACCCTGTGTGTGTAAAAAAAACAACTTATCCTGATGTCAACTCTAATCTTTTCTTCCCTCACCTTGTACATATGTCTTCTGGTGTTTGCTATTCTCGCACTGGGGAAAAAGTGCTGTCCACCCTATCCATTCCTTTCATAATCTCATAGTCTAGAGATGGATGTAGTTCAAGTTTGTTGTCATAAAGATTGTACAACATATGCACGCACCAAAATGTTTACTTACTGCAGCCCCGAACATGTACTTTATCAAAAAAATCTACAATCATTTACATCAACAAAAAAAGATACTAAATACAAAAGATGGATAGACAATAAATATTCACAGTTAGAATCATAGAGCAATACGACACAGCATATTCTGCCCAACTATTCTGCCGAACTATTTTTCTACCTAGTCCCACTGATTTGCACCCAGTCCACAGCCCTCCATAACTCTCCCATCCATATACCCAGTCTAGGACAGTTTGGCACTGGACATTTTGGCCCGCATGCCCCATTCACCATCCTCTGGCTAACTTCATCCTACACACTGGCTGAAACCCTTGGTGTTGCAGAAACTCCCTCCCCCCAGGAAACTGCTCCCCCAGCAAATGAGGGCTTTTCATAGCTTATAGTGATATATTTAAATTATTAAAAACAATCAGGGAACAATTGTTATTCTTATTCTACAAATAATCACCTATTAAACAAGTGCATATTGTTTGCAGTTTCCATATGCATTAGTGAGGTAAACTACATACCATATGCATGGTGTCCAGGCCTCCCAGCCAAGTAACAAATCTGTAAATTAACCAACCAAGTGATTACAATAACAGTAAAAAAAACAACCTTTGCTTCTAGCCGAGAAGATGCTCAACATAGGGTGCAGTGCCATCTGCATCGAAGAAGTCGCCTCGGCACCCAGGCAGGAGCGGGGATCCCAGGCTCTACAATTCTTTCAATCTTAAAGGTTCAATTGACCCTCGGCATTTATTGACCCTTTTTCAATCCCCTAGCATTTTTTGACTCCTTGGACAGTCCCATTGACCCACAGGGCTCAATATTGACCATTTTGGAGACCCCTAGTGTATTGGATCAATGGCTAACATTTTAATAATTAATCATTTTTATGAATACTGGATTGTTTTTAAATGAGTGTTTTTAATAATTTTAAATTAAATTAATTATATATTCCACTCTATGTAATTAAATGTACAATAAAAATATTGTTATAATTTATTTTTCATTGTTCCCGGATTGTTTTTAACAATTGAAATATAATCTATGAAAAGCCCTTGTTTTCTGGGGAGCGGTTTCCCAAGGGAAAGGAATTTCTGCAACTCAGGGGTTCCAGGTCATGCTGCAATGTCAGGGGTTCAAGCAGTGCGGCAGGACAGAGTTGGCCAGCAGATGGTGATTGAGGCAGGGAGCTGGGCCAAAATGTCCAGCACCAGACTATGGGCACCAAAATGTCCAATTCCATCATACACCTATCCAAATTCTTCTTAAATGTTAAAATTGAGCTCACACTCACCACCTCAGCTGGCAGTCATTCCACACTCCCACTACTCTGTGTGTGAAGATGTCCCTTAACCCATGTCCTCTGGTTTGTATCTCACCTATGCTCAGTGGAAAAAGTCTACCTATATTTACTCTGTTTATTCCCTCATAATTTTAAACACCTCGATCTAATCTCCCCTCATTTTTCTACACTCCAGGGAATAAATTCCTAACATGTTTAACCTTTCCCTGTAACTCAGTTCCTGAAGTCCGGGAAACATCCTAGTAAATCTCCTCTGCACTCTTTCTAGCTTATTGATATCTTTCCTGTCGTGAGGTGACCAAAATTGCACACATTACTCCAAGAATAAAACATGAAAATCAGTAGAAAATTTGGTTGAAGTAAAAACACAATGCTGGAGAAATTCAGCAGGTCAAACAGGTAAAAGTAAAAATACAGAACCGATGTTTTGGTACCCCAAATTTTTTTGGATCAAACTGGATTTGTTAAAAATAGGAAATCTTCAGATAATGTGGCAAAGTTGATTAGTTTAATACATATCACTATAAGGGGTGAAATGAGTGTTCCAGAGGCATTAGATGCAAAAAAAAACATTTGATAGATTCAAATCGAATTTTCTTTTTAAAGTTTTAGAAAAATTTGGGTTTTTCAATATTTATTGTCTAGATTAAAATAATATAAGAATCCTACTGTGAAAGTAGTGACTAATGGTCAAATGTCAATAATTTTTCGATTGACTATATCAAGTAAACAAGGTTGTCCACTGTCACCGGCTTTATTCATTTTAGCAATTGAACTCTTTGCTGAATGAATAAGACAGGATTCAAAGATAAGAGTATTAAAGTGAATCAGGAAGAATGATTTTTTTAACAGATCTGTTAAATTTGTTGTGTCAACTTAAATTTAGATTAAAAGAATATGGAGAAGTATCTGGTTATAATTAACTGAGAAAGAAGTGCAATTGTGCCTCTTGTAAAGGGGGAATTATGTAAGTTGTAGGAGGGTAATTGATTTTAAATGGGCCAGATGTGGGAACAAAATATTTAGGTATTTGGGTGGAAGCTGATTTTTTTAAAAAATTAAATTATTCCCCATTAAGAAAAAGATTAAAGGAAGATTTGGATAGATGGAATATGTTACCTATTACTTTAATATGTAGAGTAAATTGTGTAAAATTGAATGCTTTTCAATCATTTCTTATTTTAATTCCTCAAAATTTCTTTTGAAGAATGTAATGCTTGTTAGGGATTGTTATGAGTCCAGAGGAGCCCAAAACCCAGCAGCAATAGAAATTCACCAAGACAAATGGTTACTTCAACAAAATTAATTTTTAATTATCTTTAAATATGAAAACAGGATCAAATTTAACTTATTACTATTAATTTAATCCCCTTCTAATTCTAAGCACTCATTTATGTAATGTTAAATTATAAGCTCAGAGAAGTTTTTTGATTCACAATCCAATCTCATTTCTCATTCCTCCAAATTCACTGGTGCAGATATACTGCACAGAATTTAACATTTATGAGTTTTCCAGCTCTGGTGCTTAAATGGTTACCATTGAGGAAGGTTCCTGTCAGTTTCAGAGAGAGGTTCATTGGTCGTTGGACACAAACAGATTCCTTCCGATCAGCCATTTCAGTGTCTTGCCGAAGAAACTTAGCCCATCAGGATTTTATTCTTCTGCAGGTCACCACAGAGTTCCTCTTGTTTCCCTTATTTCAGGTGAAACACTCAAGCCAGCCATTTCCTCTTGTATGGACCACAAGTGTTTTCAACAGGCTGAACTCAGAACTCACATTAGGGTTTCAACAAGCAGCCAGCTTGTCATGACTGCAGAAACCAGTTAGCTCTCTCTCTCTCTCTCTCTCTCTCTCTCTCTCTCTCTCTCTCTCTCTGTCTGTCTCTCTCTCTCTCTCTCTCCCTCTCTCTCACTCACTCTCTGCTTGCAAAAACCACATGACCTTCTTAGAACAGCAAACTGCAACCAGACAGATTATGGCACCAGTCCAAATCTTCTGATTCTGTTCATCTATTGCTTTCAAAACAATAATCCATTACCCCACAATATGTCCAATAAACACCTACCTGTGAAGTCTCTATAGGCATTCTTTAAAATTTGTGCAAAGGCACTCGGAGCCTGGACTGTCTGATTTGAGTAGAGCTCTAGCATTTAAATTAGATCTGTTTTTTGAAGCCTTTGTGTTTGTTTGTAACCTACACTAAAAACTCCCACAATCTATCTTCTTCAAAAATATATCTATATACAATATCAAAGCCCTTCAGCACAAACTTGAATCCTGGTTCCAATGAGCCATTCTCCAGTGATTCACAGCCTGTGTAAGTCCATTGACCTCAAGTCGTCAACAGCCCACACACTATGTCAGTCCTTCAGCCACTGAGCCCTTCGCTGGTCAGCTGCTGTGGTTACCTTCCCCGTAAGATCATCTCCCATGCTGCTGCTTCTCAATATGAAGTGTACTCCTTGTTTCTGGTGCCCTGTGTCAGTCCACAGCTCTCCCAGTGTCTGCACAAGTGATGCTATCTTGTGCAATGTACTCATTGAACTTTTTCATTCTTACACTATGTTCTGTAACTTGCAGTCTTGCTCTCAGAGCAGAGACTGAATAATCAGGTTATGGCGAGAAGGCAGGGGAGTGGGGCAGAGTGGGAGAATGGATCAGCACATGATGGACTGGCTGGCAGAGCAGTCTCAACGGGCCAAATAGTCTACTTCTGCACCTAATTCTTAGGTCTTATGGTCGTTTTCTTCATATGGCTTTGTTCACGCTAGAGAAAATCTTATGGTCATTTTCTTCATATGGCTTTGTTCATGCTAGAGAAAACTCACTAGATTGTTCATGGAAAATCCTTGCCCACAGAGCCATGGATAATTTCAGAATAAATTTGAATGAGTAATGAATGCTTATTTCTCATTGAACATGCATTTGTCCATGGGTCACATGAGAATCCAGTGCAGAGTGATGGGATGATTTCTGCATAATAGCTTCTGTAGGGAATATTTAAACATTGCACATGAGTGGTTTCCAAATTCAAGCAAAAAAAAGTATACTGTACTTACAGTGCAAGAATTGAAGGCAAGATCTAAAAGAAGAAAATAAATTCCATTGTTGACAATAACGTTTAGCAAAATTGTACAATAAAATCAGCACCATTTCATCTGATGCAAGGATCGACAAAGACTCGCCAAGGCAAATAGCGCCTTTGGAAGACTACACAAAAAAGTCTGGAAAAACAACCACCAAAGAAACACACGAAGATCAGCGTGTACAGAGCCGTTGTCATACCCACGCTCCTGGTCGGCTCCAAATCATGGATCCTCTACCAGCATCACCTACGGTTCCTAGAACGCTTCCATCAGCGCTGTCTCTGCTCCATCCTCAACATTCATTGGAATGACTTCATCACCAACATCGAAGTACTGGCAGAGTCCGCAAGCATCGAATCCATGCTGCTGAAGACCCAACTGCGCTGGGTGGGTCACGTTTCCAGAATGGAGGACCATCGCCTTTCCAAGATCGTGTTCTATGGTGAGCTCTCCACCGAGACAGAGGTGCACCAAAGAAGAGGTACAAGGACTGCTTAAAGAAATCTCTTGGTGCCTGCCACATTGACCACTGCCAGTGGGCTGATATCGCCTCAAACCGTGCATTTTTGTGCCTCACAGTTTGACCGCAGAGCCCACCTCACTGACAAAAGACAAAGGAGGAAAAACCCAACACCCAACCCCAACCAACCAATTTTCCCTTGCAACCGCTGCAATCGTGTCTGCCTGTCCCGCATAAGACTTGTCAGTCACCAATGAGCCTGCAGCAGACGTGGACTTTTTACCCCCTCCATAAATCTTCGTCCGCGAAGCCAAGCCAAAGAACAATAAAATATTATGAACTATGGTAAAAGATGTTAAAATATTATGAATATCATTTAGTTGGAAGGGCTTGAGAGGAGATTCCTCAGGATGTTGCTGGGACTTGGAGTGCTAGGTATGCTGAATATGCTGATACTTTATTCCCTCGAGTGTAAGAGGCTGAGGGGTGACCTTATGGGAATTCACAAAATCATGAAGGGCATGGATAAAGTGAATGCTCACAGTCTTTTATTCAGGAAAGATGAGTCCAAGAACTAGAGGGCATAGGTTTAAGGTGAGAGGGGTGAGATTTAAGAGGGATGCGGTGGGCAATGTTTTCACTCAGTGAGTGGTCCATATCTGAATGGAGCTTCCAGAGGAAACAGACGAAGCAGGCACAGTAACAATGTTCAAAAGACATTTGTTTAGATTTATAGATAGGAGGGATTAAGAAGAATGTGGACAAAATGCAGGCAAATCAGACTGGGCCAGACTGCTGACTTTGTCAGCATGGACAAACACCTGCTCCCTGCTGTATGACCCTTTAACTTGGAGTAAAAGTTTCTTAGGTTATTCTTGTTGCCCTTCGTACATGAAGGTACAACATTCGCTGTCTTCCAGTCTTCAGGAACCTCATCTGTAGCAATAAAGATTGAAAAATCTCTATCAGGCCTCTGGTAAACTCATCTATTGCTTCCCATACATTCTCAGAAACACCTAGTCAGGTATTGGGGATGTGTTCACCTTCATGCATTTTCAGGCCTCTAACACTCCTTCTCTGTAATGTTGATATGCTTCCAGATATCACATCTTCCTGCCTTGCACTTCCTCCCATAGCCTTCTCCTTGGCAAGTAGAGAAGCATTCATTATGACTGTGGCTCCTGAAACTCTTCCTACAAAACTCCATCTTGCTCTCCATATACTTAAAGAAATCTTTTAGCATTTCTCTTTAGTCTATCTTTAAGGATCTCTCTTGAACACTTTTTGCCCTCCTAATTTCCTTCTGAAGTGTACTCCTACTCCTACAATCAGAGGAACTGCAATTGAATGCCTTGAATTGCATTCTCCTGACCACTAGACGATGTCAGAGAAGGAATATCCCACCTCGGGTGAGATGCACAAAATCGGTGTCCCACGAGGTCAAGAGTTGATAACAAAATATAAGTAATACAAAAGATATCAGTTTTTTTAAAATTTACAATAGAAGAAACATCACATGGTACCAGGAGTAGGTATCAGCAGGAGACATGGAAAGTGTGAAGTCACCTGATGCTGTGAATTGGATGGGAATGTCGACCACAAGTGACAGTTTTCAAACAACGATTGTTGCTGTAACTGCAAGCCATTGGACTCTATAGTAAACTGGATGCATGGAAGATTGCACTGCTAATTACTGTGGAGGGACCTCATGCACTGGAGGTTTTCAACACATTTGCTTTTGCCAAGGCAGATGACCAGGGCAAGTTTGACAAGGTTATTGAGATGTTTGGTGGTGTTATAGAGTCTGTGTTGCGTATTGGCCTATGTGTTATGTGGTTTTATGTTAAAAGTGACAGTTTGCCTTAGATAGCCAAGGTGAAGGTGGACTGCTGAGAGAGTGGGAGACGGATTGAGCATGTGCAGAAAAATGATCTAAAAATTTCCGGACTTGGACGATAGACCACCACAGGGGCCCTGTGGAGTGGAAGAAGGCCCAGAGCATGAGTCATGGTCTGAAGGACAGTTTAGAATGGGATTAGTTGGGATTTCAAAAAGGATGAACTTTCTGAAAGGGGATAATTGAAGAAGCTGCTTTAGAACAGTTTCCAAAGGAGAAAACTTCAAAGGAAGTAAAGTTGGCTTTGAGAAAACTAGAGTTAGAGGAAAAAAGAGAGCCAGAAAGGAAAGCCAAATGGGAAGCAATAAGGCTGGCAGAAATGGAGGAGAGAGAGAAAGAATGGAAGCATGAGCTAGGACTAGCTAAATTAAAGCTGACCATAATGCAAGGAGTGGGAGAAGCCCAATACACACGTGCTGGTCAGGAGGAGAGGTTTCTGGTCAGTAGCGAAGTGAGGTTAGTTCCTCCATTTGAGGAAGCTGAAATAGACCAGTATTTCCAGCATTTTGAGAAAGTAGCTGTAAATTAAAAATGGCCACTGTGGTCACTCCTGCTACAAAGTGTTCTTAAAGGGAAAGCCCCACAGGTGTACTCGTGTCTCACTGTACAACAAGCAGCTGATTATGTATTTGGAAAGCAGGCTATACTCTGATCTTATGAACTAGTCCAAAAGGCTTATAGACAAAAAATCAGGAGTTTAAAAAAGTAGCAACCCAATCTTACCTGGATTTTGCTTATAGGAAGGTTGTGTGTTTTGATTGGTGGTGTCCTCCAATGAAAGAAGAAAATAACTTTGATTTATTGAGGGAAATCATTCTGAGTGAGGAGATTAAAAATTGTGTTTCTGATGACATTCAAGTGTACCTAGCAGAGAAAAATATAAAAACTTGGCAAGAATTGTCTAAATTCATCGAGGAATATGCTTTAACCCACAAGTCTAAGTGGACACCAGGGAAAATCTTTCAAAGGAATACTGCTGATAATCCAAGTATAGTAGAAAGAAAATCTAGAAGTGAGGTTAAAGGAAGATAGGAAGAGAAATGGGTGAAGGAAAATATTTTGAGTGTTATTTGCCACTATTTTAAGAAGCCAGGGCACATAATAGCAAATTGTTCTGTACTGAAAGGAAAGAAAGAGAAAGGGGTGGTACCAAATGCCTCTGTTCAGAGTGAGAAAGTTGGGGATATTTAAAACCAATCATGACTGAAGGTTTCATTTCAGTGAAAGAAGGATCCAATCAAGTGCCAGTTAAAATCCTGCAGGATACTGGAGCAGCCCAATCGCTTGTATTAAGCAACAATTTGAATTTTGGTGAGGAGACCGATACTGGAGATGTGAATTTAATTCAAGGCATTGGTGATGAAGCAGAGTCTATACCTTTGCATAGAATAGTGATGAAATCAGACTTAGTTAATGGCCCAGTTACGATAGGGATAAGATCAAGTCTGCCGGTGGATGGAATTTCTCTTTTGTTAGGAAATGATTTAGCAGAGGGTAAAGTCATACCTGCAGTGAAACTCACAAGTAAGCCATTGGTTTATGAGTCTGAAAATGATTTGGAAATCTACCCTGCGTGTGCCATTACTAGAGTCATGTCTAGAAAAAAGGTAGAGGTAGAGAAATCTGTGATGATCCTGTAGTGGAGGCAAGCAGTGAGGACAAACCCAAGGATCTAGCTTTGCTGTTGCCAAGAGAAGAATTAATAGCTAAACAAAAGCATGATCCTAATTTTGCT
Source organism: Narcine bancroftii (assembly GCF_036971445.1). Classification (NCBI taxonomy): domain Eukaryota; kingdom Metazoa; phylum Chordata; class Chondrichthyes; order Torpediniformes; family Narcinidae; genus Narcine; species Narcine bancroftii. The sequence goes on from NC_091475.1 coordinate 68,044,097, forward strand.
GGGATAAGAAATAAGATTCTGTCTAACCAGGAAATTGAAACTGTGCCAATAGGTTACTTTGTTCAAGATGGAATATTAATGAGAAAGTGGAGACCACAAGTGATACCTGCCAGTGAAAATTGGGCTGTAGTAAGGCAAGTTTTAATTCCCAAAACTTACATGAATGAAATATTAAAGTTGGCTCATAGTACACCTTTAGGAGGTCATCTTGGAGTGAAGAAGTTTGTAGAAAAGATAAAGAAACAATTTTATTGGCGGAAATTAAGAAAGGATGTTGTGAACTTTGGTAGAACTTGTTACACTTGTCAACTGGTGGGCAAGCCAAATCAAGGAACACCAGTGGCACCTTTACAACCCATCCCTTTCTTTCAGGGAGCCCTTCTCACCCTTCTCAAAAGTGATAGTGGATTGTGTTGGCCCATTGCCAAAAACCAAAGTAGGAAATGAATATTTGTTAACACTCATGTGCACAGCTTCAAGGTTTCCAGAGGCTATTCCCCTAAGAAACATTAAAGCAAGAACGATTGTGAAGGCTATGTTAAAATTTTTCACACTCTTTGGCCTACCAAGGGAAATTCATTCAGACCAATGGAGTAATTTTATGTCTGGAATATTTCAACAGGTGGTGTATGAATTGGGAGCCCATCAAATTGTATCATCTGCCTATCATCCTGAAAGTCAAGGGGCCTTGAAAAGGTTCCATTTAACTCTGAAAAATATGATGAGGGCTTATTGCATGGAAAATAATAAGGATTTGGATAAAGAAATCCATTTGTTATTGTTTGCTGTTAATGGCTTTAGTCCATTTGAGTTGGTGTTTGGTCATGAAGTCAGGGGTCCATTACTATTGTTGAAGGAACAGTGGATACATAATGATATACAATCAAATATGTTGGATTATGTTTTCAAATTTCAAAACAGATTACATCAAGCTTGCGAGATGGTAAGGAAAAATTTAAAAACTGCTCAGGGAAAAATGAAAATTCGGTATGATCAAAAAGCAAAAATTAGGGACATTAAACCTGGTTTCCAATGCAGTCAAACCCTTTGAGAGCTCAGTTTTCAGGACCACATAAGGTGAAATCAAAAATTAACCAGGTCACTTAAGTCATTGAGATGCCTGATCGTCGAAGAGAGACACAGGTCTGTCATGTGAACATGCTAAACCTTACTTTGAGAAAATTACTGAGGAGGAGACTAGCATTCCAACGTAGCTGCTAGTTATAGAGGACAGTAAGGAAGAGATAAGTTTCGTGGAAGGTCATGGAGCACACAAAGTGATAAGCCCCAAGATGAAACATTCTATAGTTTTGCACAACTTAGACACCAAGTTAATGCATTTGACTAAATCAGAAAGGGAAGAAATGAAGACATTATTTATGAAATTTAAGGATATATTCCCAGATGTCCAAGAAGAACTACTGTGGCTTGTCATGATGTGGAGGTCAATAATGCTAAGCCTATTAAGCAGCATCCTTACTGAATTAATCAGGAAAAGAGAAGATTGTTGGATCAAGAGGTGGATTATATGCTCAAAAATTATATCATCCAAAAATTGAGTTCAAATTGGAGTTCACCCTGTGTTCTGGTGCCTAAGCCAGATGGCTCAATTAGGTTTTGTACAGATTATCGAAAGGTAAACATGGTTACAAAGACTGATGCATTCCCTATTCCCAGAATAGATGATGGTATAGATAAGGTGGGGAAGGCTAAGTTTCTTACAAAGATTGATATCTTAAAAATACTGGTGTGGTCCTTTGACAGAGAAAGACAGAGAGATTTCTGCATTTGTTACTCTTTCGGGATTGTATGAGTATAATGTTATGCCTTTTGGGATGAAAAATGCACCTGGCACATTTCAGAGAATGATTAATGCAGTAATTCAGGGTTTAGAGCACACAGGAGCCTATATCGATGATTTAGTAATTAGTACGGTTACATGAGAAGAACACATGCTTGAATTAGAACAGTTATTTCAGAGACTGGTGGAAGCACACCTCACAGTGAATTTGCACAAGAGTGAGTTTGGTCATGCTACTGTAATTTATCTGGGTTATGTGGTAGGACAGGGACAGGTGGCACCGATTGGAGTGCAAGTATTGGCTATCACTGTGTTCTCTATACCTGGTAATAAGAAAGCTCTTCAGAGATTTCTAGGTATGATTGGTGACTATCGTAGATTTTGTAAAAACTTTGCAGAAATTGCACTCCCATTAACAAAACTACTTGGAAAGAAAGAAAGAAAAAATTATCTGGTCAGATGCATGCCAGGAAGCATTTCTGAAGTTAAAGGCCATTTAATGCCATCAGTCTGTACTTTTGTCCCCTAACTTTGAAAAGCCATTCTTTTTAGCTGTGGACACCAGTGACAAAGCAGTTGGTGCTGTACTGTTACAGAAGAAGGATGATGATGGAGTAGAACATCCTATTTCGTACTTCTCAAAAAAGTTTAACGACCATCAACGAAATTACTCGACCATTGAGAAGGAGTGATTAGTGCTTGTTTTGGCATTGCAACATTTTGATGTGTATATTTGTACTGCTCAAAAACCGTTAATAATATATACTGATCATAATCCATTAATTTTTCTGTCTAAAATGAAAAATAAGAACAGACAGTTATTGAATTGGAGCTTATTATTACAAGAGTATGGTTTAATTATGACACACACAAAGGGGACAGATAATTTAATAGCAGATTGTTTGTCAAGATGTTAATCTGGTAGATATGAATCTAATCACATACTTATTGTAAAAAAATTGAGTGTTTATTTTATTTATGTAATACTTCCATTAATTGTTAAAAAATTGTTCTTGTGGACCAATTTACTTTTAGCAGGGAGGTGTTACAGAGTTCTGTGTTGTGTATTGGCCTATGTGTTGTGTTGTTTTATATTAAAAAGTGACAATTTGCCTTAGATACCCAAGGTGAAGGTGGACTGCTGAGAGAGAGGTAGATGGACTGAGCATGTGCAGAAAATGAAAAAAATTCTGGACTTGGATGATAAACCACCACTGGGTGGTGCTGTGCAGTGGAAGAAGGCCCAGAGCATGAGTCATGATCTGGAGGACAGTTTAGAATGTTGGGATTTCAAAAAGGATGAACATTCCGAAAGCAGCCAGAAGGATCCGGACCAAGCCAGTGGTTCCTCTCTCTGCAAACAACACAATACAACTTTGAAGTTTGTGCTCTCTCTCTCTCTCTCTCTCTCTCTCAAAGATCCTTTGGCTTCAGTTTACCAAACAAACTGAATTTCGTTTCTGATCTTTGCTTCAGTTGAGATCAAAGTTTTGTGAGTCTTGTGTGTTTTGTGTCTAAATTTTTCTGTGTGCTGGTTGGAAGTGTAGCTTAAAACTTTGATTGTGTATGTTATATTTAGGTTGGGGAATTTATTAGTTTTACACTGTTATAGAAATTTGCATAGCAACCAGTGGCATTATTATAAAAGGGGGGATTTTGAATTAAAGTTTGAAGGTGAATTTTTTCATGCAAGCAGTTGCAGGTAGAGAGTTTTGCTACTTTTTTTTATAAATAGATGAAATTGAAAGCAAGAACATGCAATTTTGGGTGGCTGTAAGATGAAATGATCTGTGATCAAAATAAAGACAGGTTTCTATAAGAGTGGTAATTCTGCCTCGTCCATGGGAAAAAGAATTTCAGGGTTGTATGTGATGTCATGCATTACCCTGACAATAAATCTGAAATTAAATCTGAATTTAAGAGCCACTAATGCTAAAAGAGTAATTAGATGCAAGCTTTTTACTGAGGATAGCATTCTTGCGTACAATATGAGATTTTGAAAATAAAATGTTGTCATCATTTCATGTATCTATTAACATTTTTCTAACAATAAAGTTCCTGACTTTAAGAGTTCCAGCTGACTGTAGTGGGGTGTTGGGATATTGGGATGTAGTGGCATATTGAGACGGCTTTGCTTACCTCATTGAGGTGCTTCAGTTTATGAATGATCTGGTTTATGACTGGGTCAGTTCCTTTAACATTCACTTCATGGTTATTGGACTCTGCTTCGATTACATTGCCGATTACTTGCCATGTGTAACTGAGATAAAAGGCAGCATGGTTAGTGTAGTGGTTAATACAACACTTCTTTATTTCAGATTTTCAGCATTGATTTTTTTCCCAATTCTAAGCAAAAGATTTTAATTAGTTTACATTAATCAACAGCAACAAAATTGAGAAGCTTAATTTTCAAATATTTATCTGTGTGGCAGCATTCACAGGAAGACGTTGAATTTATGCTATCTTGCACAAAAGGATGCCATTAATCGTAGCCCATCAGTTATTATATTTTGACAGCATATCTCTGCCAATTAACTCAACTGATGGAAACAATTTTAATTGTTTTTCACTTGCCACATGCGGAACATTTTCCTGCAAAAAGGTCTTTGATACATCCATAACAAATACACTCATATCATAGATTATAATCCCACGCTAGTTTTCGAAGGAACATTCTCATTAAATGCTATTCAAAAGTTGCTGACACTTTATAATGCCTCAGTAAGGTGAACTAACAGAAAGTGCCCACTCTGAGCTCAAAACAATACTGGGCAAGCCACAAAGGAAATTGACTGAAAATTATTAATTTCTTTCTTTATAGAAATAATGGACTCACCATCTGTCCCCAATTTTCCTCTTGGTAATGATTAATATTCGTCATATCAGCTAAATGAAAAGAACAGTCTGGGGCAGGAATTAATTTTGTTTCACATTGTGACCAATGTATACATAATGTTTGGGACAAAGACACTTTCCTTCCTTTATTTGTCCATGTGCTCCACAGGTTTACATTTGTAATCAAACAGTTCACCTGTGATTAAAGTGCACATTCCACAAATTTGGAATGCCAAGAAGCAAATGGCTCACTGAAATGGGTTCTTGTTACCTCCATTCTGCTGATCAGAGATCATGGTATGAGCAGATAATCTGACAGCAGCTCAGATAGGGATGGGCTTCAGATGTCTGCCAACTGTTGCGCACTTGATGCCTATGGGATCGTTGTTGCCCAAACAAATCTTGTCACATGCTCTTATCTTAAAACACTGAGCCCTCACCTGGAGAACTGTGTGCAGTGCTGGTCTCTTTAATTGAGAAGGGACAATATTGGCCTTTGAGGCAGGATGTTCACTAGGTTAATTCCTGAAATGAAGGGGTTAGAGGATGGGGATTGATTGAGTAGCCTGGATATATACTAATCAGATTTTACAAGGATGAGGGGTTGGGGTGGGGGGCAGGTATATTTCAGTAACAATTGGGTCTAAAGCAGTGATTCTCAACCTTCCCTTCCCATTCACATCCCACCTTAAAAAATCCCTTACTAACCACAGAGCACCAATGACACAAGGATTACTTAAAGTGTAATGTGAGTGAAAAGAAAAAGATCTAGAACTAGAGAACATAGCCTTAAGACAGAGGAACTGGTTCTCCCAGAGAGTGGTGAATTTGTGGAGATCTCTGGTCAAGGAAGAAGTAGAGGCTGCCTTGTTAACTGAATTTAACAGAGAGAGAGATCAATTTTTAAGAATAGGGGAAATTAAGTGTTATGGAGAGCAGGTGACTAAGTCGTCCATGATCCTATTGAATTGTGGATCAATGGGCCAGATGGTCGAATCCAGCTCCTAATTATGATGTGATTGCACCATGCTTGGAGTTTAGTTGGAGAATGACAGCTGCTGTTAACGTGGTCCTTTATGTTTTGTTGAGAGGAATGTAGTTCAAGTGTGTATATTACCTTGCCGTAGGTTTTGTAAATTTAAAACAGCATCAATACAATTTTGGTGTGGCAAATGAGGGTCATATTGAAGGGAAGTGAATGGTGGTGTTCGCCAGGACTTGATGCAAGGTCCATTGTTTTTTCCATCAATAATAATGATATAGACTTGTGTATGCAAGGTGTGAATTTGTGAATAACTCAAAATATGGCATTGGAAACTCTGAAGGGAATAGTGGTAAATTTGTGTAGCGGTTAGTGCAGTTTGCACAGCGCTGTTACAGGGCCAGCAACTCGGGTTCATATCCCCCACTGTGAGGAGTTTGGACATTCTCCCTGTGTCTGTGTGGGTTCCCTGTGGGGACTTCAGATTCCTCCCATCCATCAAAATGTACCAGGGGTGCAGGTCAATTGGGTGTAATTGAGCAGCACAGGCTTCTGGGCAGAAAGGACATGTTACCATGCTGAATGTCTAAGTAAATAAGAGAATGTCCGCAGGACAGCCTGGTAGAATAACAACGTCTGCAGACTTTCCTGTGTCCTAGTAGAATGGACAGTTTTATCTGGAAAAATGCAAGATGATCTATGAGAGGCAATATAGAAAAATCTTCTGAAAGGGGTTAAAGTGCAGGGGTATCTGGAGGTACAGCTCCTTGGAAAGGGGCATGGAAGGTTGAGAAAATGGTTAATAAGGCAAATACAATTTTGGTAAAAACACACCAAAATGCTGGAGGAACTCAGCTGGTCTTTTCCGAATCCATAGGATCTGTAGATATATTGCCGCCGTTTTGGGCCCTTCTTCAAGGAAATCTCCAAATTCAGGCAGTGATGGCTGGGGGAGGAATCCAGACCAACAAAAGGTGTTAATTGGATATGATGAGGGACGAAGTAAAAATTTATCATGTTTGTGTGAAATGACAGAAGGGAGATACAGGACTGGGAGAAGGCAATGGGGGAAGAAGTTGAGGGGGTGTTTAAACGAAAGCTAGAGTAGTCAATATTAATGACCTTCATGTTTCACAATTTTGGACACTGAATATAAAAGCAGAACATTTGGTCAGGGTGGTCAGATTTAGAAGGTCCAGAGGAGATGGACAAAGATAGTTGCCAGAACGAGGAACTACAGTTACAGGGCGAGGTGAGAGAGGATGGGCACAGTTTTCATTGGACAAAGCCATGGGGGAAGTCTGATAGAGGTACACAAAATTATGGGTAACTTTTCCTATTGATGCAGCGATTTACAATTGGAGGTCAAAAGGTACAAAAGAAAAGGAAAAGAAAATTTGTTCTGCCATGTGGAATCGTTTCATGGGGCACATCTTTGGAATCGGGAATGGACTGGCACTGTATGTTTCATGACCTTTGAGATGGAATCAGGTAGAGTGTAAGGGAAGTTTCCGACACTGCAGAATAAAAGGTGAAGGTGGAATGAGCTCATTGCCCTGCTCGAGAGCTGGCATGAACATAACGGGTCAACCGGCCTTTTGTGTGGAAGCGTTCCATGCCTTTCTGATCAGTGAATGGGAAAGGGATGCATAGCTCAATGCCATTTCAGAACCCCGAGCATCTCAGAGATCTTGCAAATTGTTCTGAGGAAGTCCACCTTAGTGAAGCCCTGCCCCTGCACTGAGCCTCATGCCAATTCTGAAGAGCATGTGTGCACTAGAGAATGTAGCGGTGGCATTTATCATGCATTACACATTATCAGTGCCTCCAGCATCATCTAAATATTCAATGAGTTTACTATCATGAACTGCACAGGCCCAAAGCTTTAACCATTCTTTCTCTTCCAATGATGCTGTTCAACTCACTGAGATCCTCCAGGAGAGTGTTTGTGGCTCTAGCGTGATTTATTTTCCAAAATCACTGTACACATCATCATGGAATGTCCAGCTTATTGTTGGAAACACCACCATCCCAAATGAAACTACTTTTTACAAGGACTGCACGGTTACAGTGCCAGTTTTCGGGACATGGATTTAGATCCCACGCTGTCTGTAAAGAGTTGGTACGTTCTCCCCGTGTCTGCGTGCAGTTTCCTCCCATCTTTCGAAATGTACCAGGGATTATAGGTTAATTTGGTGTAATTGGGTGGCACAGGCTTGTGGACTGAAATGGCCTGTTACCGTGCTCTATGTCTAAATTAAAATTAAAATTTTTAAAAATATTTAATGGGATTGGATATTGTTTTAAATTTTTTAAATTCATGAGCCCAAAAGTTGCACAGGGCCTAGGAGTCAGATGAATGGTTAGAAGGGAGTGGCTGATATGAAGTCAGATGGTGAAACAGTCCATGCTTTTATTTTTGGATCTCAGGGATTGTCTTTTTGAGGCAAAGATTGGCAGCAAGTGGCCTGCAGGTCAATGGAGAGAGACGCTTGACATGGAATGAAAAGCAAGAAGAAAAAAAATGGAGAAACTGGAAATGGAAATGTAAACTGCTGGAAATATTTTACAGGATAGACAGTATCTGCTAAGAGATGTGGGCCAAGGTTTGAAGCCTCAACCTGTGGTGATCAGCGGAACTGTTAGTGTATCCAAGTGCGCAGAGCTAGAAATCAATCCCCTGGGTTACAAACACTAGGAAAATAGACAGTCCAATGGGCAGATACACGAGGATTAAATGAATTGCAGAAAAATAGAGTTTGGTGGGAAGAATGGTTCAACACATAGCCTTAAAGAGGTGGTAGATCACAAACACCAGGGTCCATTGTGTAGAAATCTTGAGGATGAAAAGATAGATTAACTGCTTTATTTTATATGAATAGTGCACAGAATTTGTGCAAAGACCAGCATAAAATGCTATTTTGACCCCCAGCTGGATGGTATCCATTTCTGAATTATTGTGGAGATGCACACTGGAATTGACTGCAAGATTTTAAGATTCCTTTATTGACATGTAATTGTATCCCCCAAACTCTACCAAGAGATGTGCATAGTCTCCCCAGATGACTGAGTCGCATTTCTTAGCTCAAGCCATTCAGCCCCATTCATTGGGTATTTTTTCGAGAAGTATTGAGTTGGTCTCAACAAAGTGATATTTCTGCAACATGGCTTAAAGGTGAGCAGGAAAACCACGTCAATGTGGACACTCCAAGGAGACTGCCGATTCTGGAGCAGCACCCAACACACCTGCATACCTGGAGGGGCTCAGTGGGGCGCCATTCACCCGCATACTTGGAGGAGCTCAGTGGGGCACACACACCCGCATACCTGGAGAAGCTCAGTGGGGTGCCACACACTCGCATACCTGGAGGAGCTCAGTGGGGCGCACAGCATCCATCCGCCCGAGCCCTTTAACAATCCTGCCTTGATGACGGGTTCTGGCCTGAAAATTCTGCCACTCTTCTTCTCCCACTAATGCTGTTCGACCCACTGAGACAATCCGCCCACCACTCCCTCCAGCAGATCGTTGCTCTGGATCCCAGCCTCCTGTGCCTCCATTCAGAGATGGTATTCTGGCTAGCCTTCAAGCCAATATCCTTATCGTCCTGCCACACCGGTACATTCACTCTTGGATTTTTTATTCTCTCCGCACTGCATTGCATCTTCCATTTCGGAAAAAATATGAGCAAGATGACGGTGTATTCTCTTTTAAATCAGGAAAATGGAGAGGGTATTCCATGTAAATGTTTAAAATCATGAATGATTTGGAAGCAAGTCAATTTTTTTTTAATAATTCCAATGCTAAAGAGGTAAATTCAGCTGCACCTACTCGTATCCCCGGCGTTTGCTGATGCCAATGTGTTGATAAAACTAGTGGAAAAGGGACAGCGGAAAGTCACCCGTTTCCAATTGAAGGTAGAACAGTCCGATCCCCAGGGATGAGAAAGTTCAGTGGAAAAGCAATTCTTTTTTCTTTGGCTTGGCTTCACGGGTGAAGATTTATGGAGGGTTATGTCCACGTCTGCTGCAGGCTTGTTGGTGACTGACAAGTCTTATGCGGGACAGGCAGGCACGGTTGCAGTGGTTGCAAGGGAAAATTGGTTGGTTGGGGTTGGGTGTTGGGTTTTTTCTCCTTTGTCTTTTGTCAGTGAGATGGGCTCTGCGGTCTTCTTCAAAGGAGGTTGCTACCCGCCAAACTGTGAGGCGCCAAGATGCATGGTTGGAGGCGAGATCAGCCCACTGGCGATGGTCAATGTGGCAGGCACCAAGAGATTTCTTTAAGCAGTCCTTGTACCTCTTCTTTGGTGCACCTCTGTCTCAGTGGCCAGTGGAGAGCTCGCCATAGAACACAATCTTGGGAAGGCGATGGTCCTCCATTCTGGAGACGTGACCCACCCAGCGCAGTTGGTTCTTCAGCAGCATGGATTCGATGCTTGCGGACTCTGCCAGATCGAGTACGTCGATGTTGGTGATGAAGTCATTCCATGAATGTTGAGGATGGAGTGGAGACAGCGCTGATGGAAGCGTTTTAGGAGCCGTAGGTGATGCCGGTAGAGGACCCATGATTCGGAGCCGAACAAGACTGTGGGTATGACAACGGCTCTGTACACGCTGATCTTTGTGTGTTTCTTCAGGTGGTTGTTTTTCCAGACTCTTTTGTGTAGTCTTCCAGAGGCGCTATTTGCCTTGGCGAGTCTGTTGTCTATCTCTTTGTCGATCCTTGCATCAGATGAAATGGTGCAGCCGAGGTAGGTAAACTGGTTGACCGTTTTGAGTTCAGTGTGCCCGATGGAGATGTGGGGGTGCTGGTGGTCATGGTGGGGAGCTGGCTAATGGAGGATCTCAGTTTTCTTCAGGCTGACTTCCAGGCCAAACATTTTGGCAGTTTCTGCAAAACGGAGCAATTAGTGTCCTGGTTAAAAGTAGCACAAAGGATTCCTTTCCTGGGACACTGCCTGGCCAATTAATCAGGATGCCAGTGGAAAAGGGGCTTTGTGGCATTGGAGTTTGACAAAATTTTAAAGTATTCCTGAAGTAAAAACATGACAGCCTTACACCTAAAGCAGAAGGTGCTTTAATTTTACCTGAAGTTGTTGTTTCTGCTGAGCGCTTCAACACGTATGTTAACTGATGCATGATTTTTTTTCTCAAATGTCACTTTGTGCAGTTGAATTGCACATGTGAACATCTCCCAGCATAATGGCAGCTACTGGGAAATTAATATGAGCAGATTGTGCAGAGTCTGGAAAGAAACACCGACTGAAATGGTTCCTATTGGGGAAATGGTTCCCAATGGTGGCTGCCATTCTGGCCCTTTCCACCTTACCATCTTCCCTCAGAGATTCTGCATTATGTCCTCTACAGAGGGTGTGTGTTGAGAGCTGAGTCACTGCCCATGATCATCTAGGAAATCACAGAACAGTGGTGATGCATTTTGACAGGACAAATCGAGAAGCTGAGTACAGGTTTATCATTGACGGTTAATTAAGAGCATAGATGAACAGAGGGATCTTGGCGTTCGTGCCATACATCCCTCAAGGGAGTTGCTCATGTTGATAGGAGAGTTTAAAAGTCTATGGGAATTTGGGCTACATTAATAGGGGGATTGTGTATAAGAGTAGAGAAGTTATGTTGCGGCTTTAGAAGTCTATGGTAAGACCACATTTGGAGAATTCTGTCCAGTTCTGAAAGGATGTGAAGGGTGTAGAAAGGGTGCAGAGGAGATTTACCAGGATGTTGCCTGGATTGGAGGGCATGTCTTTTGAGGCAATATCGGCAAAGCTGGGATTTTTTCTCTTTGGAGCATAGACGGATGAGAGGGGCCTTGATCAAGGAATAACAACCACTGGAGGACATGTGTATAAGATTAAGGGAGGGTAGTGTAGGGGAGAATTTAAGGGGAAGTTTTTTTTAAACACAGAATTGTTGAGGCTTGGAATGCCTTGCCAGGAGCGGTGGTAAAGGGTGAGATATTAGGGTCCTTTAAAAGACTATTAGATTGGCACATGGACAAAAGGAGAGTAGAGGGTTATAGAGTAGGGAGGGTTTAGCACTTTAATATGGTTCAGCACAACATGGAGGGCCGAAGGGCCTGTACAGAGCTGGAATGTTTTAATGTTTAATGCCACCTTGAAAATTTACAGCACGGTTCAAGAGAACAACCTCCTCTGATAAATTGTGACAGATTTTTCATTCATTTTCCGCTCCATGGATGGTCCCCACATGCAGCACTTGGCTCTGAATCAAAGGTGATCTCCAAATTTGGCAGATGTTATAGGGCATCAGAACATATAAAGGCCAATAAAAGGAGAAAGGTGGAAATAAGTATTCACTGACGTTTTGGTCCTTTAATCACTGGCTCCATCTTAATTGTTTGAAAATATCATACAATTTAATCAAAGTGAACCAGTTTCTTAATATTTTGTGACACAACAAGTATCAAAGCTTGTCAGAATCTGTTGATTAGTTTCAGGAAGCATTTCAAATTGACATCACTGTGATCTGTTGCAGAATGGACACAGCAATGATAGCTTATTCCAACAACAGCAACAAATTATTCTCAGCTCACTCTGCCTCTTCTCCGAATCTCTCAAAGTCCAACTTCTGTGGCATCTGCCCATCCAACACTCCTGTGAGCATCATTCATATATCACCAAGTGGAAGTTTCCAGGGTCACACATAAAGATGGCAATGTCTTTGCACTTCAGGCATGTGCATCGCCACTCCCTTCACAACCCATCAAAATATCTGATATGCTCACTTTTCAACAATGAAGTCGCTGTTTACATCCGGTACCGCATGGATGGCAGTCTCTTCAATCTGAGGCGCCTGCAAGCTCACACCAAGACACAAGAGAAACTTGTCCGTGAACTACTCTTTGCAGACGATGCCGCTTTAGTTGCCCATTCAGAGCCAGCTCTTCAGCACTTGACGTCCTGCTTTGCGGAAACTGCCAAAATGTTTGGCCTGGAAGTCAGCCTGAAGAAAACTGAGGTCCTCCATCAGCCAACTCCCCACCATGACTACCAGCCCCCCCACATCTCCATTGGGCACACAAAACTCAAAACGGTCAACCAGTTTACCTATCTCGGCTGCACCATTTCATCAGATGCAAGGATCGACAATGAGATAGACAACAGACTCGCCAAGGCAAATAGCGCCTTTGGAAGACTACACAAAAGAGTCTGGAAAAACAACCAACTGAAAAACCTCACAAAGATAAGCGTATACAGAGTCGTTGTCATACCCACACTCCTGTTCGGCTCCGAATCATGGGTCCTCTACCGGCATCACCTACGGCTCCTAGAACGCTTCCACCAGCGTTGTCTCCGCTCCATCCTCAACATCCATTGGAGCGCTTTCATCCCTAACGTCGAAGTACTCAAGATGGCAGAGGTCGACAGCATCGAGTCCACGCTGCTGAAGATCCAGCTGCGCTGGGTGGGTCACGTCTCCAGAATGGAGGATCATCGCCTTCCCAAGATCGTGTTATATGGTGAGCTCTCCACTGGCCACCGTGACAGAGGTGCACCAAAGAAAAGGTACAAGGACTGCCTAAAGAAATCTCTTGGTGCCTGCCACATTGACCACTGCCAGTGGGCTGATATCGCCTCAAACCGTGCATCTTGGCGCCTCACAGTTTGGCGGGCAGCAACCTCCTTTGAAGAAGACCGCAGAGCCCACCTCACTGACAAAAGGCAAAGGAGGAAAAACCCAACACCCAACCCCAACCAACCAATTTTCCCCTGCAGCCACTGCAACCGTGTCTGCCTGTCCCGCATCGGACTTGTCAGCCACAAACGAGCCTGCAGCTGACGTGGACTTTTTACCCCCTCCATAAATCTTCGTCCGCGAAGCCAAGCCAAAGAAAAAGTCCTAATGGCAGAGGTCAGATGCCTATTTATTTTAAAATTTAAATTTAGACATACAGCCCAGTAACAGGCCAATTTGGGTTATGAGTCTGTGCCACCCAATTTAACCTACAGCACGAGCATGTATTTGAAGGGTGGGAGGAAACCCGAGCCCCAAGAAAACACCTGTTCTGGTCCCGATTGCTGATGCTGAAAAGGCGTTGCACTAACTCCGATCACTGGCTCTGTAAAGGCGTTGCACTAACCCCGATCGCTGGCTCTGTAAAGGCATTGCACTAACCCCGATCGCTGGTTCTGTAAAGGCATTGCACTAACCCCGATCGCTGGTTCTGTAAAGGCATTGCACTAACCCCGATCGCTGGCTCTGTAAAGGCATTGCACTAACCCCGATCGCTGGCTCTGTAAAGGCGTTGCATTAACTCCGATCACTGGCTCTGTGAAGGCGTTGCACTAACTCCGATCGCTGGCTCTGTAAAGGCATTGCATTAACTCCGATCACTGGCTCTGTGAAGGCGTCGCACTAACCCCGATCAGTGGCTCTGTAAAGGCGTCGCACTAACTCCGATCAGTGGCTCTGTAAAGGCGTTGCATTAACCCTGATCGTTGGCTCTGTAAAGGCGTTGCACTAACCCTGATCGCTGCCTCTGTAAAGGCGTTACACTAACCCAGATCGCTGGCTCTGTAAAGGCGTTGCATTAACTCCGATCACTGGCTCTGTGAAGGCGTTGCAGTAACCTCGATCGCTGGCTCTGTTAAGGCGTTGCACTAACCCTGATCGCTGGCTCTGTAAAGGCGTTGCATTAACTCCGATCCCTGGCTCTGTGAAGGTGTTGCACTAACCCCGATCGCTGGCTCTGTTAAGCCGTTTCATTAACTTTGATCACTGGCTCTGTGAAGGCGTTACACTAACCCCGATCGCTGGTTCTGTAAAGGCATTGCACTAACCCCGATCGCTGGCTCTGTAAAGGCATTGCACTAACCCCGATCGCTGGCTCTGTAAAGGCGTTGCATTAAATCCGATCACTGGCTCTGTGAAGGCGTTGCACTAACTCCGATCGCTGGCTCTGTAAAGGCATTGCATTAACTCCGATCACTGGCTCTGTGAAGGCGTCGCACTAACCCCGATCAGTGGCTCTGTAAAGGCGTCGCACTAACTCCGATCAGTGGCTCTGTAAAGGCGTTGCATTAACCCTGATCGTTGGCTCTGTAAAGGCGTTGCACTAACCCCGATCGCTGCCTCTGTAAAGGCGTTACACTAACCCAGATCGCTGGCTCTGTAAAGGCGTTGCATTAACTCCGATCCCTGGCTCTGTGAAGGTGTTGCACTAACCCCGATCGCTGGCTCTGTTAAGCCGTTTCATTAACTTTGATCACTGGCACTGTGAAGGCGTTACACTAACCCCGATCGCTGGATCTGTGAAGGCATTGCACTAACCCCGATCGCTGGCTCTGTAAAGGCATTGCATTAACTCCGATCACTGGCTCTGTGAAGGCGTCGCACTAACCCCGATCACTGGCTCTGTAAAGGCTTCGCACTAACTCCGATCAGTGGCTTTGTCAAGGCGTTGCATTAACCCTGATCGTTGGCTCTGTAAAGGCGTTGAACTAACCCCGATCGCTGACTCTGTAAAGGCGTTACACTAACCCAGATCACTGGCTCTGTAAAGGCGTGGCATTAACTCCGATCACTGGCTCTGTAAAGGCGTTGCACTAACTCCGATCGCTGGCTCTGTGAAGGTGTTGCACTAACCTCAATCACTGGAACTGTAAAGGTGTTACACTAACACCGATCTTTGGCTCTGTAAAGGCGTTGCACTAACTCCGATCGCTGACTCTGTAAAGGCCTTACACTAACCCCGATCGCTGGTTCTGTAAAGGCGTTGCATTAACTCCGATCACTGGCTCTGTGAAGGCGTTGCACTAACTCCGATCGCTGGCTCTGTAAAGGCATTGCATTAACTCCGATCACTGGCTCTGTAAAGGCGTCGCACTAACTCCGATCAGTGGCTCTGTAAAGGCGTTGCATTAACCCTGATCGTTGGCTCTGTAAAGGCGTTGCACTAACCCCGATCGCTGGCTCTGTAAAGGCGTTACACTAACCCAGATCGCTGGCTCTGTAAAGGCGTTGCATTAACTCCAATCACTGGCTCTGTGAAGGCGTTGCAGTAACCTCGATCGCTGGCTCTGTAAAAGCGTTACACTAACCCCGATCGCTGGCTCTGTAAAGGTGTTGCACTAACCCCGATCGCTGGCTCTGTAAAGGCGTTGCAATAACCCCAATCGCTGGCTCTGTAAAGGCGTTGCATTAACTGATCACTGGCTCTGTGAAGGCGTTGCGCTAACCCCGATCGCTGGCTCTGTAAAGGCGTTTCATTAACTCCGATCACTGGCTCTGTGAAGGCGTTGCACTAACCCCGATCGCTGGCTCTGTAAAGGCGTTGCATTAACTCTGATCCCTGGCTCTGTGAAGGTGTTGCACTAACCCCGATCGCTGGCTCTGTTAAGGCGTTTCATTAACTTCGATCACTGGCTCTGTGAAGGCGTTACACTAACCCCGATCGCTGGATCTGTAAAGGCGTTGCACTAATCCCGATTGCTGGCTCTGTAAAGGCATTGCACTAACCCCGATCGCTGGCTCTGTAAAGGCGTTGCATTAACTCCGATCCCTGGCTCTGTGAAGGCGTTGCACTAACCCCAATCGCTGGCTCTGTAAAGGCGTTTCATTAACTCCGATCACTGGCTCTGTGAAGGCGTTACACTAACCCCGATCGCTGGCTCTGTAAAGGCGTTGCACTAACTCCGAACGCTGGCTCTGTAAAGGCGTTGCATTAACTCCAATCCCTGGCTCTGTGAAGGCGTCGCACTAACCCCGATCAGTGGCTCTGTAAAGGCGTTGCATTAACTCCAATCCCTGGCTCTGTGAAGGCATCGCACTAACCCCGATCAGTGGCTCTGTGAAGGCATTGCACTAACCCCACACTGGGAGATCCACGCTATTACGGTGGACAGAGCAATCTCCCAGTCAGCGCCAGTCTCTCTGATGTAGAGGAGACCAACAGGAGACCCAGATGACCTATGGAAAACTATCTCCTGGACAAAGTGGACATTCCAGATGAGAATGGAAATAATGACAGATTGCCAACCGCTGAGGCAGGGCCTAAATGACAGAAAAAACAAACCTGGACCAGTAGGGGCACTAAAACTTCACTCCCAGATGTTGCTCTACTGTCAAGAAGACGTGGAGGTCCTGAGGGATACCTTCTGGTGAGCAAATCCAAGGAAAGCATCCCGTCCGAACAGAGTACTTACCTGAGCACTGAAAACCTGAGATGTCCAACCAACTTGCCCATGTATTCACAGATATCTTCAACATCTAACCCCAGCCATTCGTGGTGCTTACTGGTTTCAAACAGGCCTCAATCCTACCTGTGCCAAAGAAGAGTGTAGTAACCTGCCCAAATAACCAGCGACACTCACATCCACAGAGATGAAGTATTTTGAGGGGCTGGTGTTGAAGTCCTGTCTGAGCAGCAACATGGATATTTTTCAATTCGCCTATCATAGCAACAGTTATGGCAGATGCCATCTCACCGGCTCCACACAAAGCCCTGGAACAGCTAGACAGCAAAGACGCACACATCAGGATGCTCTTTATCGACTACAGTTCGACATTCAACACCATCACCCCTCAAAACTGATCAGCAACTCCAAGAACTGGGCCTCAGTATCACACGATGTAATTGGATCATGGATTTCCTCACCTCCTGACCATAATCAGTGAGAACATCTCCATCGGCACTGGAGCACCATGCTCAGCCCACTGTTCTCCTCTCTATGCATCTATGACCATAACACAATTTACAAGTTTGTTGTATAAAAGGGGGTGAAGAGTCAGCATTCAGGAGAGAGATTGAAAACTTGCTTGACTTACTTAACAGCAACTTTGCATTCAAAGTCATCAAAACCAATTGTGAACTTCAGAAGGGGGGCAACCAGTGATTAACTGGGGTATCAGAGGTAGAGCAGGTGAGCGAATTTAAATTCCTGGGAATCACTAATTCAGATCCAACACATGAATGTCATCATGAAGAAAGTACATCAGCGCCTCTACTTTCTCAGGAGTTTGCGGAGGTTTGGTATGACATCGAAAACTTGGGCAAACGTTTACAGATGTGTGTGGTGGAAAGTGCGCTAACCGGCTGCATCATGGTCTGGTATGGGGACACCAATACCTGAGTAGAAAGATAATGAACGCAGCCCAGTACATCGTAGGCAGAGCTCTCGCCAGCATAGAGAAAATCTACATGGAATGCTGCTGTCGGAGATCGTGGGGATTGGCACTATCCAGAAATCACTCCACCACCAGGTTCAAGAACAGTTGTCACCCATCCACCATCAGAGTCCTCACGACAAACTCATTCATTTACAGACACTGTTTTTGGACATTATTTATGATTGAATATTTATTTTCTGTTTGTACTTCCTTGTTTACATTTTTATTCTCTATGTGTATTGAGTACAGTTTTTTTTTGCACTACTGGTCATTAGAAATTCTGCTTTGCTTGTGAGGTCATGTATGTTCTCTGATAATAAATCTCTACTTTGAACTGATCATTATACAACTGGGGAGCAGTCAGAGATTTGGACCTTTGACCAAAACTGACTTGAACCTTAGACATTTTCTGTACAAGTTCAACTAACTGCAACCATAGAACTATACAACACTGAAAACAGGCTCTTCAACGCCTTTAGTCTGCACCAAGCTATCATTTTGCCTAGTCCCACTGACCTGCACCAAGTCCATAGCCGTCCATACGTCTCCCACCCATGCACCTGTCCAAATTTGTTTTAAATAGTAAAACTGAGCCCGCATTCACCACCTCAGCTGGCAGCTCATTCCACACCCTCACCACTCACTTCGTGAAGTTCCTCCCCCTCATGATCCCCTTTCTCCCTTAACCCATGTTTTCTGGTTTGTATCTCACCTCCCCTCAGTGGAAAAACCCTCTGTCTATCCCCCTCATAATTTTGTAAACCTCTATCAAACCTCCCCTCATTCTTCTACACTCCAGGGAATAAAGACCTAACCTGCTTAACCTTTCCATGTAGCTCAGTTCCTGAAGTCCCAGCAACATCCTAGTCAGGGCCAGGGCCAGAACGAATGCTAGAAGGGGGCACAATGAAACACTCATATACTCGCTCAGTGGTGGGGGTGGGGTGAGGCGATGCTAGTCCTACATGCCAATGAACGTTAAGATCCTCCATCCCTCCGACATAGCAGACAAAAGCACTGCTTCTATTGCATCAAGCATCACAAGCTAGACCCTAGTGATGCTTGCCACACACTAGTGATGTCGGGTGCAGAGTCACTAGTAGGTGTCAAGCTAGACGCTAGTGAAGTTTGACGCATGATAATGATGCAGGCGGAGGCCGGTCTGTCAGCAAACGACAGCCATGACCATATGGGAGGCACAGCACTTCATTTGGGGGGCAATGCCCATGGGCAATGGCCTTTGGCACAGACCCTGATCCTAGTAAATCTTCTCTGCACTCCTACCTTTACTGATAGCTGTCCTGTACTTTGGTGACCAAACCTGCATATAATATTCCAAATTTGGCCTCCCTATGTCTTACACAACCTCACCGTAACATCCCAACTCCTATACTCAGTACTTTGATTTATGAAGGCCAATGTACCAAAAGCTCTCTTTGCAACCCTGTTGAACTGTCACACCACTTTCAGGGAATTATGTATCTGTGTTCCCAGATCCCTCTGTTCTACCACCCTCTTTGGTGCCCAACCATTTATCATGTATGTTATTTCTTGGTTTGTCCTTCCAAAATGCAACACCTCACACTTGTCTGCATTAAATTCCATCTCCCATTTTTCAGCCCATTTTTCCAGCTGGTCCAGATCCCTCTGCAAACCTTGAAAATTCCTCATTGTCCACAACACCTCCAATCTTTCAATACATTTGGAATTTTAAAACACACCAATCCCCAAATTGTGAGATTGCCAGTTTCCCTCTTACCTGCCTTGGTTTTATGCACAACTACACACCCATCAAGGTGGTTGACACTAGGGGGATGTGGCAAGATGGCGTAGAAGTGTTCCACCTCTCCCCAGCTGGATCATTAAATACCCAGATTTTTAATAGTCTAAAAATGATTAAAAATAAATTTATAGTTATTTAAATAACAGTGCTTTATGATGGCATCTAATGTGAAAAAGCCTAAACCTCATCTTCAGAAAAAACTACAATATAAAATTGTGAAAGAATTGAGGCCTACCTGTATTGCTGAACCCATGGAGTCGTTATTGGGACTCACCAAGCCTCAGAGGGCTCTAGCCCGTTCAATTTTGACTCTGGTGCTGATCCTGCATCTGCAAGATGGCACTGACACATCGGTGAGTTCGATCATTGCTGACCCAAGTTCACGTGAAGTCGTACACGTGGGCAGCATGGCCGATAAGGGGACCCGTGAGTCTGCAATCCCACTGGGCAGCCCAGTGGCATGCAGGGGAGCGTCGAAAGATGCCTCTACATATCCGAGAGCTTCGCCTAACCTGCATGTGGCATCATGGACCCGGGAGCTATTGGACAAAATCAGCACTGTGGCGGAGCCTAAGCGCTGGTGTTCTGAAGAGGTCGGGGTACCGGCGGCAGGTGTCCAGACCCGCAGTCATTCAGTTAAGGGAACTGTGCTGACTGAGGAAGAAGAGGAATTTACCTTATTGGAATACGTCCAGAAGGAGGAGCTTGCTGTTAAAGAGAGTGAATCTCAAAAAGTGGAACTGGAATTTGGACTGGATTCAGTGTTTACTGTTTTGGAAGGGATTGCTGGTCAAATACAGCAAATGCATAATATGTCAAAACAAATATCAACTCAAATGACTCAAGGATTTATGGAGATGAAAATTAAAATGAATACTTTGTGTGATGAAATGTCAGCTGTGAAGCAGGAAATTACTGTAGTTAAAAGTGATATTAATAAATGTATACAATCAGTAGATACTGTGCAAGATAATTTTAAGAAAATTGAAACAGCTTTCTCTGAGTGTCAAACTCAGGTGGAACGAAATAGAGAAAAAATTGAAAAAGTGGAAGGCTCTTTTGTAGATTGGGGGTTTCAGAAAAGAGATTTAATGAAGAAAATTGATTCGGTCGTATGCATTAAATGGTAGGCTATTGAGATGTGCAGAGCAACAAAGGGATTTAGGAATGATAGTAAATTGTACCCTCAAGTGGCCAAAGTGGCCTGTTCTGTGCTTAGATAGTGGTTATATGGTTATATGCTTATATGGTTGGAAAATCAAAGTGATGAAAATAATGTGAAAATAGTTGGTCTTCCAGAGGATATGGAAGGTGCTGACCCTATAAAATTTTTAAGCACTGTATCCCAGAGGTGCTGGGTAAAGAGTCTTTCCCTGAAGGTTTGGAATTGGATAGAGCTCATAGGGCTTTGAGAAAAAGACCACTTCCAGGACAAGCACCGAGAGCAGTTTTGATTCGTTGTTTAAAATATCAAGATCGTGAAATGATTCTACATATGGCAGTACCGAATGCAAGACAGAATAGATTTCCATTCATGTTTCAACATAATAAGTGTTCTTTTATGCTGATTTGAATCAGGAGGTTATTAGAAGATGACAAGACTTTAATATGGCTAAAGATGTTTTGTGGCAAAAAGTTTACAAGTTTGCTTTTCGTTATCCTGCAATTTAGAAGGTTTTCTATTGTAATTTTCAATCTCAATTTTTTGAGAATGATCATGGTTTTTGCCAATTCTTTGCCAGAATTGCCAAAATTGCGAAGAAATGGATCTCCTCCTCCGTTATCTCCTAAGAAGAGAGTGAATGGAAATGGAAATGGACATGGGAATGGAAAGTGTGGAAAGTATGGAAAGAATGGAAGGAAAGAAGAGTTGACAGAGAGTCTTCTTGATGTTGAAGGTCCAGAGCAGTCATTGGGCTTGGAATCATTGGGTTGAATATGTGGACTCTTTTTGATTGTGTTTGATTAAATAATCAATATCTATCTAGCTCGGGGGGTGGGGGGGGGGGTGGATGACACTGAAAACTTTGATAGTCATCTGCCACTAGTGGGTTTACCACACCCAGTTTTTTAGGGTATTACTACCTTTGGGTGGTTTTCTGGGGTTTTTTTAAATTGTTTTATTTTTATTTTTTGAGGGAGTTTTCTTTTCTGGAAGAATTGTAGAGAGGAGCATTATTTTATAGTGTATCATTACATTAGTAGTTAAAAAAAATGTCTCAATTGAACTTTGCAACTTTTAATGTGCAGGGGTTAAATAATCCAATCAAGAGAAAGAGAATATTGGAAATATTGAAATATGAAAATTTATATTGCTTTTTTACAAGAAATGCATTTGACTGAGAAAGAACATTTGAAATTGAAAAGGGATTAGGTTGGTCATGTTTTTGCTTCTTCTTTTAATTCTAAGGCAAGGAAGTAGCGATTTTGATCCATAAAAATTTACCTTTTGAATTAGAATATTTAGAGGGGTATGCTGGTAGGGTGTTAAGAGTGAATTGTAAATTTTTTCCTGAATCGTGGACTTTGTGAATCTTTATGCCCCTAATATAGATGATGAGCAGTTTATCTCATAAGCTTTTTTTATTGTTAACTCGAGCTAATGAGAATGTTTTAGTTGGTGGTGATTTTAATTATGTTCTCGACCCTTTATTGGATAGAAACCCAAAGAGTATAAAGAAATCAAAGATGGCAAAACAAATTAATGAAAGATTTATATTTGGTGGATATTTGGAGAAAAGTTAGCCCTACAGAGAAGGATATTTCTTTTTATTCTTCAAGACATGATTTATTTTCTAGAATTGATTTATTTTTGGTATCAGCACATTTACAAGATAGAGTATTATGAGCTGAATATCTTCTTTTTTTTTCTTTGGCTTGGCTTCGCGGACGAAGATTTATGGAGGGGGTAAAATGTCCACGTCAGCTGCAGGCTCGTTTGTGGCTGACAAGTCCGATGCGGGACAGGCAGTCACGGTTGCAGCGGTTGCAAGGGAAAATTGGTTGGTTTGGGTTGGGTGTTGGGTTTTTCCTCCTTTGTCTTTTATCAGTGAGGTGGGCTCTGCGGTCTTCTTCAAAGGAGGTTGCTGCCTGCCGAACTGTGAGGCACCAAGATGCACGGTTTGAGGCGATATCAACCCACTGGCAGTGATCAATGTGGCAGGCACCAAGAGCTTTCTTTAGGCAGTCCTTGTACCTCTTCTTTGGTGCACCTCTGTCACGGTGGCCAGTGGAGAGCTGGCCATATAACACAATCTTTGGAAGGCGATGGTCCTCCATTCTAGAGACGTGACCTACCCAGCGCAGTTGGATCTTCAGCAGCGTGGATTTGATGCTGTCGGCCTCTGCCATCTCAAGTACTTCGATGTTAGGGATGAAGTCGCTCCAATGAATGTTGAGGATGGAGCGGAGACAACAAAAGTAAAGAAACAATATACGGCAGAAAGTTTAGAGTTAGAATATAAGATTGCTGAGTTAGAGAAGGATTTTCAGAGAGGGGTAACAGAAGATTTAAAAATTGCATTGGAGAGGTTGAAGTTGCATTATAATACTTTACAAACTTATCAGTTTGAGCGCTTAATTAATTGATCCAAACAACATTATTTTGAGTTGGGTAAAGAGCTCATAAAGTACTTGCTTGGCAATTGAAAGCTGAACAGACGTCTCAGATTATTAATGCTGTTAAGAAGAATTCAATAATAACATAAGCCTCAGGAAATTAATGACTAAAAAAAAAAACGATGGAGTTTATCTTTAGACATATGAGCTCTATGAACAACTTTAAACTGTATCAGTGAATGTTTTGCACATAGAGAAGAGGAGTTTACTAGTCGCAGAATTTTATTCCAATTTTCATTGGAAATATGAAGGTTGAGTTCTCTTTCCCAATCATTTTTAAACTTTCCAAAAGTCCCAGAATTTATTTTTGTAATTATATTATATAATTTAGATATCACACCTTTTGGAGGGAATTTTGAATATAGTATATCCTCTAAAACAGTTGTAGTCTCCCAATTGGGAAAAGAGGGTAAAGTCGAAACTAAGAAACTCCTAATCTGCAAATATCGAAAGAAATGAGATCTAGGTAAATCATATTTCATGGATAATTGTTCAAATGACATGAAAGAGTTATCCAAGAATAAATCCGAAAAGCATGTTATACCTTTAACTTTCCAGAGTAAATAAGCTTGATCAATTAGAGAGGGATGAAAAAAGAAATTTAGTACAATAGGGGTTTCCAAGATAAAATGACTTAGGCCAAAAAATCTCCGGAATTGAAACCATATACGTAGTGTATGTTTAGCCATTGGATTATCAATTAGTTTATATAGTTTAGTAAGAGTAAAAGGGAGAGCAGCTCCCAAAATAGAACTAATTGAGAAATTTTGTACCAGTTTAATTTCTAAATTTTATTTTCATATCGATCCTATATGTGATAAATGTCAATTGGAAATAGCTTCCTTTACACATATGTTTTGGTCCTGTCCCTCTTTACAGAATTATTGGAAGGAAATTTTTTACATTATATCTACCGTTTTGAATATTGATTTACAACCACATCCCATTACTGCAATTTTTGACTTATTTATCTCTTCCTGCGGATCGTATGATTGCTTTTCTTACACTAATGGCTAGAAGATCTATACTATTGAATTGGAAAGAGGTTAATCCTCCCACTGTTTTCAATGGTTTACCCAAACTATACTATGTTTAAATTTAGAGAAAATTAGAAACTCTGTCTATGAATCCCCTTCTAAGTTTGAGTTAACCTGGCGACCATTTATTCAATATTTTCATTTGTGGTGAGTTGATCTGGCTCTGTTTTCTTTTTATGATTATGTATGATAATTGGGCTGTTAGATGAGATCGGAGTGATCAGCGTGATTTAGCTATATCGGTAGGTTTTTTTTTAAGTTTTTAATTCAGATTTGTTTTTTCTTCCTTTTTGGGTTTTTTTTTTCTTCTCTCTTTTTTTTATATATTTTTATTAATTATATCATTATTTTTTAGAGATAGTTCATACTCTAAATTGATCTAAATTTTTTTTATGATATATTTTTATTCTGCAATATTATTGTTTAATATCTCTATATTAATTTGTTACTATGTATTTTTCATATCTCTTTGAACTGTATGTGTTTATAAATTATAATAATAATATAAAGATTGGAAAAGAAAAGGAAATTAATGACTAATTTTATTCACTTTATCAAAAATTATATACTTCTGAAGGGAAACCGGATAATGGTTTTATTGATTCTTACTTATCTAAACTAAAGTTACCGGTATTAGATGGAATTGATGTTCAGGAATTGGAATCTTCTTTTACGGATTTTGAAATTAAGGAAGCTATTCAGGAAATTCCAAACAGAAAGTCCCCAGGGGACAATCGATTCCCTGTGGAATTTTATAAAATTTTTTATGATGATTTATCTAATGAATTTGGAGAGGTGTTGAATCAAGTTACTGAAGATCAGAAGTTATCAGAATCATGTTCAAGAGCTTTAATAACTGTTATTCCAAAATAAGATAGAGTTCCATTGAAAGTGTCTTCATATAGACCTATTTCTTTATTAAATGTGGATTATAAAATTATAGTGAAACTATTAGCTAATAGACTCGCTAAAAATTTGCCTAAATTGGTACATATTGATCAAACAGATTTTATTAAAAATAGAAATGCATCAGACAATATACTTCAATTAATTACTTTGGTCAATGCATACTAACATTAGATGCAGAAAAAGCTTTTGATAGCATTGATATGGTTGAGTGGAATTTTTTTATTTAAGGTGTTAGAGAAATTTAAATTTGGCCCTTTATTTATTGGTTGGGTTAAGGCTTTATATACGAACCCGATGGCTAGGGTGGTGACGAATGCACAGATTTCTTTACCATTTAAATTGTCCCGTTCAACTCAACAGGCTGCCCATTGTCACCAGCCTTATTTACATTGGTAATTGAACCATTAGCTCAAGCTATTAGAACAAAATGAAGAAATTAGAGGGATGTGGGTTAAGAATGAAGAATATAAAATTAATTTATTTGTGGATGACGTGTTGGTATATTTAATGGAACCAAAACGTTCATTGAAACAATTGCAAGAGTACTTGTTGAAAATTGGAGAATTATCAGGATATAAAGTTAATTGGGACAAAAGTAAAATTTTACCCATTGGAGTGGGAGATTATTCTGAATTTAAAATAATTACAAAATTAAGGAGGACAAGTAAAATTAAATATTTAGGTGTGTTTATGGATATGAATTATCAATCATTATATCAATTAAATTATGTACCTATATTAAGATGGATTAAAGCAGATTTGATTAAGTGGAAAGATGTTCCATTAACTTTGATTGGTCAGGTTAATTGTATTAAAATGAATATTTTTCCACAAATTCAATATTTATTTCAGTTACTACCTTGTTTATTTTCTAAGGGTTTTTTTTCAAGATTTGAATAAAGTAGTGATAGAGTTTTTATGGAAAGGTAAATTAGCTCAAATGGCGCTGCATAGACTTACATGGAAATATACGCTGTGTGGATTACAATTTCCACATTTTCAAAATTATTATGAAGCGGCCAAGTTGAAGTTCATAAGTAGATTGATGGATTTAGATCAGCCTCCTAGCTGGGCTAAAATGGAGATGGCATGTAAAGTACATGAATTTATATTTCATTGGATCTTGAATTTGTTAAAGTAACATGATATGCCAATATTGAAACATTTGTTAAAGATTTGGTTTAAAAAAATAGGGTGTTAGGGTCGAAAGATAAATTATCAATTTTAACCCCATTGTATCCTTAATCCTTTTTCAATGTTTAATAATCATTTAAAGACTTGGGATTCTAAAGGTATAAAGACAATACAAGATTATTTTGTAGAGGGCAATTTCTTTTTTTAATCAATTGAGAGAAAGATTTGATATACCTGTTAATACTTTGTTTGCGTATTATCAATTTAGAGCTTTGGTAAAAGATAATTATGGTAAAGAGGTGACTTTACCAACTTTGTTGAGATTTGAATCTTTGATTTCCTCTATACCGAATATTTCAGATATGTATAATTTGTTACAAGATAGTATGGATAAGCCAGATTGGGAGAAATCTAAACTTAAATGGGAGTGTGATTTAATGTTTATTTTTCCTGAAGAAGAGTGGACAAGTATGTCTCAAGACAATGTAATTAAATTGACCAATGCGCACTATGGAATGGTTAATTATAATTTTTTACATCAATTGTATTTGACCCTGGAAAAGTTAAAAAAAATATGGATTTAATAATTTGGATTCTTGTTTTAGATGTGGTTCATGTATTGGAACTTTTTACATGCTGTATGGAATTGTGTTAAAGTTCAATCATTTTGGTGAGGTATTAAAGTAATTTTGGAGAAATTATATAATTTTATGCTATTGCAAAAAATCCAACAATTTTCTTTTTGGGAAATTTATATTCATTAAGAGGAATGGGGTTGGATAAAATTCAAATTGCTTTTGTACATTGGTACTATCAGTAGTGGGTAAATGTGTTGCAAGTACTTGGAAAGATGATATTGAGATTAATATAGCTCGTTGGCATAATGAATTGAAAGTATGTACTTATACTTTACATGATCATTATTTTTCTTTTGTTAGTAAGTGGCCACTGTATTTGAAATATATGCATTTAGATATACTACTTTGAAATGCTGTTAATATTTTCTTTTTTTTGCTCCCCTTAAGGGAGCTGGCTGACGGTGGGGGGGAGGGGGGTGGATATTAATGAAAAATTTTCTTTGACTATTTATACTCCATGTATGTTTCTGTTTTATTTTAAATAAAGTTTTTTAAAAAGGTCATTGACTCTAAACTTCATCCTCAGGGAGGAGATTAGAAACAGACAAATGCTGGCATTGGCAGTGAAACTCGCATCCTGTGAATCAATAAAAATCTTGGCACAACAACAAGCCAATCACTGGAGTGGCTCATGGTTTTGTCAGAAGAGAACCATGTAATTCCTGTCAAATAAAAGGGGGTCATTCAGCCTTTATGTCCATGCTGGCAAAATGGAACTCTCCTTTCTATTTCTGGATCTCAGATTGCAGCCTTGGAGTTTATGACATTGACTTGTTACACATGATGTAAATTTCCAACTCCACCCTTCTTTCAGATATCGAATAACAAATACCAACCATCCTTAATGAAGAAAAAAATTATTTTCTGCATTTCAATCTTAAATCTGCATCTGTTAACTGTTAAGAGAGATGGTCATCCTGGCCAAAACCCTTGATTGATCAGATCTCAATTCTGTCCTGTTACACCACTTTTTATTTCCACTCACATACCACTTTAAGCATTCCCTATGCTAAAGGTGCTCAATGATTACTAAGGGATAGCTTAAGGTGGGATGTGGGTGGAAAGAAAAAGTTTGAAAACCACTGTTTTAATCATCCCTAATGGACTAGTTATATGCACAGTTTCAGAAAGCCAAAGGAAATGGGCCAATGACAATTTTTTCCCCACGCAAAATATTTCAGTAATAATTGGGTGATTCTCAACCTTTCCTTCCAACTCACATCGCTCTTTAAGCAATCTCTTACTAATCACAGAGCACTGATGGCAGAGGGATTACTTGAAGTGGTATGTGAGTGGAAAGAAAAAGGTTGTATTACACGAAAGCCAATTCTGTCGAACTATTTTATTCATGGCTTAAAATTCTAGAGTCAACCAATATTCTCATGAATTCATCTCAACTCTCTTAAGTCCCATAGGAAGGATATTATTCTGTGAGCTTCCCAGCTCATTTTGCATTTACCTATTTTATGCCTTGACCAATCAATCCTTATGCCTTCTTAACCAATTAGCTGCATGCTGCTACCTGAAGAAATCGAGGAAGGTTAACTCCAAAAGCTCTCTTGTCCAAATATTTATTGTCCATTCTCTTACCTTATTTGATCTCTTGGAATCTATTTCTTGCTTTTCTGGATTGAACTCCATTTGGCAGTACTTTGCTTGCTTGGCAAGTCTATTGAAATATTCCTGCAGTGAATAATGTTCCCCCTTGCAATTAGTCACACCTTGTGGGTCTAAATCATAAAACCCCACCATAATGCAGTTTTCCAGTCACTTACTGTTACAAGATTTAACCAGAAACCACAAAGAAGCCACATCACACAGGGTAAAGATGAACAATTACTTTATTAACAAAAAAATCATCTTCAAATTTTAATTCAAAATCCCCCCTTTTATAACAATGCCCACTGGTTACTATACAAATTTCGATAACTGTGTAAAACTAATAAATTCCCCAGCCTAAATATAACATTTGTAATTAAAGTCTAAGTTATATTTCCAACCAACCCACAGAAAAACTTAGACACAAATCAAACAAGACTCACAAAAACTTCAAACTCAACTGAAGCAAAGAGCATTAACAAAATTCAGTTTGTTTGGTAAACTGAAGCCAAAAGATCTTTGAGAGAGAGAGAGAGAGAGAGAGAGAGAGAGAGAGAGTGAGAGAGCACAAAATTCGAAGTTGTCTTGTGTTGCTTGCAGAGAGAGGAACCATTGGCTTGGTCTGGATCTTTCTGGCTGCCTTCGGAATGTTCATGCTTTTTGAAATCCCAACATTCTAAACTGTTCTGCAGACCATGACTCACGCTCTGGGCCTTCTTCCACTTCACAGCACCACCAAGTGGTGGGTCTATCGTCCAAGTCCAGAAATCTTTAGATCATTTTCTGCACATGCTCAGTCCGTCTACCACTCTCTCAGCAGTCCACCTTCACCTTGGCTCTCTAAGGCAAACTGTCACTTTTTAACATAAAACCACACATCACATAGGCCAATACACAACACAGAACTCTGTAACACTCACCCAAACATCACCATGAAGTTCTTCCAAGACTGGTCTCTCAGTATCCCTGTGCACAGCGAGTAACAATCTTTCTTTACAGGGTTCATCAAGGTTAACATTCAATCAATAAATAACTCCCATGTTTGAGAAAGGTCAGTAATTGAGATAAATCATATGGAACCATAGATCATGACCACATAGAAACAGCTCCTTCAGTCCATCTAGTCTGTGTCAAATCATTGTTCTGCCTAGTCCCATTTACCAGCACCACGACTATAGCCCACCCCTCCATTTAACTCTCTACATTTTTCTTGTGTGCATGTACAGACCAGTTGCTTCAGTCTACTCAGAGAGCATGACTTGAATACTCTATTCCTGAAAAAGAGAACCTTGATTATGATGTGAATGTAGCTGCTAATTTTAAACTGTATATCTCCTGCTGCCATATTTCCTGGCGTCCATGGAAGATGAATTGCCAAGCATTCTGATTGGCCAGCATTGACCAGAAGCTTGGTCTTCAGGCCCAAGGACTGAACTTACATCAGTTCACAGATGCTCTGCATTTTCATAGTGCTTTGAAATAAAAGCATCTCCACAGTAAAAATACGCTGCTGCCCTCTTGTAAATTAGCTTCCAATATTCACATCAGCACAAAGAATCCAGGCAAAGAAACATTATTATACTGTGGAGGCTACACAATGTCACAGCATGCATCAAGGAGCCTGTAGGTCTGTGACAGTAGAGGTAAACTAACATCTCCACTTTCATAGAAGAATGAGGTTTGGCATGTCCCCCTTCTCCTTCAACAATTTCCATAGGTACACAGTGAAAACAGACTGTATACCATGGGAGTTGCTCTGTTGAAGATCAGAAGTTATAGAAGGAAATTAATGCAGCTCAGAGTACAACAGAAATGTTCCTCTGTTCCACGGACTCCCTCAACATCTCTCACTGCCTATGACAGGCAGCCAACATATCTAGAACCCATCATGAACTAGACACATTCTCCTCAACCTCGTCCCCTCAGGGAGAAGACAGAAAAGGGTAAATCATGCACTAACAGGTTTAAATGCAGCATCATCCCCACAGCCATCAGGGTCCTGAATGAACCCCACCCCATCATGCTGCACTTGTTTGGGGCTAATTGATCATTATAATCATATGCTCTTTACATGACTGCATGAATGCTGGAGGTGACTTGCTAGTCTGTTTGCAGAAGAATCCTTCTCATTGTACCAAGTATTTCATAACAATAAACTTAAACTAAAGCTGTCATGAATGACAAGAAATGGTTGGGAAAAGTTTCTGAAGTTCAGTATCTTCATTGTGTACAACAGGCCTTCACAAACGTTTTTGGCTCACGGCCCCCTTTGGAATCTGTTCAAAGTTTATGGGCCCCCTTCCCTGTGAAGCAGTCAGATTTAGTTGGTTTCTACCATACTTTTCTCCTACCAACCTATCCGTGGGGGATATGTTCCAAGACCCCCAGAAGATGCCTGAAACCACCGACGGATAGTACCAATTGGTAGGCACCACTTAACATCCACGATGCGTCTGTGAAATTGGGCATTATGCAATGTGGACATCACGCAAACACCATATTATGTACTTAGCAAAGCTATATGGGATACTGTAGTGTACCTGTAAACTTTTTATATGTAAATAGGGAGAGAGAGGGGCAGTGGGATCAGTGTGGGGACTGACAGGGCTGTGGGGAGAGAGCGTGGCAGTGGGATCAGTGTGGGGACTGACAGGGCTGTGGGGAGAGAGCGGGTAGTGGGATCAGTGTGGGGATTGACGGGGCTGAGGGGAGAGAGCGGGGCTGTGGGGAGAGAGCAGGGCAGTGGCATCAGTGTGGCGACTGACACGGGGCTGTGGTGAGAAAGTGGGGCACTTGGTTCAGTGTGGGGACTCACACGGGGATGTCAGGAGAGAGCTGGGTAGTGGGATCAGTGGAATCAGTTTCGGACTGCAGTTGACTGCAGGTAAATTAAACGATGGGGGGTGGGGGTGGGGGTGAAAAACTACTGTACATTTTTAAAAAATTATTACACAAGGTGAAAAGAAAACAAGGCTTTTAGTCAGAGCCCAAAATCTGTGGCTTGTGATTCTGGAACAAATGGACATATAATAAATTATTCTTACTGAACATGTGGGAAAGAAGAAAACATGAACGTAGATCTTTATTATTTTAATATAACTGTCTAATAATGGGTCTGACATGGTTGCATTCATTAATTTTATTACTAGATTGAGTTATTACAAGAATTATTAATGTAGTTATATTTACTCATTATTTCCCCCCAAATTGCGCAGTTTGGGATTGTACTTGCTAGATTGTGCAATTTGGGATTGTACTTACTGGAGTTTAGAAGATTGAGAGGGGATCTCATAGAGACATATAAAATTCTGGCAGGACTGGACAAAATGGATGCAGATGGGATGTTTCCAATGATGGGAAAATCCAGAACCCGGGGCCATGGTTCGAGGATAATAGGCAAACCATTTAGAACCGAGATGAGGAGGAATTTCTTTACCGAGAGGGTGGTCAATCTGTGGAATTCATTGCCACAGAGAGCAGTAGAGGCAGGTTCATTGAATATATTTAAGAGGGAATTAGATATATTTCTTTAGTATAAGGGAATTAGGGGTTATGGAGAGAAGGTGGGGACGGGGTACTGAACTTTAAGATCAGCCATAATCTCATTGAATGGCGGAGCAGGCTCGAAGGGCCGAATGACCTATTCCTGCTCCTATCTTCTATGTTTCTATGTTTTTCTATGTATATTTACTTGTATTCAATTGAATCATTATGCAATCATCATTTACTATGAATGCTTATATGTTAAATTCAATAAAAATATTTTAAAAAGAAAGAAAGAAAAAAATGTCAAAAGATTCTTGGAGCTCAATAGTTTGTACACAATGAGGAACTTTAAGCATAAAATCAAGGATGTGAAAACTTCAAAACTAAAAAATAATTATTTCAAAATGAAAACTTCAGTGAGATTCTGGAGCTTGATATTCCTGTACAAGTTGTTCGATGTTAGGCTCCAAATCAGATAGTGATAGTCGAAGTATTTTGGCCTTTTCTCGTAGTTTTGGAAATCACATCAGTCTTAACCCAAAAATAATTTTTAAATCAATGACCTTGGGTTGCCCTTAATTGTGTTG
Source organism: Narcine bancroftii (assembly GCF_036971445.1). Lineage (NCBI taxonomy): Eukaryota > Metazoa > Chordata > Chondrichthyes > Torpediniformes > Narcinidae > Narcine > Narcine bancroftii. Next base: position 68,076,650 of record NC_091475.1, read on the forward strand.
TGGTCCCTGATGAGAATGGTCTTCAATCGCAGCATTGAACCAATTCTTACGCAACCAGTCTGGCTGAAGGCAGAGAAAGTGATGCTCTCTATTCTTTTTTTCTTTCTTTCTTTTTCTTTGGCTTGGCTTCGCGGACGAAGATTTATGGAGGGGGTAAAAAAGTCCACGTCAGCTGCAGGCTCGTTTGTGGCTGACCAGTCCGATGCGGGACAGGCAGACACGATTGCAGCGGTTGCAAGGGAAATTGGTTGGTTGGGGTTGGGTGTTGGGTTTTTCCTCCTTTGCCTTTTGTCAGTGAGGTGGGCTGATGCTCTCTATAAACAAACCCTAACCCCACCATCATTCAACCAACAAAAAAGGCCAGATTACGTCATGAACTTCCAAATCCTCCTTTGTAGATCTACATCCACGGCTGAATGAATGAGATACTGACTCAATAACAAAGGACTGCTGCAGAATCCGTGGGTTTTGGAGAGTAGCACTGACCTCTACTTAAGATGATCTGAGAAAAGTGCATCTCTTCATAATCAGATTCCAAACTTTGAGCCCTTTCAACCACAGCTGCTCAGATATGGCAATTGAGTGCTGTATTACAAATACAGCATGTAAAACTGCTACACAAATCAAATTGGAATTCAATGAGTGGGGAGCATTAGTAAGGCACAAACATTTCAAGCAAATAGAGTCTACATTTATTCGGAAATTAGATACCACTTAGGAGATTACAATTGAGACTCATTTTAACCCGATGCATTGATTAACCAATAAGAGAGGCACATGAAGCTACCTTTATCGATCAGAGTTTCAGCCAGCTCACAAAATTTAATCTGATCAATATACATAACATGTTTTCTTGCATAAGGCATCATTCTTCACAAAAGCTTTCACACCTAATTTTGTTACTTGAAATTCCTCATCAAATGAGAAGCCAACTGGAGATTAATTAGATTCTGCATCTCATCAGCTAACCTGCCCCATAGACAACCATCCTCTCTGAGGAGCCCTCCTGCAGTGATGGCCAGACAAAGCATAGAAATTAGGCCATTCAGCCCTTCTAGTCTGTGCCAGAGCATCATTCTGCTAGTCCCACTGGTTTGCACCCATTCAATAACCCTCCAGACCTCTCCTATCTATGTGTCTATTCAATTTATTCTTAAAACTTAAGAGTGACCCCACATTTACCACATCAGATGGCAGCTCATTCCATACTCCCACCACTCTCTGAGTGAATGTTCCCCCTAAATCTTTCCCAATGAAGCTATGTCCTCTCATATTTATCTCTTCTAATCTAAGTGGAAAGAGCCAACTCACATTTACTCTGTCTATACCTCTCATAATTTTGTAAACCTCTATCAAATCTCCCCTGATTCTTCTCCACTCCAAGAAATAAAGTCCTAACCTGTTTAATCTTTCCCTGTAACTCAACTCCTGAAGATCCTAGTAAATATTCTCTACACTCTTTCAACCTTACTAATATTCTTCCAGTAGTTTGGCAACCAGAACTGCACACAATGTCTTATACAAACTCACCATAGCATCCTAACTCCTGTACTCAACACCTTGATTTATGAAGGCCAAGATACTAAAAGATCTCTGTACAAACCCTGTCAATTCTGATACCATTTTCAGGGAATTATATATTCATATTCCCAGATCCCTCTGTTCCTCCACACTCCTCAGTGCCCAGCCATTCACTGTGTATGTCCTACCTTGGTTTGTCCTTCCAAAATGCAATACCTCACACCTTTCTGCATTAAATTCAGGTTTACCTTCACATTATCTGCCAAAGCAACGTCATGTCTTCTTTTTGCCTTTCTCATTTCCATCTTAAGTATTTTCTTACATTTTCTATACTCTTCTAGTGCCTCATTTGCTCCTTGTTGCTTATACCTGCTGAACACATCTCTCTTCTTCTTAACCAGATCACTAATATCCCTTGAAAACCAAGGTTCCCTACACCTGGTAACTTTCCCTTTAACCCTGACAGGAACATGCAAACTCTGCACTCTCAAAATGTCAACTTTGAAGGTCTTCCACTTCCTGAACACATTCTTGCCAGAAACCAACTTATCCCAATCCATTCCTAGATCCTTTCCTTTCTTTGGCTTGGCTTCACGGACGAAGATTTATGGAAGGGTAATGTCCATGTCAGCTGCAGGCTCGTTTGAGGCTGACAAGTCCTATGCGGGACAGGCAGACACGGTTGCAGCGGTTGCAGGGGAAAATTGGTTGGTTGGGGTTGGGTGTTGGGTTTTTCCTCCTTTGTCTTTTGTCAGTGAGGTGGGCTCTGCGGTCTTCTTCAAAGGAGGTTGCTGCCCGCCGAACTGTGAGGCGCCAAGATGCACGGTTTGAGGCGATATCAGCCCACTGGCGGTGGTCAATGTGGCAGGCACCAAGAGATTTCTTTAGGCAGTCCTTGTACCTCTTCTTTGGTGCACCTCTGTCACGGTGGCCAGTGGAGAGCTGGCCATAGAACACGATCTTGGGAAGGCGATGGTCCTCCATTTTGGAGACGTGACCTACCCAGCGCAGTTTGATCTTCAGCAGCGTGGATTCAATGCTGTCGGCCTCTGCCATCTCGAGTACTTCGATGTTGGAGATGAAGTCGCTCCAATGAATATTGAGGATGGAGCGGAGACAACGCTGGTGGAAGCGTTCTAGGAGCCGTAGGTGATGCCGGTAAAGGACCCATGATTCGGAGCCGAACAGGAGTGTGGGTATGACAATGGCTCTGTAAACGCTAATCTTTGTGAGGTTTTTCAGTTGGTTGTTTTTCCAGACTCTTTTGTGTAGTCTTCCAAAGGCGCTATTTGCCTTTTTTTTTAAATTTATTTAAGATTTTATAACATGAATAAAATAGAATGTTACAGTAAAAAGGTTAAACATAAGATAATAAAAATTAACATACCACATCGGCAGACTAAATAAACTAAACCCCCCCCCCCAAATTAGTATACAACATGAATGACCTAGCTTAAAGTTAGTCCAACCCCCCCCAAAATAAAGAGTAAAAGAGTGAAGAGTTAATAAAATGAACAATAATTATATATAAAAAAAACCCTTACACAAAAAAAAGATAAAACATAACAAATAAAGATACTAACATCAAAAAAGAAGAAAAAAATTAATAATTAAAAAATTATCAATACTAAAATATCAAACTTAAAAACATATTTAAATCAAACTTAAATGCATATATTTAGCAAACGGAGTCCACTTCAACCAATAAAAGACATCCTATCCTGAATTGAAAAAGATATCCTTTCCATAGTCAAACAAAACTTTATCTCCAAATACCACCTATCTAAAGTTAATATATTTCTATCTTTCCAAGTAAGAGCTATACATTTCTTGGCTACAGCTAAATAGATAAAAGAAATCTGATAATCTTGTAGGCCCAAATCAATTAATGATTGCATATTCCCTAATAAAAATATACCAGGATCTAATACAAGACAAATATTATATAAACTATTCTTTCTTTTCTTTCTTTCTTTGGCTTGGCTTCGAGGACGAAGATTTATGGAGGGGGTAAAAGTCCATGTCAGCTGCAGGCTCGATTGTGGCTGACAAGTCCGATGTGGGACAGGCAGACACGGTTGCAGCGGTTGCAGGGGAAAATTGGTTGTTTGGGGTTGGGTGTTGGGTTTTTCCTCCTTTGTCTTTTGTCAGTGAGGTGGGCTCTGCGGTCTTCTTCAAAGGAGGTTGCTGCCCGCCGAACTGTGAGGCGCCAAGATGCACGGTTTGAGGCGATATCAGCCCACTGGCGGTGGTCAATGTGGCAGGCACCAAGAGATTTCTTTAGGCAGTCCTTGTACCTCTTCTTTGGTGCACCTCTGTCACGGTGGCCCGTGGAGAGCTGGCCATATAACACGATCTCCATTTTGGAGACGTGACCTACCCAGCACAGTTTGATCTTCAGCAGCGTGGACTCGATGCTGTCGGCCTTTGCCATCTCGAGTACTTCGATGTTAGGGATGAAGTCGCTCCAATTAATTTTGAGGATGGAGTGGAGACAACGCTGGTGGAAGAGTTCTAGGAGCCGTAGGTGATGCCGGTAGAGGACCCATGATTCGGAGCCGAACGGGAGTGTGGGTATGACAACGGCTCTGTATACGCTAATCTTTGTGAGGTTTTTCAGTTGGTTGTTTTTCCAGACTCTTTTGTGTAGTCTTCCAAAGGCGCTATTTGCCTTGGCAAGTCTGTTGTCTATCTCGTTGTCGATCCTTGCATCTGATGAAATGGTGCAGCCGAGATAGGTAAACTGGTTGACAGTTTTGAGTTTTGTGTGCCCAATGGAGATGTGGGGTGGCTGATAGTCATGGTGGGGAGCTGGCTGATGGAGGACCTCAGTTTTCTTCAGGCTGACATCCAGGCCAAACATTTTGGCAGTTTCCGCAAAACAGGACGTCAAGCACTGAAGAGCTGGCTCTGAATGGGCAACTAAAGCGGCATCGTCTGCAAAGAGTAGTTCACGGTCAAGTTTCTCTTGTGTCTTGGTGTGAGCTTGCAGGCGCCTCAGATTGAAGAGACTGCCATCTGTGCGGTACCGGATGTAAACAGCGTCTTCATTGTTGAGGTTTTTCATGGCTTTTTTCAGCATCATGCTGAAGAAGATTGGAAAGAGGGTTGGTGCAAGAACACAGCCTTGCTTCACGCCATTGTTAATGGAGAAGGGTTCAAAGAGCTCATTGTTGTATCTGACCCGACCTTGTTGGTTTTCGTGCAGTTGGATAACCATGTTGAGGAACTTTGGGGGGCATCCGATGCGCTCTAGTATTTGCCAAATCCCTTTCCTGCTCACGGTGTCGAAGGCTTTGGTGAGGTCAACAAAGGTGATGTAGAGTCCTTTGTTTTGTTCTCTGCACTTTTCTTGGAGCTGTTTGAGGGCAAAGACCATGTCAGTAGTTTCTCTGTCTGCGCGAAAGCCGCACTGTGATTCTGGGAGAACATTCTCGGCGACACTAGGTATTATTCTATTTAGGAGAATCCTAGCGAAGATTTTGCCTGCAATGGAGAGCAGCGTGATTCCCCTGTAGTTTGAGCAGTCTGATTTCTCGCCTTTGTTTTTGTACAGGGTGATGATGATGGCATCACGAAGGACCTGAAGCAGTTTTCCTTGGTCCCAACAAAGCTTGAAAAACTGGAATGGCTCAGGCCAATAAGATCAGCCAGATGATCTTGGTTGTGAAAGGAAGTACTTACTGTAAAAATAGAGATGGGATGAGAGTTTATTGCCATGTGCACTCTCAATGCACAAATTCACTGGAATTCTTGTTTGCTGCAGCTACACATGTAGAATGTAAAATGCACTAACATTTCCTTTCATTTGGACTTTTTTTACTCCCTGGTCCGGGCACAGGGAGAGCAGCGGCGGTCCCGGCCCCGGTCCGGGCAGAGGGTAGGCGGCGGCGGCCCCGATCCGGGCAGGAGCAAGAGGGAGACGGCGGCCCCAGCCTTGGTCAAGTGAAGCAGGCGGAGGCCCCGGTCCAGGCAGAAAGTTGGAGGCTGCGGCCCCGGTCCGGGCACAGGGAAAGCAGTGGCGGCCCCAGCCCCGGTCCAGGCAGAGGGTAGGCGGCGGCGGCCCCGGTCCGGGCACAGGGAAAGCAGCGGCGGCCCCGGCCCCGGTCCGGGCAGAGGGTAGGCGGCGGCGGCTCCAATCCGGGCAGGAGCAAGGGGAGGCCCCGGCCTCAGTCGAGTGAGGCAGACGGAGGCCCCGGTCTGGGCAGAGAGTTGGAGGCGGCGGCCCCAGTCCGGGCAGTATGGGCCGACCTAGGAGGGGAGGCAGGCCCCTCCAGCCCGGGTAAGAAACTTGCATAGGAGAAGGCCTCTCCGATATAAAACCTACGACCCAAGGACCTCGCTGCCACATCCCAGCTTGCTTGGCCACGGCACACGAACCATGGGTGTAAAGGGTGGGGCCAGTACTGCGCACACTGCACTCCACCTAAAAGCTCCTTTGCGCAGGCCCAAGGACAGGTCCACGTCCTCCCCCTCCACGTCCTCCCCCTCCATGTCCTCCCCCTCAAAAGATGCTCACAAACTCAAGCTAGCATGCTGGAACATCAGAACCATGCTAGACAAGGCTGACGGCCACTGACCTAACGTCGATCTGCCCTCATTGCACATGAACTCCTCAGACTTGACATCGACATAGCCGCTCTCAGTGAAGTCTGCCTGGCAGATGTAGGCAGCCTCCAAGAACGCGGCGCAGGCTACACACTCTACTGGTCTGGCAAGCCTTTGGATGAACGACGCCTCTCTGGCGTAGGCTTCATGGTCAAGAACTCCATTGCCTCCAAACTCAAAAACCTCCCGACAGGCTACTCGGACCGGATCATGTCCATGCGACTCCCCCTTCAAAACAAGCGTTGCATCACCCTCATCAGTGTCTATGCTCCAACCCTCCAGGCAGAACCAGCAGAAAAGAACAAGTTCTACACTGACCTGCGCAATCTCATTCAACGCACCCCTACAGCCGACAAGGTTGTCATCCTTGGCGACTTCAACGCTCGCGTCGGCAAAGACTCAGAAACCTGGCCAGGAATCCTGGGCAAGCATGGTGTCGGCAAGTGCAACAACAATGGGCGCCTCCTGTTGGAGCTCTGCGCAGAACAGCGGCTTGTCATTACAAACACCCTTTTTCAGCAGAGGGACAGCTTGAAGACTACCTGGATGCATCCCCGATCCAAACACTGACACCTCCTGGACTTCGTCCTGGTGCGAGAAAGAGACAAATGAGATGTGCTCCACACCAGGGTCATGCCCAGCGCGGAATCTCACACTGACCACCGGCTGGTTTGCTGCAAGCTCAACCTTCACTTCAAGCCAAACCCCAGGAACAGTAGAGCCCCTAGAAAGAGGTTCAATGTTGGAAACCTGCAGTCAGATGAAGTGAGAGGAAACTTCCATGCAAACCTCAAAGCAAAGCTCGACGATGCAATCTGCCTCACGGACTCATCCCCTGAAACCCTCTGGGATCAGCTGAAGACTACCATACTGCAATCCACTGAAGAGGTACTGGGCTTCTCCTCCAGGAAAAACAAGGACTGGTTCAACGATAACAGCCAGGAAATCCAGGAGCTGCTGGCAAAGAAGCGAGCTGCCCACCAGGCTCACCTTACAAAGCCGTCCTGTCCAGAGAAGAAACAAGCCTTCCGTCGCGCATGCAGCCATCTTCAGCGCAAACTCCGGGAGATCCAAAATGAGTGGTGGACTAGCCTCGCCAAGCGAACCCAGCTCAGCGCAGACATTGGCGACTTCAGGGGTTTCTACGAGGCTCTAAAGGCTGTGTACGGCCCCTCACCCCAAGTCCAAAGCCCGCTGCGCAGCTCAGACGGCAAAGTCCTCCTCAGCGACAAGATCTCCATCCTCAACCGATGGTCAGAACACTTCCAATCTCGTTTCAGTGCCAACCGCTCAGTCCAAGATTCCGCCCTGCTCCAGCTCCTTCAACAGCCCCTAAGGCTAGAGCTGGATGAGGTCCTCACTCAGGATGAGACATATAAGGCAATTGAACAACTGAAAAATGGCAAAGTAGCAGATATGGATGTAATCCCCCCGAGGTCTGGAATATAAACTATTAAATATAGATTGAATACCCTTCCAAAACTGTTGCAATTGATCACAAAGCCAAACAGTATGCAAAAAAGTATTAGCCCTCTGGTCACAACGAAAACAGCAATCCGACTTTCTAAAACCAAACTTTTTTAGTTTCTCTGGTGTTAAATATAACTGATGTATAAAATTGTAATTAATCATCGCTAATCTAGCAATAACCAATTTCCTAATACTACTCTGACAAATTTCCATCCAAGCTTCTTCAGCTATTATAAAACCTAAATCTTTTTCCCATTTCAACTTATCCTTATCCCAATCTTTTTTACTATCAATTTCTTGTAAAATACAATACAAATCAGATATATATCCCTTTTGTGGTATTGAAAGTACATATTCCTCAAAATTAGAATCAGGCAATAAAATCATATGTCGACCACATATCTGTTTTACAAAAGATCTTAATTGATAATACATAAATACAGAGTTTCCACTAATACCGAATTTCCATTGTTATTCATCAAAAGAACAAAAACATCCCTCAGAAAAACAATCGGATAATTTTTTTATTCCCTTCCTTTCCCACTGTTTCAAAGTAATATTGGAGACTGTAAAAGGAATAAGTTGATTGTTATACAATGGCAATCGTCCAGACCATTTATTTTTGAGCCCCAATTTATTAAGTTTACTTGTCCATAAGTTTAATAAATGCTTCAATATTGGGACATCATAAGTTCGTAATAATTTTTTATTCCATCGAAACAAAAACTCATGAGAAAATTTTTCTGAAATAACCGCCATTTCTATCTTTGCCCAACTGGGCCGGTCATCCATATTCATTAATGCACTAAGAAATTTAAATTGAGTTGCTTCATAATAATGTTGAAAATTCAGTAATCTTAAACCTCCAAATTGAAAATCCCACATCAACTTTCTCATCGCTACCCTCGGAAATTTTCCCTTCCATAAAAAGTCTCTAATTGCTTATATAAATCCTTAAAAAAACTTTTATTTAAAAAACAGGAATTGATTGAAACAAATATTGTATTCGGGGAAAAATATTCATTTTTATAGTATTAATAGACCCAAATAGACCCAAAGGCAAATCCTTCCACTTAATCAAATCTAATTTAATCCTTTTTATTAAAGGAAGATAATTAATTAAATATAAATCTTGAAATTCCGTATTAACATTAATTCCTAAATATTTAATTTGTGTGGTCCACTTCAAATTTGTAACACTTTTATACATTGAATAATCATTTTTACAAATTGTTAAAATTTCACTTTTGGTCCAATTTACTTTATAACCAGATAATTGACCATAAATTTCTAAACATTCTTGAATTGCTGGTAAAGAAATACCCAGATCCACCAAATATAATAAAACATCATCAGCAAATAGATTAATCTTATATTCCTCATTCAAAACTCTCATGCCTTTAACATTTTCATTTTGACATATTAATTGTGCCAAAGGCTCAATAACTATAGCAAATAAAGCAGGTGACAATGGGCATCCTTGTCTAGTAGACCTTGTTAAAATAAAAAATTCTGAAATCTGCCCATTGACAGCAATTCTGGCCTTCGGACTATTATATAAAGCCTTTATCAATCCAATAAATGAAGAACCAAAACAAAATTTCTCAAGTACTTTAAACAAAAACTTCCATTCCACTCTATCAAAAGCCTTTTCTGCATCCAACGAAACCACTATTGGATAATTCATCTGGGATTTAGATTTATTTATCAAAGTTATTAAACGCAAAATATTATCTGACGCATATCTATTTTTTATAAATCCCATTTGATCACTATGTATTATTTTTGGCAAATATTGAGCTAAATGATTAGCCATAGCTTTTGCTACAATTTTATAATCTACATTTAACAGCGATATTGGTCTATAAGAAGAAACCTGTAAAGAATCTTTATCTTTTTTTGGTATAACTGTAATTATTGCATTGGAACAAGACTCGGGTAATTGAAAAGTGTCATAAATTTGTTGTAGAACATCCTTATATATAGGAAATATATCAGCATAAAATATTTTATAAAACTCTATAGAAAATCCATCTTCACCAGGTGCCTTTCCATTTGGCATATCTCTTATCGCCGTTTCTATTTCCTTTTCTGTAAAGGATTTATCTAACTCCTGTCTATCTTCTTGATTCAATTGTGGCAATTTAATATTTTTCAAAAAAGAATCTATAGCATCCTCAGTTACATCTTTACATTCCGAAGTATATAATTTTTTATAAAAATTACAAAATTCCTCATTAATTTCCTTTTGACTAAAAGTAATACCCGATTTCTTTCTAATTACTGGTATAATTCTAGATAATTGTTCCTTTTTTAACTGCCATGACAGAACTTTATGATCTTTTTCACCCCATTCATTAAATTTATGTTTAGTTCGATTCATTAAACATTCAAACCGATACGTTTGTAATTCATTATATTTAAATTTTAAATTAGTTAACTGATTCTTTTGCATTTCAGTAGCATTTTTTTGAAATTCTTTTTCAGTAACAGTTATCTTTTTCTCTAATTCTTCAATCTCTTTAATTCTCTCTTTCTTTACTTTAGAAGCATAACTAATAATTTGACCTCGTAAAAAAGCTTTCATTGCATCCCATAAAACAAAATGACTAGAAACAGAATTACTATTATTACTAATAAAAACCTCAATTTGTTGTTTTAAATAACTAATAAATTCCGGTTTTTGCAGTAACATAGTATTAAATCTCCATCTTGGAGCACTCTGAACCTCCTGTAAACTCTGATATTCTAATAATAATAATGAATGATCCGAAACCAATCTTGCCTTATAATCCACAGATGTAACCCAATCCTGCAAATGTGTTGAAATTTAAAAATAATCAATTCTAGAAAAAGAATTATGTCGTGATGAATAAAAAGAAAAATCTTTCTCTGTAGGATTAAATCTTCACCAAATATCAACTAAATTCAAATCTGACATCATATTAGTTACTTGAACTGCCATCTTCGATTTCTTAATTACTCTTGGATACTTGTCCAATAAAGGCTCCATACCACATTCAAATCTCCCCCAATCATCACATTAGAATTTGATTGTCCAATAATAAAGACATATCGACAACAAAAGCTGTATCCTCAACATTTGGAGCATAAACATCAAGCAAAGTCCAAGCTTCATTAAAAATTGTACAGTTCAATTTTAATAATCTTCCACCATTTTTCTCTTCATTTTGTAACTAAAATGGTAAATTCTTGTGCACAAAAATTGCCACTCCTTTTGCTTTTGAATTAAATGAAGAATAAAAAAAACTTGTCCAACCCATTCATGTTTGAGTTTCAAATGTTCCTTATCTGTCAAATGTGTTTCCTGTAAAAAAGCCACATCAACTTTTAATTTTTTAAAGTAAGCAAGTACTTTCTTACGCTTAATGGGATTATTTAAACCCTGGACATTAAAAGAAGCAAACTTCAATTTAGACATTCCTTACAACAACTCAACACAAGAGAAAAAAAAGGAAAAAAATGAAAAGAAAGAAAAAGAAAGGAGAAAAAAACCCCAAAAGAAAAAAAAACCCTTCCTCTTATTCCCTCTTAAAACTACAATCAGAAATAAATAAAAAAAAGAGAAAAAAAAATTTATTTAAAAAAAGTAATAAAAAAACTTCACTCCTTAACCCAAAAATTAAGAAAAAAACAGGCAGGAGGTTACTACTACCCCCTCCTGTTTAAACCGCACAATGCGGTAATTCCCACAAAATACTGGGTGTGAGATAACTCACACGTAGCTGATGACTTCTGGAAAATAGTGCCCACCCAGTTCCCTCTCCCAACTCCCATTTCATATTAAACTATCATAAATGACTAAGCTCTTCCAAAAAAAATGTTTTTTTTTTAAATCAATTTTATCACTTCGACCACCATTGTTTCCATTTCTTCTTGGAATCTGATTCCCATCTTGTATCTCCACTCTCTTTGGAGACCGAGGAGGACTACGTTGTTCTTGAAATTGCGTGATCGGTAAAGATTGAGCAAAGTCCATAGCTTCTTTAGGATTATCAAAAAACTTTGGCTGATATCCATCCTGAAAAATCTTCAAAACCGCAGGGTACCTAAAAATTGCTTTGTATCCTTTTTTCAACAACAACTCTTTCACAGAATTAAATTCACGTCGTTGAAACATAATTTCTTGACTCAGATCCGGATTAAAAAAAACACGATTATTCTGAACCATCAACGGAGATCTATTTTGCTGAGCGTTTCTAATAGGCACACGTAAAATTGTCTCTCTATCACAATAATTTAAACAATGGACCAGAACAGGTTTCGGATTCTGTCCTGAAAAAGGTTTCCTTCTTAAAGCTCTATGAGCACGTTCCAATATTAAACCTTCAGGAAACTTATCTTGCCCTAACACTCGTGGAATCCATTCGGTAAAGAATTTTCTTGGATCTGGCCCTTCTATATCTTCTGGCAAACCAACAATTTTTACATTGTTCCGTCTAGATTGGTTCTCCAAATAATCAACTTTTTTTGCTAGATTTTTATTCTGAATCTGCAATGTTTCAATTGTTTTGTTTACATCTTGCAGTTGATCTTGTACATCAACTAAACCTTGATCACACATATCAAGTCTTTCAGTGGTTTCAAGTTTAAATGCTCCATAGTCAGCCATCTGTTGAGTATTGATATTCACCAATTCATTAAGCTTAGAATGGACGTGAGTTATAGAGTTACCTAACTGTTTTATTGAAGAATACATCTTAAATTCAAGATTCTTAACAATCATATCAGCAAAAGTAGATTCAGACATAGTAGGATCCTGCTGTTTCTGAGAAACCAAAGGGTCTTCTGTCCCTTCCCTTGGTTTAGCAGCCTTTCTTGCAGTATGGCTCTGTGTAGAAACTCCTGCCACAGCCCCCTCAGCAACATCAGAAGGCTGATAGTCAGGGTTATCCTTATCCTTAAGCCATATGTCATCAAAAGCTTCCATTATATCCATACCTGGGGAAAATGTCATGACTGGTGGTGCATTTCGCAGCGCCACTGCTATATCAATCGGAGGTTGGCTCTTTAACTCTCCAGCTGGTGGCGCCCCAGCTAATTCAGCTGTCAAAGTCTCGGTGACAGCGCTCATAGTGGTTGCTGTTTGAAATACACGCACCCGGCCAGCCCTTTGTTCTAAAGGCTGCCAAGTGCCATCTTTAGAGAGCCCTACCGGTACAGAGCGGAGCTCCAATGCCGAATCCTGCACTTCTTCTCCTGGATCCATTCCACGCTGAGTCCTGGCTTCTTGTAAACAGGTAGGCTCAGATAATTTTGGGAAATGTAATTTTTTAACAATCTGTTGGTGTTTTCTTTTACTTTTTTTTAACAAATGTACCATTAGGCATTAATTCAACTACTCTTACTATTTTTAAACTTTTTAAAGTATTTTAACGGGCACTTAGAAACAAAACAATAAATCAGAGTCAGGAGAGGACTGGAAGGCACGTCTGTTCCTTACGCCATCTTGCCACGCCCTCTGGCGCTATTTGCCTTGGTGAGTCTGTTGTCTATCTCGTTGTCGATCCTTGCATCTGATGAAATGGTGCAGCCGAGATAGGTAAACTGGTTGACCGTTTTGAGTTTTGTGTGCCCGATGGAGATGTGGGGGGGCTGGTAGTCATGGTGGGGAGCTGGCTGATGGAGGATCTCAGTTTTCTTCAGGCTGACTTCCAGGCCAAACATTTTGGCAGTTTCCGCAAAACAGGACGTCAAGCGCTGAAGAGCTGGCTCTGAATGGGCAACTAAAGTGACATCTTCTGCAAAGAGTAGTTCACGGACAAGTTGCTCTTGTGTCTTGGTGTGAGCTTGCAGGTGCCTCAGATTGAAGAGACTGCCATCCATGCGTTACAGCATCTTCATTGTTGAGGTCTTTCATGGCTTTCATAGATCCTTTCTAATTTCCACAAAATTGGCCTTGCTCCAATTAAGAATCTCAACTCAAGGATCAAACCTATCCTTCTTCACATTAACTTAAAACTAATGGCATTATGATGATTGGACCCAAAATGTTTGCCTACACATTATTCTGTCACCCATTCTGTCTGGTTCCCTGATAGGAGATCAAGTATTGCATCCTCTTTCATTAGTACCTCTATATATTGATTTAGAAAACTTTCCTGAACACATTTGACAAACTCTAAGTCGTCCAACTCTTTTACAGTGCAGGAATCCCACTCTGTTGAAATCTTTCTGTTTCGTATATCAGTCTGCTATCTCCCTACAGATTTGCTCCTCCAATTCTCTCTGACTATTGGGTGGTCTATAATACAACCCTCTCAGTGTGGTCACACCTTTCCCATTCATCAGCTCCACTCATGAGGCCTCTGTAGACGAGCCCTCTGGCATGTCCTTCCTAAGCCCAGCTGTGATATTTTCCCTGATTAGCAATGCCATTCATCCCCCTTTCATCCCTCCCCCTCTATCACGTCTGAAACAGCAGAAACCCAGAACATTGAGCTGCCAGTCCTGCCCCTCCTTTAACAAAGTCTCACTAAAGCAATAATGTCATAATTCCATGTGCCAATCCACACCCTAAACTCGTCTGCCTTTCCAACAATACTCCTTGCATTGAAATAAATACATCTGAGAACATTTCTATCACATACAAACCTTTGATTTCTGTCTCTACATGCAGTCCTCACATGACCTTTATCCTCCTCTACCTCACTATCTGCTCTAACACTCTGGTTCCCCTCCCCCTGCCAATTATAATAGCTGGTGTGACAAGTTGGGGAGAGGTACATTGAGACAGGAAATAATAGTGTCAGGAGTGACATGCAGCCATTGCCAGAATAGCACTGCGATTGCAAAATGTGGAAAGGTTGCAAAATAACCTTGGGGAGAAAGTGTCAGTCCAAATCAGATCAACTTCCTCAAGATGCATAGGAGGAGCAAAATATGGCTGGATATGAAACAATGCCAGCAACTACAAAACCAGCCTTCATAAAGGATAGGACCTGAAATGCTGAGTGACCAGATATACCCCCAAATGCTGTCTGACCCATTGAGCATGTTCAAGCAATTCTTTGTTGGTTAAAGATTTAAGCATCTGCGCATTTTGTGTTGCTCTACAAAACCAGTGTTGTTTGCCCTTGACAAAAATGAGAAAAATTGTTAAGTGTCATTTTCAAATCATCCAAAATTTATTGAACTTAAACATTTTAAAATTTCTGAAGTTCAGAGTTCAGAAGTTCCCATACCATGGCACATTCAAAGTTCAGATTTATTCCCAGAGTACACACGTGGCATCACATACAAACCTGAGATTCCTTTTCATGTGGGTGCAGCAGAATCATCACTAATTAGTAGTGCAAAAAAACTGTATGCAGCATAAACATGTAAACAAATAAAGAAATGTGAACTGATAATAAAGCTGTGTTTTTTTTTTAATTATTAAAGTGGACAAGTGGGAGTCCTTAAATGAGTCCCTGATTGAGTTTGTTGTTGAGAAGTCTGATGGTGGAGGGAGCAGCTGTTCCTGAACCTGGGGATGCAAGTCTTATGGGACCTATACTTCTTTCTTGATGGCAGCAGCGAGAACAGAGCGTGTGCTGGGTGGTGTGGGTCTTTGATGATTGTTGCTGCCGTCCAACAGCAGTGTTCCCTGGAGATGTTCTCGCTAGTGGGGAGGGTTTTGCTGTGATGACCTGGGCTGTGTCCACTACCTTTTTGAGGGCTTTTTGCTCAGGGGTATTGGTGTTCTCATACCAGACCATGATGCAGCCGGTCACCACACTTCTATAGAAATGTGCCAGGGTTTCTGGTATCATACCAAACCTCCACAAACTCCCAAGCAAATCAAGGTGCTGGTGTCGCCCCAAATTCCCGAGGTGCTGGTGTCACCCCAAACTCCCGATGAGGTTGAAGTTCTAGTTTTGCCCCAAAATCCCAAAGAGGTCGAGGTGCTGGTGTGACCCCAAATTTCCAAGGTGCTGGTGTAGCCCCAAACTCCCGAGGAGGTCAAGGTGCTGGTGTCGCCCCAAACTCCCGAGGAAGTCGAGGTGCTGGTGTCACCCCAAACTCCTGAGGACTGCAGAAATTCTACTTCTGCAGTCTGGCTGCTCCCATTCAAAACACCTGATCCACAAGAAACCTATGCCCTGCATGGTGCCTTGGACCAATCTGAGAGTGGTCTTTGCTAGCTTGCTACAGAGTATATGAGCATGTCAGCTGATAGACTTTCATTGCAGGTGGTTTTGCAAGAGGTAGCAATAGCTGCCTGGCTTACAGGTTGAACACAAAGGTGTCACGTTGTTTAAAGACAGACAAGAGGTGCTGTCAAAAGTTGTGTGATTTAAGTGGGACTTTGGTCACAGAGGGGTGCCAGCTATTACCTGCTGCCAATGAGAGTGGAGCTCCCAGATGCCATGCCTTTCCTCCTGCAGGATCATGATCTGCCCACATGACAGCTCTTTGCAGGACAGCAATTTGCTCAGATGGTTTTTTGAATGCTAGGGATGTGGACTTCAGTGGGCTAAGCCAGCATCTAATTGCTCTGCGAGGTGGTGGTGGTGAGCTGATATCCTGAACCACAGCAGTCCTCGAGTACACCCACAATAGTGCTGGAGAGGGATATCCATGACTTTGATCCAACAGCAATGGAGGAACAGTGATAATTCCAAACCAGGGTTGCACGTGCAGTGATGATTGTCGCCTCTCCGTCTGGTATCTGGTGGGAGTGTGAACTACGGAAAGATATGTGACCTCTCCTTCTGGAACCTAGTTGGAAGTTGCATCACCTGCCACTCAAGGTTGGACTCTGCCCACCCATTTGGTGCACACCTGACCACTGGCTCCTTTAATCACCTAGTGATTCCAAAGACCACCCTCCAGATTTCTGCACTATAAAGTCCACCACATACAACAGCTATTTCTCTTTTGCCCTGAGATGAACCCTGCTGTGGAAACGCTGAAGGAGTCATTGGTTATGTGTACACTGCATAAGGATTGGGGCTGTTGTATACTGTTGTAGTCAGAGATAGCATTTGAGCAGTGCCCACATTAGACAAATCCTCGGTTATATGTCTGTATAAACAGTTGCTAGTATCAGAAGAATTAAGTCCGATGTGACAGGGTTGTATGGTGCTTGTGAGAATGAAAGCAGTTACTGGTGTTGATAGTGTTAATTCCGATGTGATTGAGAATACTTGAATGTCTTATCTATTATGATCCCCTTACGTGCGTTTCAATATAGATTATTTCTGCATTCAACCTGTGTCCAGGCCCACTAATCTTAGAACCCAAAGTTTCTCCTTTCAACACAACAGGGTGGTTGGAGGGCATCTTCCAGGGGGTAGTGTTCCTCTGCTTCTGACACCCTTGTGTTTCCAGCAGGTGGACATCATTGATTTGGAAAACACCATCAAAGGAGTTGCTGAATTTTTTTTTTTTCTTTGGCTTGGCTTCGCGGACGAAGATTTATGGAGGGGGTAAAAGTCCACGTCAGCTGCAGGCTCGTTTGTGGCTGACAAGTCCGATGCGGGACAGGCAGACACGATTGCAGCGGCTGCAGGGGAAAATTGGTTGGTTGGGGTTGGGTGTTGGGTTTTTCCTCCTTTGCCGTTTGTCAGTGAGGTGGGCTCTGCGGTCTTCTTCAAAGGAGGTTGCTGCCCGCCAAACTGTGAGGCGCCAAGATGCACGGTTTGAGGCGATATCAGCCCACTGGCGGTGGTCAATGTGGCAGGCACCAAGAGATTTCTTTAGGCAGTCCTTGTACCTTTTCTTTGGTGCACCTCTGTCACGGTGGCCAGCGGAGAGCTCGCCATATAACACGATCTTGGGAAGGCGATGGTCCTCCATTCTGGAGACGTGACCCATCCAGCGCAGCTGGATCTTCAGCAGCGTGGACTCGATGCTGTTGACCTCTGCCATCTCGAGTACTTCGAAGTTAGGGATGAAAGCGCTCCAATGGATGTTGGGGATGGAGCGGAGACAACGCTGGTGGAAGCGTTCTAGGAGCCGTAGGTGATGCCGGTAGAGGACCCATGATTCGGAGCCGAACAGGAGTGTAGGTATGACAACGGCTCTGTATACGCTTATCTTTGTGAGGTTTTTCAGTTGGTTATTTTTCCAGACTCTTTTGTGTAGTCTTCCAAAGGCACTATTTGCCTTGGTAAGTCTGTTGTCTATCTCACTGTCGATCCTTGCATCTGATGAAAAGGTGTAGCATTTCTATGCTACAAAAATGCTGCCACAGTGCATCAGTTGTGAGGTGAGTGAATAGTGGGGGATGGGGTACCCAGCAGTTAGCTGGGCACGTTTTGCGCTCTGAGAGTTGTTGAAACTGCGCTCCTCCAGGCAAGTGGCTAGTGTCCTAACTTGATGTGTACAGATAGAAGACAGCTTTGGGGTTTAAGAGAGTGACTCTGCACAGCATTATGACCTTCTCTTATAGTTGAGTACAAGTCTATTCCCAGTATCTGGTCAATGGTAACCCAAAGAAATTGATAGCAATGCCATTGAATGCCAGGGGATGAAAGCTGGAGTTCTGCTCGATGCATATTGTTGCACACAATACTCTCATCTCAGTGTGCATCCACACCAGCCTTGAAATGAAACTATCCATTCACATCCTTTTTAAAGTCCTCTCAGGCAGTGTGAATAGAAGGGTGTCCCAGTAACAGAATTGAGTTATTTATTGTTAGAAACAGAAGTACCTTCACAGAAATTGCTCGAGACAAAAATTGAGAACAAAGAACATTTATTATACAACATGCAAAGTTGGGTGCTTCCCCTTACCCTGGGAATACACACATACACTGGGGCTCACCCAACTTTTATACAGTTGATTTCAAAGTATAGGAATACCCTCCCCCTTACATTCTTCTGCCTCCTGGATGGGTTTGGCATTAGGCAATCCTGTCTGCCTACGTGCTGTTTCTGTGAACTTGGAGAACCAGGGGGTATCCTGTCGGTGTCCCATCATGTCATTGTCCTTATTGTCCTTATTCACAAACCTGCCTTTGTTCTAATTCACACCTTCCCGACCCTCAGGGCTACAACCTCTTCATATGCAGAACTTGCTAATTCTATCTAGGGCTAGATTCCTACATTCTATTATCCTTATCTTATTCATACTGGTGAACTTGCTGATTCTGTCTAAAAGGCTAGAAGACCCTTATCTTATTCAGACTAAACTTTACTTCCTATATTCTAATATCTATTCTTATCCTATTCATACTGGCTTTATTCATTTCACATATATCCATACTAGTTTCCTCATCTTCATATTTTTATATCAGTTTTTACTTATATCATCTCTCACAATCTTCACTTTTCTTTTTCTGCAGCAAGGGACAGCAACCCTCCCCCCCCCCCCACTCCCCCCGCCCCCCCCCCCCCACCCCCACGCTGCCCAGCCAAAGATTTGGCGTGCTCCAGCTGCAGGAAGAAGCGAGATTGGAAGAAGCGAGATTGGGCGAGGGTCTGCCGCACAGAGGGAGGTCCAGGGAAGCATCACTCCTGCATCTGATTCCAGCACCAAGCCATCTGACCTGGGATCGCCTGAGATCGCCTGCTGTGCAACATGCCACCTATGGAAATGGCGCAAAAATGCTTGGCAGCCATCTTGTAGTGGCCCGATTTTGAATTCAGCGCCATCATCATTGTGAGAGGAGGAAGGAGGGCGGCCATCTTGCTGCACCACGAGGTCAGCACCATCTTACCTGCACAAGTTGACTCAGGACAGAGAGGCCACTCAAGGGAAGAACACAGTGTCTCCAGCAACCTGGCATCGGTGGTCCACGACCAGAAAACACCTCACCACCTCAGCAACTCCATGGTGACGGTGAAGGTAAACAGACATTCGACCAAGTGCCTGATTGACATGGGCTCCGCAGAAAGTTTCAAAGACTCACAGACTGTGCAAAAATATAACTTAAAATTATACTCGTCTAATTACCGAATCTTCCGAGCATCCCAGTCCCATTCGCTGCATGTACAAAAACGCATAGTTCATCGGTCATTTGAAGGGGGGGAATTTTGTAAGTTTCATGTGTACATTTTAGATGAATTGTGTGCTCCAGTATTGTTGGGCGTGGACTTCCTGTGTAACCTTAAAAGCATGACCTTGGAGTTTTCTGGTTCCCTTCCTCCGGTAACGGTTTGGAACGAAGGGCCCTCAAAACCAGGACCTACTTTCAGCCTCTCCATGCTAACATTCACCCCCCTCCCCGCCTCTGTTCCTAAGTGCATCGCCACCTAGGACAGGAGGTACAGTGCAGCAGACAGAGAGTTAATAAGGACGGAGACCCAGGGTCTGCTGGAGAAGGGGATCATCAAAAGCAGCACCAGCCTGTGGAGAATGCAAGTGGTGGTTGTAAAATAAGTCCAGGCTAGTGATTGACTATAGCCAAACTATTAACAGATACACACTCCTGGACACATACGCCCTCCCTCGCATTTCGGACATGGTGAACGTTATCGCGCAGTATCAGTCTATTTGACTATCAACCAGAAAGCTGCCTATCACCAGCTGCCAATACATTCCGAAGACATGGCATTTGAGGCTAATGGTCAACTCTATCAGTTCTGGAGGGTCCCTTTCGGTATCACCAATGAGGTGTCTATTTTCCAGCGGCAAAATGGTGGACGAGTATGGGTTCAAGGCCACCTTCCCCTACCTCCATTATGTCACCATCTGTGGAAGACCATGATGCCAATCTCCAGAGCTTTCTCCACACGGCAAGAGCCCTAAATTTCACTTACAATTCTGACAGGTGTGTATTTGGGACTACACGACTAGCTATCCTTGGCTACGTGGTGGAGAATGGTGTAATTGGCCCTGACCCTGATAGGATGCACCCCCTGTTAGAGCTTCCCCTCCACAAAGGGTTTGAGGAGATGCCTGGGGCTTTTCGCATATTACACCAAGTGGGTCCCTCAATACGTCGACAAGGTTCGTCCCCTCTTAAAGGCCACCACTTTCCCCTTTTGGCTGAAGCTCAGATGGCTTTTAGTTACCTCCAAAGTTACATTGCGAAAGCCGCCGTGCATGCAGTGGATGAGAACATACCTTCCCAAGTGCAAAAAGGAGGCTTCAGACGTAGCTCTGGCCAATACCCTCAACCAGGCAGGCAGGCCAGTTGCCTTTTTTCCCCACGGACGTTACAAGGCCACGAGCTCTGGAACCCATCTGTGGAAAGGAGGCTCAGGCCATTGTAGGCACTGGAGACACTACCTGGCTGGTAGAAGATTTACGCTCCTCACGGACTTGCGCTCGGTCGCATTCATGTTCAGCAATGCCCAGAGGGGCAAAATCAAGAGTAAAAAAATTGCTATCGCCTTCTGACCAGGGGCCTTTAACTATCCTCCAGATGCCTTGTCCAGGGGATGCTGTGCCTCCACACTCACCAGTCAACTGTGGACCATACACAATGTGTTCTACCATCCATGGGTCTCCCGCATGGCTCATTTTGTCAAGTCCCGCAATTTGCCCTACTCAATAGAAGGTGTCAGGGAAATGACCAGGTCATGTCAGGTCTGCGCTGAGTGAAAGCCACTTTTATCACCCCGCGAAAGTGCACCCAATTAAACCATCCATTGAACGGATCACCGTCGATTTTAAGGGACCATTCCCCTTCACAAACATCTACTTTCGCTCGGTCTTCAAGGAGTACTCCCACTTCCCATTCACCATCCCGTACCCAGGCACGTCGACTTCATTGGTTATGAAGGCCCTAGACTCCATTTTCGCTCTGTTCGGGTATCCCAGTTATATTCATAGCGACTTGGGCTCATCTTTCATGAGCGACGAGCTGCATCACAACCTGCTGGTGAGGGGTATTGCGTCCAGCAGGAGTACCAGTTACAACCCTCAGGGGATCGGCAGGTTGAAAAAGAGAACACCACGATCTGGAAGGCTGTTAAACTAGCCCTGAAGCAAAAAAAAGGCCATGCAGACTCACACTGGCAGGATGTCTTCCACATTGAGCTCCACTCAATTTGGTCGCTACTCTGCACTGCAACCAATACTACTCCACATGAGCTCATGTTCACGTTTGACAGAAGGTCGGCATCAGGGACTACACTCCCTGCCTGGCTCACTGGTCCAGGTCCTGTCCTTCTCAAGAAGCACGTGAGGAGAAGCAAGACTGCCCCCTGGTGGAGACGGTGAAACTGCTCCCTGGATGGCAGGGAAGATACAGTCTCCATCAGGGATCTGGCACCATGGTGTCCATGGCCTCAGGTGCCCCACGATCAACCAAGCTCTTTCTCCCCACCCCCTCTCAGGGCCTCAGAAGGCCCAGTTCAGGAGGAAAATGAACCCCTCTCCATTGTCCAGCCCACTACCGTTCCATCACAGGTGGACCAGGAGATTCAAGGAGCCCAAGGCCCCCGGGTGCTAAGATGCTCCACCAGGATCTCCAGACGCCCGGACTGCCTAAATCTGTAAATCTTCTTTTCTTTGGCTTGGCTTCGCGGACGAAGATTTATGGAGGGGGTAAAAAGTCCACGTCAGCTGCAGGCTCGTTTGTGGCTGACAAGTCCGATGCGGGACAGGCAGACACGATTGCAGCGGTTGCAGGGGAAAATTGGTTGGTTGGGGTTGGGTGTTGGGTTTTTCCTCCTTTGCCTTTTGTCAGTGAGGTAGGCTCTGCGGTCTTCTTCAAAGGAGGTTGCTGCCCGCCAAACTGTGAGGCGCCAAGATGCACGGTTTGAGGCGATATCAGCCCACTGGCGGTGGTCAATGTGGCAGGCACCAAAAGATTTCTTTAGGCAGTCCTTGTACCTTTTCTTTGGTGCACCTCTGTCACAGTGGCCAATGGAGAGCTCGCCATATAACACGATCTTGGGAAGGCGATGGTCCTCCATTCTGGAGACGTGACCCATCCAGCGCAGCTGGATCTTCAGCAGCGTGGACTCGATGCTGTCGACCTCTGCCATCTCGAGTACTTCGACGTTAGGGATGCAAGCGCTCCAATGGATGTTGAGGATGGAGCAGAGACAACGCTGGTGGAAGCGTTCTAGGAGCCGTAGGTGGTGCCGGTAGAGGACCCATGATTCGGAGCCGAACAGGAGTGTGGGTATGACAACGGCTCTGTATACGCTTATCTTTGTGAGGTTTTTCAGTTGGTTGTTTTTCCAGACTCTTTTGTGTAGTCTTCCAAAGGCGCTATTTGCCTTGGCGAGTCTGTTGTCTATCTCATTGTCGATCCTTGCATCTGATGAAATTGTGCAGCCGAGATAGGTAAACTGGTTGACCGTTTTGAGTTTTGTGTGCCCGATGGAGATGTGGGGGGGCTGGTAATCATGGTGGGGAGCTGGCTGATGGAGGACCTCAGTTTTCTTCAGGCTGACTTCCAGGCCATACATTTTGGCAGTTTCCGCAAAGCAGGACGTCAAGCGCTGAAGAGCTGGCTCTGAATGGGCAACTAAAGCGGCATCATCTGCAAAGTGTAGTTTACGGACAAGTTTCTCTTGTGTCTTGGTGTGAGCTTGCAGGCGCCTCAGATTGAAGAGACTGCCATCCGTGCGGTACCGGATGTAAACAGCGTCTTCATTGTTGAGGTCTTTCATGGCTTGGTTCAGCATCATGCTGAAGAAGATTGAAAAGAGGGTTGGTGCGAGAACACAGCCTTGCTTCACGCCATTGTTAATGGAGAAGGGTTCAGAGAGCTCATTGCTGTATCTGACCCGACCTTGTTGGTTTTCGTGCAGTTGGATAATCATGTTGAGGAACTTTGGGGACATCCGATGCGCTCTAGTATTTGCCAAAGCCCTTTCCTGCTCACGGTGTCGAAGGCTTTGGTGAGGTCAACAAAGGTGATGTAGAGTCCTTTGTTTTGTTCTCTGCATTTTTCTTGGAGCTGTCTGAGGGCAAAGACCATGTCAGTAGTTCCTCTGTTTGCGCGAAAGCCGCACTGTGATTCTGGGAGAATATTCTCGGCGACACTAGGTATTATTCTATTTACTAGAATCCTAGCGAAGATTTTGCCTGCAATGGAGAGCAACGTGATTCCCCTGTAGTTTGAGCAGTCTGATTTCTCGCCTTTGTTTTTGTACAGGGTGATGATGATGGCATCACGAAGATCCTGAGGCAGTTTACCTTGGTCCCAACAAAGCTTGAAAAACTCATGCAGTTTGGCATGCAGAGTTTTGCCGCCAGCCTTCCAGACTTCTGGGGGGATTCCATCCATACCTGCTGCTTTGCCACTTTTCAGTTGTTCGATTGCCTTATATGTCTCATCCAGGGTGGGAACCTCATCCAGCTCTAGCCTTAGGGGCTGTTGAGGGAGCTGGAGGAGGGCGGAATCTTGGACTGAGCGGTTGGCACTGAAAAGAGATTGGAAGTGTTCTGACCATCGGTTGAGGACGGAGATCTTGTCGCTGAGGAGGACTTTGCCGTCTGAGCTGCGCAGCGGGCTTTGGACTTGGGGTGAGGGGCCGTACACAGCCTTTAGAGCCTCGTAGAAACCCCTGAAGTCGCCAATGTCCGCGCTGAGCTGGGTTCGTTTGGCGAGGCTAGTCCACCACTCATTTTGGATCTCCCGGAGTTTGCGCTGAAGATGGCTGCATGCGCGACGGAAGGCTTGTTTCTTCTCTGGACAGGACGGCTTTGTAAGGTGAGCCTGGTGGGCAGCTCGCTTCTTTGCCAGCAGCTCCTGGATTTCCTGGCTGTTTTCGTCAAACCAGTCCTTGTTTTTCCTGGAGGAGAAGCCCAGTACCTCTTCAGTGGATTGCAGTATGGTAGTCTTCAACTGATCCCAGAGGGTTTCAGGGGACGGGTCCGTGAGGCGGGTTGCATCGTCGAGCTTTGCTTTGAGGTTTGCCTGGAAGTTTCCTCTCGCTTCGTCTGACTGCAGGTTTCCAACATTGAACCTCTTTCTGGGGGCTTTATTGTTCCTGGGCTTTGGTTTGAAGTGAAGGTTGAGCTTGCAGCGAACCAGCCGGTGGTCAGTGTGGCATTCCGCGCTAGGCATGACCCTGGTGTGGAGCACATCTCGTTTGTCACTTTCTCGCACCAGGATGTAGTCCAGGAGGTGCCAGTGTTTGGATCGGGGATGCATCCAGGTGGTCTTAAGGCTGTCCCTCTGCTGAAAAAGGGTGTTTGTAATAGTATTGTAACTATTCCTCTTCTGTGTTTATTCCTGGCTTCTGATCCTTGTTCTCTTCATCCACAGATCCTTAATTCTGAAGGAAGGGGTGAATGTTGTGAACTGGGATTCACTAGAAGTGTCCTGTACTGACAACTGGTCCAACCCCCCAGAGGCCCACCTAAACCCAGAACCCCTCTAAAGCCTGTTCATTAACCCTACCTGTGTTGTAAGCTAATAAAAGTGTTAGTTCGCCCTCCAGTCGAGTGTGAGCTTTTATCTATCTACACTACAGTCCTGATTGCTGGTGCTGTTAAAGTGTTGAGCTAACTGCTATGCCAACTGTGCATTTTGAAGGTGGCTTGAAATGCAATTGGATGTCAAAAGGGATGTCATCGTGCAATGCAAAACCATTGGTAACACTAAAAGAAATGATTATGGTGTAGTGGGCTGAGTGACCACACGGTTAGACAGGCTGAATCACCATTCCAGTCATCCGACACAAGATGGTATGGGCCCTCTTCCTTTCTCAGGAGAAGCCCACGTTGACCAGGAGATGGCTTTGCGCCCCAGGACAGGTTGAGATGCCAAGACCCACTTACATCACTTTCTAAGGCCAGCGCCCCCCTCACAGGAAGTGGGTGGCCTCCTCGAGCAGCGCGAGTAATTTAAACTTCAGGTACTGTGCTGTGTGGACGCCTCTCATCTCGGTAGCACTGCCGTCAGCAGATGCTACTGTGGATCCTTCCATTTCTGGAACCGAAGTGATTGTGTCACACTTCATTCATTAAAATGGTGTGGTGCTGTGAGGATCTAGTGGTAGTGGAGAGGTGAAATTATTGGACTAATCTTCTAAAAATGTGGATTTGCAATCTATAGGCCAATCCAGCCGTGGTTTAAATTCAGTTAATAATCTGGAATTTAGAAAAATTGTCGCTCAATCTCAATAATGATGTTAATAAAACTATTGGATCATTGATTCACTGAAGTCCTTTGGAAAACAATAAGAAATAGTAGGAACAGTTGAGGACCAAGGATATAGGGTTGCTGTGTTAGGGGGAACACAAAGAATGGCTGCGTCTTCTGCCTCACAGAGACAGGGGCTCACTCTCAACTCTCCAGACTCAGCCGTAAACCCCAGTTTTGCCCTACGACACTTGGACTGCACTGCATCCTCGACTACAGGAAGATTGTTGGTGCCTGATACATGGTCAACTCTTTGTGGTAATCAGACATAGTGATTCTGTCCAAGAGCCAACCCTCTCTTCTCGAACATCTGGTGCTGGTATCATCCTTCCTCCCTTCTTCCTGCAGTCTACAACCTTCCACAGGCAGATGATGTGAGAGTAACTACACACCATGATCAATAAACATCATACAGCCAAGCCTGATGCCTTCCCAATCAATCAATCAACCAGACCAGCTTAAAGAAGGTCCTCCCAAACTACAACCAGTGGGTTCTCCCAAACTCCCAAAGAAGGTCCTGCAAATTATCACACTTTTGATCATTCCCATCCCGGGTTGGGGGGGTGGTGGTGGCTGTCAAAGACTTGCAAACACTTCTACAGAATTACCAAGGGGACTGCCCACTCCATTTCACATCGCACTTTGGAAAGTCAGACCACTGGCTGTGCTGAGGATTATGGTCTTGCACAATCATGGTCCTTGCGCCTTCCCAAATCCAGAATGAAGCTGGTTGAACAACTGTAGGAAGCAGCAGAGTGTCTTCGAGGCAGTCTAGAATTGACCCATGTTCAAGGAAGCAGTGGCAGAGTCGAATGAATAGGCCGGTTTTTAACCAACTTTAATCAAGAAATGTGTTGATGAGTGACCCCACCCCACCCCACCATCAACTGGGTATATCCTAACCAGAAGCCACAGATGAACCAAGAGATCTGCAAACTTTTGAAGACTACATGTGTGGTGTTCAGTTCAGGCTTTCCAGAAACACACCAAGTGCCAGTACAACATCAAGAAGGCCATGACGAACACAAAATGACAACTCCAGACCAAGCCAGAGTTTCAGACAGATGCTCAACAGCCATGCTCGGGCTTGCACGCCTCACATTTCTTCAAGCTACTGCTCATGGACCACAGCTCAGCACTGAACATCACACCAGCAAAACTTGTAATCGAACCAAGGGATCGGGAACTCTGATTTCCCCTCTGCAAATTGTTTCCCTACTTTCTCATCAGCAGACCCCAATCAGTCTCCTTCTTACTATCATCAACATAGGGTGCACCCCAAGGATGGTGCTTAGCCCACTGCTCTACTCGTTAAACACCCACGACTGCGTGGCCAGGCACAATACTATCTCCAAATTTGTCGATGACACTACAGTTGTCAGCAGAATCACAAATGGCAATGAGGAAGTTTACAGGAAGGAGATAGATCAGCTTGTTGAATGGTGTAACGACAACAACCTTCTGGTCAATATTAGCAAAACCAAACAGATGATTGTAGACTTCAGGAGGGAGTCAGGGGAACACGACCCAGTCCTCATTGAGGGTTCAGTAGTGGAGAGGGTCAAGAAATTCAAATTCCTGCATGTCAACATCTCTTAGGATCTGTACTGGAGCCTCCATGTTGATGCAATCACAAGAAGGCTCACCAGCTTTGTGAGGTGTCTGAGAAGATTTGGTATGTCACCGAAGTCTCTCATAACATCTACAGGTGAACCGTGGAGAGCATTCTGGCTGGTTGCATCACTGTCTGGTATGGAGGTGCCAACTCCAGAGGGTTGTTAACTCGCCCTGCTACATCACAGGGACCAGACCACTCCATCGAGGACATCTACATGAGGCAGTGTCTTAAAAAAGCAGCCTCTATCCTCAAAGACCCCCTCCACCCATTCCATGCCCTCTTCACTCTGCTACCATCGGGGAAAAGATACAGGAGCATAAAGATAAGCACTCAGCAGCACAGGGACTTCTTCTTCCCCGCTGCCATCAGATTCCTGAATGATCAATGAACCAAAGTCACTTTTCATGCACTATTATTTTACTTTTTTTATAGTAATATTGTAAAATGGTTCTAATATGAATGTTTGCTCTGTGATGCTGACTCAAAACACCAAATTTCATGACTTATTTGTGACCATAAATTCTGATTCTTATATAGCATTTACAGATAGTGTTACAAGTCCAGAGGACCCCAAAACCCAGCAGCAATTGATATGCACAACACAGGGTAACTTAAACAAAAGTTGCTTTTAATTATCTTTGAACATGAAAATAGAATCAAACTTTAACTTATCTTTATTGACTTACTTAACCCCCTTCTAATTTTAAGCGCACGTGTGTAAGTTCAGCAAAGTTCTTTGGTTCATGGTCCAATCTCACGGGGTTGCAGGCAATTCTGGTACTGTGCACAGAAGCTACCATTAATAAAGTTCACCAGACTTTGCTGCTCAATAGGTAAATGGTTACCATTCAGAAAGGTTCTTGTTGGTTTTCAGAGTTTTTCTTTTTCCTGTACATCCACAACTGATACCTTTTTAATCAACCACTCCAGTGTCTTGCTGACAAAACTTGCCCCCTTCAGGGTTCTCCAAATGATAACCTCTTTCTTTCAGGTCACTACAGAGTTTCTTTCTGTTTCCCCTATTCCAAGGGAAACACCGGATAGCCAGTCCTCTCCTTTGACCAGGCCGAATTCCAAAGCTTGCCAGCTTGTCCCTCTGGAACCGATGTCTGTCTCTCTCCTCTCTCTCTCACTCCCTCCTCTCTGTTTTTTTCTGCCCTTTGCCTGCAATGATCACATGACCTGTTATGTTTTCCAGACAATGCTGCCACTGCCTGTTGTTACATTTGTTGCCTTTTGTAAATAACAGTCCATCTGAGTCTCTGAGCCCTCTTGCAAAAGCTCCTGCAAATATTTTGTGCTTTAAAGTGTTTGTGTGTGACCTGCTCTAACAAACCTTTCCCAGCTTATCTCCCAAACACCTCTATATACTCTGTCACAATAGAACTAGCATTTAAGTCTCCTGAAGTGAAGACCTGAATATTAAAATGCTGCACATTCAGAATACCTCTGCACCTTGAATATTATCAAGGGCTTTTCTCTTGGGTTGTTTTTTTTACAGAATTTCCATTTGTACTTGTGTTAAGATTATTTACGCATCAATTAACATAACCGGGCAATTGTAGCATTCATTATCCTAAGAGCAATGAAAAGATGTGAAAATATTCTGCTTGGAAATTAACTTTAATTTGGTGCTGCGAATATGGAGGCCTTCACCTTTAAGGAACTGTACAGTTGTCAGTGAAGCTGGAGAACCCTGAAACATCAAGTGACCACATCTCCTCATGGACGATGCTGATCTCACCGAGTTCCTCCAGCTTTTATTTGTACACTCAAGATTCCAGCAGCTACAGGATTTTATTTCTATATTCCCATTATTTGTTTAACATGCAAGTTGGTAACATGAATTATTATTAATAATTACAATTCCCATTTCAAGCTCACAATAATTAACTCTACTCAGATATGCAAATTAGTTCTCAGAAATGCTTAGGCAGATTTGTATTTAAGATGTACAGCTGCCCAAACATTTAAACATATTACCTTTCAGTTAACATTCCTAGAATATATGAGCTTCTTGAAATAGCAGATAGAAGATGAAACAAGCCACAGATGGCAGACAAACAAATAGATAGATATTTATATAGTTGGGAGGAATTGAAGAAATTGAAAATAAAAATGAACCTCTGGAATTCTCGACACCTAAGGGTGACTCAAACAAGGATTATAACAGGATAACACACAGACCAAAAGCTGATCGACACGTATATCGAGACACTTGCGGCATTGTTCAGACTACTCAGGACCCGCCCTCAATGAGATTGGATGAATCCAGCTCCTACCCAGATCACAGGTTTGTGTGGAATCTGGATCACCTCCTTGCCAGCAGGTTTGCATCTGTGTCATTGCTCATGGACCCAAACATCTGTGATAGTACAGATTCTATTATTAATCTGTATATGTACAGATTGCAATGTATGATGACTGTGATTGGCTGAGAGTGTAGCCACATCTCCTGGCAGGTCTTAAAGAATTGCTCCTAGCCAGACCAGGTCATTCTGGACTGGTCGACCTACTTGTGATATGCTCCATTCTTTTAGTTAATAAAAGCCTTGGTTTGGATCAACAAGTTTTTGGTTCTTTCAACGTGCCCTACAATTTTATTAACTAAAACTGCTATGGCTGGAACACCTCAACATCGACCCACAGTCAGCTACAGCCTCGAATGACTTTAAGCACTGGGTGAGATGCTTCAAAACATACTTACAGCTCTCTGACCCTGCAGTGATAGAGGAAGCCATCAACTACTAATATTGATGATTATGGTGTCCCCGAGAGTCTTCCCGAGTGTCCAGGACCCAATCACTTATGCTGCAGCCATGAAGGTGCTGAAAGGGCTCTCTACGAGCGACCGATGAACAGGATCTATGCTCGGTACAAACTTGCTACAAGGAGGCAAATGCCCGGTGAGTTCTGTAGAGCTAATATTCAGGCACTAAGGGCAATGGGCAGAGACTGACAGAACTGCTGTGGAGACCACAGATGATCTCATTCTGGCTGCCTATGTGGCCGGGGTTTGATCTAATGAGGTGAGGCAGCGTCTGCTAGAGCACGGGGGAGAAAACTTAGAGGACGTGATCTGGATCACAGAGACGATGGAGGCTGCGGTCTTAAGTATGGAAATGTACTCTCGGGGCTGGACCCCACACTCTGATATGAGTAGGATGCCCTCCCTCTACCCTACTACTGCCACTACGCTGCCCGATGCAACCCAAGTGTTATTTCTGTGGGAGGAACAAGCATAGCAGGTGCCAGTGCCCGGCGAGAAAAGCCAGATGCCAGAGGTGCCTTAAAAATGGCCACTTTGCTGTAGTCTGTTGCTCCAAAATGGCTGCCGTCAAACACAGTGCCTCGTGTGAAGCCCAATCACCACTCTCCATTTCAAACACTTCTTCCTCAGAGCTCTCATCCAATGAGAGCGAGGACTCCACCGCGCGGCAGCGCCTGACGTCACGAGCCAGACGCCGAGCGCTAAAGGTACAACCCACCATCGCAGCAATGACGTTCACCCTCACGAAGCAATATCCGACCAGGCCCCACCCCTGACATCAACCGCCACCGCTGCTGCCGACCGGGGACCCATCACCGCCATCGCTGCCGACCGGGGACCCGTCACCGCCATCGCTGCCGACTGGGGACCCGCCACCACCAAGGCAGCCGACCCGGTACCCACCGATGCTGCCGACCAGGGACCTGATGCTGCCAACCAGGGACCCGCTACCGCTGACCACCCCACCACCGATGGCAAACAGCGACCGCCAACACTTACCGTTGGTTTCAGGCAGCAACACCATCTCCTTGACACTGTCTTTTCTGGCCCAACTGTTTCCGTGACATCATCACACACACATTGCGTGACGTAATCACGCAGGACTCCACTGTTCCTATTACAAGTCTCTGCATCAGTAACCCTCGACCAGGACTTCCTCCAACCCCTCACAAAAGCAATGGAACTGATTAAAGTGAAGTGCATGGACACTATACCAATTGCTTATTTGACTCAGGGTCAACTGACAGTTTTATCCATCCACATCTAGCCCACCATTGTGAACTGGCTATTTTCCCCACTGCACAGAGAATTTTATTGGTAACCAGATCGCACTGAATGGGATAGAGGGGTACTGCGTGACGACCCTGAAAGTCCAGGGCATCATGTTCACAGACTTCAAACTTTTAGTTCTTCCCCAATTATGCGCCCCTGCACTGCTGGGACTGGATTTTCAGTGCCAGTTTCAAACTTTGCACTTTGGGGGCCTCACGCTCCGCTCTCTGGAGATAGTGCATCTGTCTGAATTACAACAAAAACTACCTTCAGTGTAAAGTGACATGGGGTTCTTGGGCTCAAAGTTGATGCAATGTACTGGAGGTAGTCACATGTGATCTGCATTTTCAGTAACTGAAGCATTTTTTCAATTGATACACAACTGCATTCGTAAATTGAGTCCCAAGTGTCTGCAGTTTATTCTTTCCTATAGCCTCCAGAAGCTCACAATCTAGTCTTCTGCAAGAGCAGACTAATCTCTCCTCAAGGAGAAAGTTATGAAATCAATTTATTTGAGCAGAAATCCACTGTGATGTTATGAATACAAAAATGCAGTAAGTCTGCAAACTGCAGTACCCAGCCTCTACTGAGTAATGATGACCAATCATCAGCATGGTCCTGGCCATGTCCACACTCAGCATTTGCAATGGAGAGGCAACATCCACCATGAGGTCGTGGGGGGGGGGGGGGGGGGCACTGCTGTGCTTCTGTTCCGAGGACACACTGCCTGCCAATCAAGGTCAAAGACTCACCCCAAGCCATCAAGGTGACCCTTACGATTGGCCCACCTAAATTACCAAGTGCTGCAGTCCAGGCAGCCAACCCAGACTCAGCCCTGACCTTCACCCAATTGGCCCAAGTGAATCACCTCAGTTCACCCCTGCACTTGGCTTCGAGCCATTGGCAACAGCAACCAACAGGGCCCATACTGACCCATACAATTGATCCACCCCCACCCAGCTTTGCCCCCAGAACTATAAAGGATCATGTACCCCTTTGTTCTGCCTCTGGACTTCTTGTGGCATGTAAGTAGCACCTTTCACACTGGGTCGGGGTGAGTCTCAAGGCCAGGTAGCAAGAGCCGTGTCCGTACTGGTCAAGGGGTGGGGCATGTAATACCATCTTGATCGGATTGTTGAATGTGTATGTTCTTGTAATTTCCCCAGTTTCTGTCGGTTTCTCCCTCATCATCTGAAAGTGTATATTTACCCCCTGCATATTGTGTATGTGTGGGTATGACAACGGCTCTGTATACGCTTATCTCCTGTTCGGCTCCGAATCATAGGTCCTCTACCGGCATCACCTACGGCTCCTAGAACGCTTCCACCAGCGTTTTCTCCGCTCCATCCTCAACATTCATTGGAGCGCTTTCATCCCTAACGTCGAAGTACTCGAGATGGCAGAGGTCGACAGCATCAAGTCCACGCTGCTGTAGATCCAGCTGCGCTGGGTGGGTCACGTCTCCAGAATGGAGGACCATCGCCTTCCCAAGATCGTGTTATATGGTCAGCTCTCCACTGGCCACCGTGACAGAGGTGCACCAAAGAAAAGGTACAAGGACTGCCTAAAGAAATCTCTTGGTGCCTGCCACATTGACCACCGCCAGTGGGCTGATATCGCCTCCAACCGTGCATCTTGGCGCCTCACAGTTTGGTGGGCAGCAACCTCCTTTGAAGAAGACCGCAGAGCCCACCTCACTGACAAAAGGCAAAGGAGGAAAAACCCAACACCCAACCCCAACCAACCAATTTTCCCCTGCAACCGCTGCAACCGTGTCTGCCTGTCCCGCATCGGACTTGTCAGCCACAAACGAGCCTGCAGCTGACGTGGACATTTACCCCCTCCATAAATCTTCGTCCGCGAAGCCAAGCTAAAGAATTGTGTATGTGTAGAAGTTTGCTTGACATATCGACCCTGTTGTCTCAATTCCATCCCTGAAATAAACGTGTGCTTTGTACCTGGTTCTTAACCTGTGCGACCCACACGAACCCGAACAACAGCATTCCAGACCCAAGTTTATGCTCTTTCTGATTAAGGGTTTTTCAACCCTAAACATCGACTGTCCCTAGTTGCTGCCTGACCCATTCACTTCTCCCAGCCCTTTGTGGGTTATTCTTGAGCCTGTGAATGGCTGAGCACGCTTCTTCAGAGGCTCGAGAAGCATTAGTCCTCAAGCACGTGAAGGTAAGGGCTTTGTTCCCTGGCTCCAAGCACATACAACATAATGTTTCTTTCCACTTCCCTTTGGAGATCTTTCCTCCAGACCCCTCTTCCACATGGATGGTGAATTTCTGAGATTCTCTTACCCAAAAAGTAGTGGAGGCCAGGGAATAGATGTACTTGAAGAGGAGGTGAATAGAGGAGGGGGAAAATTGTGCGTTAAAGACATTGCACTAACTGCTTCACCAGCCCTGCTGCCCACAGCTGAAAAGAAATATTGAACTATTGGAAATTAACGTGAAATAATAATACAGGCACAGAAGAGAAAATGAGGACTGGGGGAGATCCATAATCATAGATGATGGAGCAGGACTGGAGGACTATGGCTTACTCCTGTGCCTATTTTCTGTAAAAATTAGAAGGCTTCACTTCAACAATGAGAAAACATTCCAGTTCTAAAGTGCAATGAACCCAATGAATTGTATCCCACTGAATTTTGCAAAAGGGTGCAAATAACCAAAATTGGAAGGAGCTTTTTGTTGTCTATACTAGATCTCCCACCTCATGTGGAAGCTAGATGAACCATTCAACAGGAAACCAAGCAAATGTTCATGGTATAGTGATTGACATCATTCTTGAGTGCTTCAGATACATGCCTGGGGTGCAATTAGAGAAGCTTGGTCAGCTCTTCCAATGCACACAAGGAGCAATGAGCTTCACTGAATCGGGACGTGTAGAATGCTCAGGGCTCCGATTACATTCCCGAACTGAAATCTTTCCAGATACTCTCACAAGTTATTATCATAATGAAATTAGTCTGCAGCCCTCCCTCCTAGGTTCAAGTCTCTCCTGCTTGGAAGTGATCATCTGCAGTATCAGGTATGATTGTGATTGCTCCACAAACAGCCTAGTGATACTCAGCACTCACATAGAAACATAGAACCATAGAAGATAGGAGCAGGAGTAGGTCATTCGACCCTTTGAGCCTGCTCCGCCATTCAACGAGATCATGGCTGATCTTAAAGATCAGTACCCCGTCCCCGCCTTCTCTCCGTAACCTTTAATACCCTTATAATGAAGAAATATATCTAATTCCCACTTAAATATATTTAATGAACCTGCCTCTACTGCCCTCTGTGGCAATGAATTCAACAGATTCACCACCCTCTAGGTAAAGAAATTCCTCCTCATCTCGGTCCTAAATGGTTTGCCTATTATCCTCAAACCATGGCCCCGGGTTCTGGATTTTCCCATCATTGGAAACATCCCATCTGCATCCATTCTGTCCAGTCCTGCCAGAATTTTATATGTCTCTATGAGATCCCCTCTCAATCTTCTAAACTCCAGCGAGAACAATCCCAATTTGCGCAATCGTTCCTCATAAGTCATTCCTGCCATTCCAGGTATCAGCCTGGTGAATTGCCTCTGCACTCCCTCCATTGCAAGAACATCCTTCCTTAGATAAGGTGACCAAAATTGCACACAATACTCCAGGTGGGGTCTCACCAAGGCCCTGTCCAGCTGCAGTAAGGTATCCTTGTTCCTATACTCAAACCCTCTTGATATGAAGGCCAACATACCATTTGCCTTTTTAACCGCCTGCTGTACCTGCATACTCGCCTTCAGAGACTGGTGTACAAGTACCCCTAGGTCTCTCTGCACTTCCCCATCTCTTAATCTATTGCCATTCAAATAGTAATCTGCCCTCCGGTTTGTATTACCAAAGTGGATAACCTCACATTTATCCACATTGTAGTGCATTTGCCATGTATCTGCCCAGTACCTCAATTTATCCAAATCACACTGGAGCTTCCTGACCCCCTCTTCCGTGCACACAACCCCTCCCAGCTTAGTGTCATCAGCAAATTTGGAGATATTACATCCAATCCCCTCATCCAGATCATTAATGTAAATTGTGAACAGCTGGGGTCCCAGTAGAGATCCCTGTGGCACCCCACTGGTTACCGCCTGCCACTCACTTTCACTTACTGGACTCTGGAGAACAGGTTCAGATCTCTCTACATCAGAGCCTTTATTTAATCACTAAATAAATCAACAATGCAAAAAAAAATACATTTTCATCAATAATAAAACAGGACATTAAATTGATTGTTTTAAAAGCCCGTCGTATTCAGTTCCAAGCACTAAAGGAAAGATATCACTTGCAACGATTTTTAAAAATCGGATATGGTTGGAACGTTGAGAGAAAATGAAATTCTATGAGGCACAGGAAAATGAAATCAGGATTATTCTACGGCTCTCATAAGTAGAGGAAATGCATCGGTAATTATTCTAATTTTATAGAGTTGTAATTGTGCTGCTCCATTAATAGCTGCACAATTTCCATGGTAATAAATCGAGGCAGAACATTTTCCAGATCATAACATCTTAATGCAAACAAGTAAAATATATGTTGGCTTTGAAAATGACCAGGTTCCAATCAGCTTTCAGCTGAACTCTTACAGACTTTCATTCCTTGGGGTTTTGAATGTAGGTCTTTCTGTGAATCTTCCTTTTTGAGATTTGTATGCTCGGCTGCATTTGGCATTTGCCACTACTATCTGTGCAGTCCATTTAAACAGATTGCCTAATGATGCTTGCAGAATAAATCCTGAATAGAACAAGGCCTCCAACTGAGGAAACGGATTCCATCCCATTTCCAACTTGTGAGCCAACTGTTGGGGATCTAGAATAAACTCTTGTATTGCATTCAGACAAATCTCCAGGCAAGAAAAAAATGAGAGCAGGACAAGGAACAGCATTGTGTTTTGATATTCTGTCCATTCAGTGAGGAGTCACAACTGTGCTCAGGTCTATTCTAAAAACGCTTAAGGTATATTAAAACTTCATTCATGAGCCAGAAACGTTTTCTACCTGGCTGTATTGTTAACACAAAAAAAAAATGAAATATTTCAGGACATTCAACCTGTTATTTTAATCAAACAAATGTTAAAGCCTCATTTGGTAATAACGCTTATAATCGATTCAGAGTAGTGAAAACATAATGCACAAGAGACTCGAATGGGCAAAGATTGTGATTTAATTATTGCATTCTCACCATGACATTTCAACATCGGGGTCTGGGTAAACTCTGGAAGTGTTTGCAACAGATTCCCATTAAGCTCACTAGCAAGGTTTTTTTTTAATCTTAAATTGCATTTGAGCTCAAAGTTGATTGTGTAACTCATTGCACTGAACCTTATCAGTTGACATCCAGTGGCAAATAGGAATGAGACCACTGTGCCATGTGTAAAATTGTACGGTTTCTAACCAAAATCATGTTTTCCCTAGTGTTTCCACATTGAATTGCAGTGTTTACAGGGGCTCAATACAGTTGTAATATTAGAGGCAATGTCTTTATCAATGATGTTCTGACAGTAAAATTTGGAAAA
Organism: Narcine bancroftii; assembly: GCF_036971445.1. Lineage (NCBI taxonomy): Eukaryota > Metazoa > Chordata > Chondrichthyes > Torpediniformes > Narcinidae > Narcine > Narcine bancroftii. The sequence continues at coordinate 68,113,466 of NC_091475.1, forward strand.
TGATTAACAGACCAGACTCTAATGTGTTAAAATTATTCCTGTGCTGAGAATTTTTAGTTGGTTATCAATCATGTCACAGCAGTAAGGAATCCATATCACATTACCTGAAAGGAAAATTTACAAATCCTGCTGTAGACCTGTGGTGCACATTTAGGAACTTACTCGACACTCATAGCAAGGGATTTAGCATTTTCACTGAGGCTTGGGCAACTGCACTTTCTTGACTGTTACCAAGTAGTTTCAAACTTGCAGTAGGTACAGGTGAAATGAATTACACTGGACAATAAAGATTTTGCTTCCTGAACACTTTAGCATGTATTTTATGGATTTTGGGTTGCTGATCACAAAAATAATCTTGAAATCACGTATTGCTTTTTTTAAAGATACAACCTATTTTTGTGATTTTCCATCATAATGTAAATCTACTGGTATATTGCCCACAAAGCAAGCCATTTTGGTTAGTTCAACTACGTCTGGGCATGCACTCAGTGCAGGCGCTATGTAAATATTGTCTTAAGCCTGGGTATGCTTGTCAGCATTTAAAGATGTTGAGAATTTTCTTGGCAACGACAGAGCACCAAACTACCTTGACAACATGCTTCAGGCATGAAATGCAACACGTTATTGAAAATTCATGGATTTATGGAATTCATTGGCACATCCAGCTGTGGAGGCCGGATCATTGGGGGAGTTTAAGGGGGAGATTGATAGGTATCTAATTAGTTAAGGGATCAAGGGATATAGAGAAAAGGTCAGAACTTAGATCTAGATGTGAGAACAGTTTAGATCAGGGTGATTTTATGAAGCAGACTCGATGGGCCAACTGGCCTACTCTGTTCCCTTTTCTTATGATCCTGTGAATTCATTTTCTGCATTCACACTTGGATGACTTTTTTGTGCAGTCAGTGACAAACATGGTGTAAGGTTTCACCAGGACATTGCGACCATGGAAAAGCTGTATTTTTAAAAATGTAAACAGACAGCATGGTAACAGGCCATTTTGGTCCACGAGTCCAAAATGCCCAATTTACATCCATTTAACCTACACCCAGGTATATTGTTGAAAGGTGGGAGGAAAGTGGAGCACCTAGGGAAACCCACGCGGACACAGGGAGAACGTACAACCTCCTTACAGGAGTTTGGATTCGAACCCAGGTCCTGATCGCTGGCGCTGTAAAGCCTTTGCACCAATCACTATGCCAAATCTGCTGCCAGAGGACAATTGGCAATAGGAATCCATCAATGCTGGCCAACTATTGTTGGGCACGGACACGAGAGGCATCAAATGCTGAGTACAAACAAAATTCAGCAGCAAAACATTTTTAGGTCAATTGAACTAACGCAAAGCGTTAGCATCATTATGAGATTAAACATGCCAAATTCAATAAAAGTTCATTTAATGTTTCTCTAACTTCCTATGTGATAGAGCAAATGTGAAATGATCTTTGTGTTCAGCTTGACATTGTCTATCATAATCCCCAATTATTTTTTCAGGAAGCAAATCTTTTGTAAAAGTTTGTTGTTCAGTGTTATTAGACACGTATATTCCAGCGACTATGGTGCGAAATGAAGAGTTGTAGTTGAGTTGAGTTCAAACTGAAAACAACAGTTTACTGTTGGTCCCGCACACTTTTTAAAACCCCGGGTTCCTGGCCATCGCAGCGCCATACATAGCTGACTGAAGGTGACATCATCCTGCTGCCCGAGACTTCCTGAGCTGGATCACTTTCCTCACAGGTGAGCAACCACACAATGACATTCTGAGAAATGACAACATTGAATATTTCTCCTGGGTTACCATCACTGCCACAGAGTGACAGTTTATCATCACGAAGACTTGTGGAAACACAGGCACAACACATTTTGACGAACTCTGCACTTCCATGTAGCATGTTCAGTATCCTGCTCAACACAGTTGACATTGAAGTACAGTGAAACTGGGTGGCAGTGTCTCTTGGGGAATATCGGTCACATCGCAGCAGGATGTGGAATGTAAGATGACACCACGCTCGCTCAATGCTGACAACTTGCACCACAGAAATCCATGCCAAGTTTTTCAATTTCCCCAGATGAGCATTGAAAATCCTCTTCCACTTCTTATGCCCTCCCTCCCTCCCTCCCCCCTCCTCCCACCATTTTGTTCCTGCTTTGGGCTCATACCTTGACAAAGGGTTCAGGCCCGAATCGTTGGTTAGTTTTGTATCTTTGCCTCCTATGAACACTGTAGGACTTGCTAAGTTTCTCCAGCACTTTTGTGTATTAACTCCAATCACAGCATGTGCAAACAGTCTTGTTTCAATAGACCACACATGTCAAACTTAGGCCCGCGGGCCAAATTTGGCCCGTGATATAATTATATTTGGCCCGCAAGATCATATCAAATATGTATTAGAGCTGGCCCACTGGCTGTCGCACCAGTATAGCGCATGCATAGCTAATACTACAAATCCCAGAATGCTTTGCAAATGCATTGGTGCCGGCATGTCAGCCCGCTAATCGCCCCACCTCCTCTGTTTACTTTTATTAGCATCTGTGACCTGTCGCCAACTCACATGTAATAAACCCCTTACGAAAAATGGCCAAACGAAAGACAGAAATCAGGACCTTTCAAGACAGGTGGGAGGAAAACTCTGACCCCAGAGTTTGATGAACTTGCATCTAAGAAGAGATGCCAAGTATCTGGTTTAGACCCAGGTGCATCAGAGTAAATCACAGTGTAGCAACCTAAGCTTCGATTAATATTTTCTTTGGTTAACTTTGGACTGTTCATAGTTGAAAGATTGGATTTTCATTGAAGCAAGTTGTTATTTTTTTGACGTTGGCTTGTGAAAAAAATACATTTAAAAGGAGCTTAAAGGCTATAGAGAAATATTATTTATTGAATATTTTATTTCTCATTTGTTAATGCTTCTTCTGGAAAGAGTTTAACCAAAACTATTATTAAACATTTATTTTAATAAGAAAAAGTTTAACATTACATATGTTGAAAGAAGAGAAAACATGCAGATGTTGTTGAAAATTTTCAATAAATATTTAGTCTATTATTCTTTTAATTTTGGCCCTCTGTGAATTTGAGTTTGACACCCCTGCAATAGACAATAGGTGCAGGAATAGGCTATTTGGCCCTTCGAGCCAGCACTGCCATTCACTGTGATTATGGCTGATCATGCAGAATCAGTTCCCCATATCCCTTGACTCCACTATTTTTAAGAGCTCTATCTAACCCTTTCAGAGAATGGGCCTCCACTGCCTTCTGAAGTAGAGCATTCCACACATCCACACCACTCTGGGTGGAAAAGTTTTTCCTCAACTACGTTCTAAACAGCCTACCCCTTATTCTTAAACTGTGGCCTCTGGTTCTGGACTCCCCCAACATTGGGAACACGTTTCCTCCCTCTAGCATTTCCAATCCCTTCATAATCCTATATGTTTCAATCAGATCCCCTCTCATCCTTCTAAATCCCAGAGTATACAAGTACGGTCTCTCTAACATTTCAACATATGACATCCTGGGAATTAACCTCGTGAACCTACGCTGCACTCCCTCAATAGCAAGAATGTCCTTCCTCAAACTTGGAGACCAAGCATGCACAATACTCCAAGTGTGGTTTCCCCAGGGTCCTGTACCTCTCTGCTCCTTTACTTATCTCCCCTTGCTATGAAGGGCAATGTGCCATTAGCTTTCTCCACTGCCTGCTGTACCTGTACGCTTACATTCACCGACTGATGATCAAGAACACCGAGATCTCATTCCCCACTCCCTAACTTGACACCATTCAGGCAGTAATCTGCCTTCCTGCCACCAAAGTGGATCACCCCACATTTATCCATTAAACTGCATCTGCCATGCATCTGCCCACTCACCCAACCTGTCCAAGTCACCCTGCATTCTCATCACATACTTCTCACGTTTCACTCTGCCACTCAGCTTTGCGTCATCTGCAAATTTTCTAATGTCACTTTTAATCACTTCATTTAAATTATTAATGTATATTGTAAATAGCTGTGGTCCCAGCATCAAGCCTTGTGGTTCCCTCTAGTCACTTCCTGTAATTCTGAAAGGGACCCGTAAATCCCCACTCTTTGTTTCCTGTCTGCCACCCAACATTCTGTCCATGTCAGAACCTTCCCCCAATACCATGTGCTCTAATTTTGCCCACTAATTTCCTAAGTGGGACTTCATCAAAGGGTTTCTGAAAGTCCAGGTACACGACACCCACTGGCTCTCCACTGTCCATTTTACATCTAGGAGATTGTTTGTGTCTTCCTAGTGAAGACAGATCCAAAATACCTGTTTGTGAGAAACAGAAGTACCTTCACAGATTTCGCTCGAGACAAAAATTGAGAACAAAGAACATTTATTGTACAACAGTGCAAAGTTGGGTGCTTCCCTTTACCATTGGAATACACACACATACTGGGGCTCACCCAACTTTTATACAGTTCATTTCAGTGTAGAGGTACCCTCCCCCCCTTAACATTTTTCTACCTCCTGGATTGGTTTGGCATTTGGTAATTCTGTCTGCCTTCCTGCAGTTTCTGTAAACTTGAAAGACCATGGGGTATCCTGTCTGGGTCCCATCATGTCATTGTCCTTATTCATGAATCTGCCTTTGTCCTTATTCACACATCTTAACCCCCAGGATTACTAATTCTATATGCAGAATTTGCTAATTTTTTTCACTATAAGACCCTTATTCTATTATACTTGCGTAACGCTTCCTCACACTCTTATCAGAATTCATCCCTACTCAGCACTTACTTAACTTCCTCTAGTCTAGTCTATTATTCTTTATTCCATTCATACTAACTTTACTTCCTATATTCTATTATCTCTCACATGTTCAACTCGCCTGTCATTTCCTTGTTCCCCATAATAATTTCGCCTGTTTCTGTCTTCAAGGGCCCAACTTTTATCTTAATGAATTTTTTCCTCTTCACATCCCTAAAGAAACTTTTACTCTCCTCGTTTATATTCTTGGCCGGCTCACGATCATATCTCACCTTTTCTCCCCCTATTGCCTTTTTAGTTACCTTTTGCTGCTCTAACTTTCCCAATCCTCTGGCTTCCCTCTTATCTTGGCTGTGTTATCTTCTCTTTTATTTTTATATGGTCCTTGACTTCCCTCAAAATCAGTTCTCATGGCAAAAGGATTTCATTCAGAGAAAGGGGTGTAAAGTTTCCAGCAACAGGTCAGGAACTAAGTCTTTATCAAGCCAAAGAAGCTCCATGCTCACAAATGCAGTAAAAACCATTTCTACATCATATTCGTTCCCAGGAAGCATCATCCCCAGCAAGGTCCACATTCATCGTCCATCCCCAGTTGCTCCCTAGGGCCTTAGCTAGAAAATTGACCATCCTTTAGCTCCCATCGATACTGTTCAACCTACTGACCTCCTTCGGATTCCAGCATCTGCAGTCTCCCATGTCTCAACCCCTTGGTTTCCTTGTTCCATGGAAGACAGTCTGTTTATCCAGCATCTCCTCCTTACCCAAACCCTCCAGCTTCATCACAATTCCTAGAGCGCATTCCATGTGGATCAATTGAGAATTTGTACAACTATATCATGATGTCCCAACTCCTGAACTCAAGGCCATGACTGATGAAGGTAAACACATCACAAGACAACCTTTAGGGAACTTTACCCAAGGTCTCAACTTGACAACACTCTTCAAGACCTGCCATTCGTCTGCTTTAAATCCCAAAATGAATAACTTCACACTTATTGGAGTAAGGCTCTATCTGAAATTCCTTGACCCACTCTCCCAGATCTTATAGCAACCTTTGACAACTTCCTACACCATCAATAGTACCACCAATTCTAGTATGACCTGCAAATTTACTGATCATGCCACCTACACTCTCCTCCAAATCATTAATGCACTACAAACACTATGAATAACTGCAGCACAGAGGTCACAGGCCTCCAATCTCAAACAAACATTCTGTTGGAACCAAGGAGTTGTAATCATGGAAAATATGCCTATGTACTATTCATTAATCCATTACTATATAACAATTTACTATTTACTTCAATTATACTGTTTAAGGGAAATATTAATGCAATTAAGTAATAGCCACAGTATGTAGAAAAGTTGGCTGATTACAGTATGTGTAGAATTTGCTGCCTCCAAAAACAAAATGGATAAACCAGACAGGATGAAGTTGGAGGAACCATAGGGACAGTGATATATTCTGAAACAGGCTAGGGACAGGAAGATAAGTGGATTGCAAGGATAAGTGATAAGAGTACCATGACTGAGAATGTAAGAGACAAACAAAATGGATAAACCAATTTAGTAAGAATACTAAATCATAAGAATACACGGAAGGTGTTGATTAGAACAGAAGACTATGGCCAGACAAGAACAAAGGAATAATTAGAAATATCTGTGGTATGAATTGACTTCTGATCAAAAAAACAACAGGATATTCTGGCCTTGGGGATTAAGATACGAGGTCTACACCATAGATAATTGCAGAGCAGGGAATTGCTTGAGATACATCTTAGGCAAGGAGCCTATCAAAGAAAGGCAACTTTTGTTTAGTGTAACAATGTTGATCTATATAAACAGAAGAGACTGGACAGTAGGGGTCAGTCTTGGGGAATAGCTCACTGAGCAGGTGACCTATGAACTAACGACTGAACCTGAGCTCTGTTAAGCTTTATTCTTGTGCTGTGTAATAAACTGATTGTTGAACCTAATACCTTCTCCTATCACTTCATTCAACGAGCACGCTGGACTCAGACGACACATAGACTAAATTGAGGGTAGGGTAAAGCCAGAGTCCGACAATTCCAAGCTAATTTTGGATCCAACCAGCTCACTCATCCTGGAATTGAACAGTCTGCAGACACTGCGATTATGGTTTTAAAAAAACAAATTCTGGGGGAACTCAGCCAGTCTCGCAACATCTACAGGAGGTAGAAATTTTGCCTCATAGCCCTTCGTGGTACGAGTTAAAAGCAGGCAAGTGGTACTGACCAACAGATAAAAGGTGTTAATTATATATGGAGAAGAGTCCATGAGAGAGGAAAGTGAGAATTGATCAGGGTGGGGGATGTTTGGTTTCATCTGTCAATGCAGATCAAGAGAGGGATGGAGACAAGGATAAAGACAGGGACTAAGAAATGGGGCAGGGACCGAGAGAGCGGGGGACAGGGACAGAGAGAGGAAGGGTAATAGAAACCAGAGAAGTCGATGCTAATGTCATCATGTTAGAGGGTGCCCAGTCAGAATATAATGTAGAATATTAGCTATGAAATATCTAGTTATGGGAATTATGATGAAGAAACCATCACACAGACTTTGCCAGTTATGGGGAGAGAGACAGAGAGAAAAGACATTCCAGACAGGAATCATTTGACACCTCTTCTACTGAGCCATATCCTAAATGCCTGCCTGGTCTCATTAACACAAATAGTGCTATCTAAAGATCTAAAGACTGCAATAAGCATCCAGCACCACTCAGCACACGAATGGCATTGTTTCTGCTTTGAAGTGTTGGCCGCCACCATTGTCAACTTAATCTAAGATTTACCAGCCATTTTATTTACACATGCACATTGGAAACCAGAAATCAGGCAGTCAGAGAACAGATACTGATGTGTACTGTGAGCAACCCTTCCGGACCTGTTGATTTTTTATATACCAGAAGGATGTTCTTAATTAAAACTGGATAGAATTAAACAACCAACAACAAATCATTTCCCTGTCTTTAGGAAGAGGATATGCAAAATGTAAAACATAAGCTGTAGCAATACCTTCAAAGAAATTGTATCCAATTTGTATGCAGGAGAATGCCTTAAATATTGTACCCTGTGACTGTGTTCTTTGACTGAGACCATACAGTCTTAGTGAAGTGACCTTGTCTACCCAACACTAACGACTGCTCATTCCTGCTAGCGTTATTTGAATGAAGTCTGCTTGAATTGTACTGTGTGGCTTGGTTGTACCTTTTGTACCCTGACAGACAGAAGCGAGACTTTAACATTGGCATAGACGCCATCTCTCACTGTTGTATGTGGTAAGTGGCCACAAGGACACTGGGACATCAGCGCACCTTCGGAACCCTTGAGCCCAAACTACCCTTAACCCAGGGTAACATTGTGGACCCTCATACGAGGTTGATCTGGTTCCCTGACAAGAGAAAAAGAACCATGCATGTAGCCCAAAGACACAGTGGTGAGTTGAAAAGAATTGTGACTGTGATTTGTGAGGAAACAGTTCTGCCAGTTGCAAGTAAATGAGCAAGGCTATCACCCACACTTGGGCATAGTTTCTGAGCAATGGATTGTAGCATCAACCAGTCTATTTAACCTATTTGAATTACTTGAACAGAAGAGGTTTATAAATTACGATCCCTGATCATTGACTATGGGGTTGACTACAGGGATGGTCTATAACCCTGTCCTGCCAACTGCAAATGTCAGTACACAGATGGAAAAGATATCTTACAACTGCTGGGGAAGGTTTGGCCCACTGTAATGGAGGATTAAAACCATGTACCCAGATGCTTTTTGCTTATGTGGAACTGACGACACTGGGTCCACACGCAGGTCACCTTACTTTCAGAACTAGCAGATGTAATTAAACTCAGCCATGGGGACTTATCTGAAGATACACTTTGAAATGGAATTCCACTGTGAGGCCCAGGGAAAGCAGTTGTCAAATGCAACACTCTGAAATTGACGAATTGGTCACAACCTGTCTTGCTCGAGAAGTTTTAATAAGTCTTTGTATCTACGAGATAAACCAGGAAATCATAACATCCTGGTTCCATAATAATTAATCTTCTAAATTGTAGAATATAATGTTCAGTTTTGATTTTGACTGACAAATATTAGAAGGAGTAGGTGGATGATTAATTGTTTTTGGGGTATATAAGCCTGTGGTCCTGCTGCTGAAGTTTAGACTCTCCGAGGGGTGGGAACACCCCTTGTCAAGAAGGAAGAACAGCCAGAGTCCGAGCAACGTCCCGGTCGGGGGAGGTGGAGAAGCTGCTACCAGCGCCCTGACAACCTACTACAAGTGTGCAGTCGTTGCCTCGCTTCGGCAGTTGGGACCAGTCCAAGTGTTGATAAGTATAGTTGGGAAGGGCTTGCATATTGTAGTGTGAAATCAGCTTTTGAATTAGTAATAAACATTTGTATAAACTGAACTGCTCTCGGTGTGTGTGTCTATTTTCTTTCGGTAGCTCAAACACTGTGACCAATCTAAAATGAACAAAATGAGAGGTATAAGTTTACCCAAGACAATTGGCGCTGCGAGCAGGATTGGTCTCAAGATGTTTTGCCGAAAGAAAGAGGTGAGCCCTGAGCAGGTCTTGATTCCTGGATGGACTTCCAAAGACGATGGGTTTGGCATGTTGGCCAATACCCTGTCTTTGTTGGGACCACCCATTAGTTGGGATGAGAAGTTAGACCCATCAAGTGCACCTCTGGGAGAGCGGGTTGCAACTCTCCTTCGAGAAAGTAAATTTCCTGATAAAAAAGGGAATGCTGACGAGTGGTTTTTGGTTGCTGGCCACAGCATTACTCCACTCCGTTCAGCATGAAGCAGAATCAATTCAAAGAGAAGTAGAATCTCAGTGCAAAAGAAAGCAATTAGAGGAGGAGCTAGTGTTGGAATCTAGGGGTTAAAACAGTATGAAATAAATGATTAATTAATAAGTGTATATTTACTGCATGGTTCAGGGAAAAAGGAATGTGATTAAGTGGCAATCACAGCATGGAGCAAAGTTGGCTGAGCAAAATTGTCTCTCCAAAATACAGGGAGAGGAAATGCATAAAACGATTTAGGAGGAATGCTCAAACTAAAGGAGGTGGTGAGTAGCACAGGAGACACAGGCCAGATCAGAACAAAGAATGGCCTGCAAGAAACAAAGGGAATGGAAAACCAGTCTAGGAGGAAGATTAAGGCAGGAGGAGGTGTTAAAGAGAACAGCAGAAATTGGCCAGACAAGAACAGAATGGTGATTAGAAATATCTGGGGATGAATTAATTTCTGATCAACACAACAGGATAGTCTGGCCTGGAGGATTAAGATGGGAGTGCTACACCCCAGATATCTGCAAAACAGGAGATGACTTGTGATAACCCTTATGCAAAAAGATCTAGCAAAGGAAGACAACTTTTGTTCTGTATGATAATGAAATCTAGCAAAGGAAGCCAACTTTTGTTCTGTATGATAAGGTTGACCTATATAAACTGAACCAACTGGACAATAGGGGTCAGTCTTGGGGAGTAGCTCACTGTGCAGGTGACCTATGAACTAATGAGTGACCCAGAGCTCTGTTAAGTTTTATACTTGTGCTGTGTAATAAATTGACTTTTGAACCGAATACCTTCTCCTATCACTTCATTCAAAGAACACGCTGGACTCAGACTACACATAGACTAAATTAAGAGTAAGGTAAAGCCAGAGTCCGACAATTTGGTGACCCCGACGTGATGAAGATGGAGAAGTGACGGAAGAAAAAGATACGAAATACCGGTCGATTGTGGTGTGGTGATAACCACAAGTGACCATCCTACAAAGGGAGGTAAGCAGACGCCTGTTTTAACGAAGTTCTGCTATTGGCAAAGATAAATTATGTGTTGTCACTACTCTGCAAAAGCCCTCGTTAAAGCCAAAGAATAAAACAAAAGGGGGTTGGAGTCCCCCTAGTAGAATGGGGTTGGAGTCCCCTGTAGTAGAAGGGGGTTGGAGTCCTCCTAGTAGAACAGGGTTGGAGTCCCCTGTAGTAGAAGGGGGTTGGAGTCCTCCTAGTAGAACGGGGTTGGAGTCCCCTGTAGTAAAAAGGGGGTTGGAGTCCTCCTAGTAGAACGGGGTTGGAGTCCCCTCGTAGCGATCTCGAGAGATAGCTTTAGACACTTGGCCAATTAGAATAAGGTGTATGGTGATGGTTATTTGCTTCTATAGTGTGTAATAAGTATTTGATTAAGGATCGTGTACCATAGTAGTGTATAAGTATCTGTATAAGGTGCATTGTGATGGTTATTTGTTTTCATAGTGTGTAATAAGTATTTGATTAAGGATCGTATACCATAGTAGTGGACAATCAGTATCTGTATAAGGTGTATTGTTTTATAGTTATTTGCTTCTATAGTGGATAAGTATCTGTTTAGGAATCGTCTAGTGTATCATAATAGTTTATAATAAGTATTTGTTTAAGGATCGTGTGTAGTGTGCTGCTGGTGTTCATAATAACGTGGGAAGGGAGGAAGTAAATTGCAGGGTGTCAAAATCCTACCAGGGGAGAGACCCAGTGAAGTACGAAGTCTAAAGGGTTAAAGATCAGAACGGAGATGGAAGGAGAAAATAGGGATGTAGGGCAAGAGCTCGGGGGAGACAGAGGGGTTCCCCCATCTGTAAACCGACAGTGGGAAAAAACAAGGAATCAATTACTGGGAGGATTACCGAAGGGAGAGGAGGTACAGGCTATGGCACGGTACGAACAGATATGGAGAGAGCTTCAGAATCAGGGGAAGGTACCACGAGGGTTTGAAAAAATCCGGCTGGTACTGTACTTAGGAGAAGCAGAGAGGGAAGCAGCCAAGGAGGTACAGGAACATGAGGCAAAAGGACAAGGATCTATATGGAATAGAAGAAGGTTTAAACAACAGAGAGAAGTGAAGGAACAGAGAAGGGCAGATTTACACATTATGACATTGGCTTGCATGGCTGTGGAAGCGAACCTTCAACATGATATTAAAAAGGGACCCATAACACTAAGGAGAATACGGGGGAGGTGAAGCCGTCAGCCCCGTTATATCCAGAGTTACCAGAGACATTGCCACCACCTTATCCTATTCCCCAAATGCCAGCGATGCAGATAAGTGAGGGAATAGTGAATGTCACTGAGTTAACAGGTCCAGAACTACATGAGGCGAAGGAGAGACTGAAGAGAGTTGCGCAGGAGAGTGGAGGAAACAAAAGAGTGGGTGCACGAAGTACAGAACGATAGATGTGCAGTAAGGAAAAATAGTAGGGGCTTGGGAAGTACAGATGAGAGAGAGCTAAGACAAGAGGAGAATAGGAAGGGAAATGACCCAGCGAGTGTCAGATGGGAACGGGAGAGAGAGCAGAACGAGGATACTGATCTAGCTAGTGTGAGTGTTGAGAATGAAGAGGAGGAACAGCCAGTCACGATCAGGGGAAGCATGATCACACACAGAAGACAGAGTCAGGATTACCCTCGTTCCCCTTTGGGATATGCGTTGCGGGACAGGGAAGAAGTACGGCTTCCAGAAAGGTATAGACAGATGCCGCTAATTTATGAGGGTCCGCAAATTGGGGAGAGGTATCAACCCTTCTCATTCACCGACATGAATTGTATTTTGGACAAAATGCCACCTCCGACTGAGGGAGGTGGAGCGTGGATGGGAAAGTTCTGCCAATATACGATGGGACATAAGATAGCCATAGGGGATTGGAGAGCATTATTGGGTAAACAGCTTGGGCTGTGGGAGATACAGCAGGTAGAAATGATCGCAGGAATCACTAGGTGCCTCGATGCCGAGCCATTTGCCAACCATGCTACGGCAGTAGGAGGGGCAATGAGAGATAAGTTCCGCGTTCCCCCCGGTGTCATGCAGTCCCTGACCTTTTCCATAAAGGAGGATGAGGAGATCTCGACTTTTTTGAGTCAGTGTAGGGAGAGTTGGACTGATAAAGCAGGAGTACACCCAGCCACAGATCCCTTGCAGACTACACTCTTTAGGGCTGCAGTAATGAGTGGACTGCCAGCTGTAGTTAGGGAGGCATTAGAGAATAACCCTGATATTCCTGGCTGCTCGAGTGAGCAATGGGAAAAACATTTGACCCATCACATGAAGCGTTACAGGGCTAAGCAAAAGGAGGACAAACATACTATGGAGTCGGCACAAGTGCAACTCCTTAAGCTTTAATTGGAAGAGGCTAGGAAAAAGGCGAATGAGGCAAAAAAGATTTCCTCAAAGGGTGCGAACCAGATGATTCAGCAGCCACCGCAGCCACCACAAGGGAATAATATGAGTTGGCAGCCGGCCCCATATTGGGCACCGGGTCCCACCTATGTGGCCAGAATGGGAGGTCCAATGGGGGGATTCCGAGTAAGAGGGAGAGGTCGGGGTGCTCCACGAATGCAATCAGCCGTATGTTTTGTATGCGGCCAGCCAGGACACTGGAAGAGAGACTGCCCCCTAGCTTGGGATCCTCGGGACACTGGGGGAAGGGGATATGGACCTCCACAAAATGAGCATTGGGTCCAGCCCCAGAGATCGTCAGTGCCACCCCCAGTACATCAGGCACCCTATGCGGCTCTAGCTCCGAAGAGACAATTCCCTTTGCTGACAGAGGAGGAGCAATATTGCCCACAGTGACGGAGCCCGAGCACCCACGAGCAGGCTAGGTTGGCAGACCCTTTCCTGCAGATTAAAGTAATGGACATGGAAGTATCCTTTTTAGTGGATACAGGAGCCAGATTTTCAACACTCACTGGCACTGAATTTCAAGATAAAACATCATCCTCTAGCGTCCAGCTGATAGGGTTCTCGGGTACACCAGAAAATCTGCCGTTTTCTACACCACTAGTCACTTCTGTGGCGGGACAGACTTTTACACATCAATACATTTTGTCAGCCAGGTGCCCTACCAATCTCTTGGGCAGAGACCTGTTGGTCAAGTGCGGAGCATCGATCCTTTGTGGACTCAGCGGAATAGAGGTCACCTTTCCAAATGGATATTCTATGAACTGTTCATTAACTACACTGCATTCCAGTTCTCAGACGTTGTTGGCGGCAGCTGGAGGATCCGCGTCTGAGGGACAATGGGCTGACATTTACTGGGGGTTGTTGCAACCAGAGGACCCACAGAAGGGAGGGCTGCTAAAGCTTTATAATCAATGGAAGCCGTGGATCCAGACGTTACACCCGTATACCCCTCCCTCGGACCCTCCCCATATGACCCTCTTTTATGATAAGGATGGGGATGAAATGTATCAGCATGCCTTTTATGAAGAGGTAGAGGGCATGCTATGGGAAATTAATTCGGACTACATAGTGGTAGGAAAGGAGGGAGTGGCCGCTACGGTGGCACTGACATCTGAACAGCTGGAATGGTATGAGATGGCAGGTGAGGCCATTCCTCATGTCACCCTTGCAATTGGCACTACTCATCAGGCAAAAGATTTGGGACCGATGTGTCGGAACTTGAGGTCCCTTAGTGACTGGTCTGACACCCAAATACCGACAGTGCAGTTCTCCTCATCTGGTCAGGCATACAAAATTTTGTCTCCAACATATGATCACGTCCTCCTTGAGCATAGACAGATTGAACGCTTTCATGGTAGAGAGAAGATGGATCACCCCGACTCAGCCCCTATGCTAGATTCTCTCCCTGAGAACCTGTGGTCAGTGGGATCAGCAGATGTGGGTTTTTGTCAGCAGGTTGATCCCATAACCTTCGAACTGTCAGATTACACCCCTATTTGGCAGATACAGTATCCCCACAAACCTGAAGCTGAGGAAGGTTTGGCAGAGACCATTGATGGCCTTATGTATTCAGGGGTGTTGGAACATTCGCGTTCTAGTTGGAATACACCCATTTTACCTGTTCCTAAACAAGACACGGGCAAATATCGGATGGCCCATGACTTAAGGCGCATCAATGATATTGTGAGAACACCCACAGTTCCAGTACCAAACCCATATACTGCCATGGCTGCTTTAACCCCCAACCACAAGTGGTTCTCTTGCATAGATTTAGCGAATGCTTTCTTTTGCTTGCCGCTGGCAGAACCATTAAGAGATGTGTTTTCGTTCACGTATAGAGGTAGAAAGTTGCGGTATACTAGGCTTCCGCAGGGCTTTATTTTATCTCCAGGGATTTTCAATCAGGTGTTGAGAGAACAGCTGGAGGGGCTAGCACTGCCAGGTGGGGTAGTTCTGATCCAGTATGTAGATGACATCCTATTAGCAGCACCTGATCATACTTCCTGTTTGGAGGCCACTTGTCTCCTGCTAGTGCAGCTGTTCAAGGCAGGCTTTAAAGTCTCTCGCTCAAAGCTGCAATGCTGCAGGCAGGTGGTCACCTTTTTAGGGAGAATGGTCTCAGCGAAAGGCACAGGGATTTCCCCTGCACATCGAACAGCGATACTACATCATACAAAACCTAAGACAGTAAAAGAGATGCTTTCGTTTTTGGGTTTGTCAGGTTATAGTAGGCAGTTTATCCCATCGTATGGTGAGTTGACACATCCACTGCGAACTTTGGTGAATGAGCAGGGGATGAGGAATCTGGGAGCTACACTTGATTGGACTGCACAGGCTGAGATGAGTTTTATTCTTTTGAAGCAAGCTCTTACAACAGCTACAGATTTGGCGATTCCAAATTATAAACTACCTTTCTTTTTGGATGTTTCTGAAAAAGCACACACAATTGATGGTGTTCTTTTTCAGAAAAAAAGGGGGTGGAAGATGTGTGCTCATGTATGTGAGTATCACACTAGACCCAACGGAAGACAGACACCCACCATGTACGAGACATGCAGCGGGAGTAGCAAAGATTTTACAAAAGGTGGCACACATAGTAATGGGACATGGCCTGACGGTATTAACAACACATAGCATTGTAGCATTTGTGAGCTCGACAGCATTTACAATGACTTCACTAAGGCAGACGAGACTAGAAAATATCCTGAATGCTCCAAATGTTACATTTACCCATGAAGGCAAAAACATGGCAGACAATATGGGAGAGGGAGAACCACACTGTTGTGAGAAGAGGGTAGTGAAGGATATTAAAATAAGACCTGACTTACAGGCTACACCCTTAAGAGAACCAGATGAAACCTTGTTTACAGATGGGTGTTGTTACAGACACCCCACAGATGGATTGAAAGCTGCCTATGCGGTGGTACGAAAAACTACAGGAGGATTTGAAGAAATCATTACAGGGACTGTGAGAGGAAAGGAGTCAGCACAACTCGCAGAACTACAGGGAATGATAGCAGCATTAGAATGGGCAGAAGGGAAGGAGGTCAATATATATACAGACTCGGCATATGTGGTAGGGACAATACAGGTTGAACTTAGTCAATGGATTAGAAGTGGGTTTTTAACAGCAGCAATGACCCCAATTAAACACGAGAAGGATGTTAGGAAACTGGCTGAGGCCCTCCTGAAACCAAGGGCATTAGCAGTTCTTAAATGTAAAGGACATGATAGAACAGATACGATGGTGGCTCGGGGAAATCAGGAAGCGGACATGGCCGCTAAAAGGGCAGCAGGATACGGCCCTCAGTTTATTATGATACAGGCAGACAGAACAGCACATGACTTATTACCACCGTGTAGGGTAGAAGTAATAGTACAGGAACAAGCAAAGGCATCACCTCAGGAAAGGATGGTATGGGAGGAAAGGGGGGCAACCAAGGATCAAGGATTATGGAGATCGATAGACGGGAGGCCAGTCTTACCATCTGGACTCATGAAACCCCTCCTCGAGGAGGCGCATGGGCTAACACACTGTGGAAAGAAGCAGATGATAAGGTACTTGATACATTGGTGGCACCCCTTCCTGCCGGCGATGGTGGAGAACCATATTAGAGAGTGTGAGGTATGTATAGCTTTCAATGTAAAGGCGACTGTAAAGCCACATGAAGGTCAGTTCCCGCTACCTAAGTTACCAGGGCAGGAAATCGTACTTGATTATACGGACATGATTGAGAGGGTAAGTGGCTATCGATACCTCTTAGTAGCAGTAGATGTGTTCACAGGGTGGCCGGAGGCAATCCCTGCCAAAAGAGAAGATGCAAGGACAGTATGTAAATTCCTGATCAACCAGTATATTCCGAGACACGGATTTCCTAGAAAAATTAGGTCTGATAATGGAAGTCATTTTAAGAATAATGATCTACAGGAGGTAGAAGCAATGTTGGGACTGAAACATGCCTTTGGAACGGTGTACCATCCGCAATCCCAAGGGAAAGTGGAGAGGATGAACCAAACAATAAAAGGTAAGATCGGGAAAGTACAGGCACGGACCAAACTAAATTGGGTGGATGCGTTGCCCCTGGCATTAATGTCAATAAGGAGTTTGGTAAGTTCTGTGACAGGATTTACTCCATATGAACTACAAACAGGGCACCAGTTTCCAGGACCGGGAGCCGGAATTCAGACTACGAAGAATGAGGTAAGCTCAATGGGATGCAAGCTTTATTATGAAAAACTAACGGCTCTGGTGTCAGATTTTTCACAACAGGTCACAAGTCCCAACAGAGAAGGGGAAACACCGATACCTTCAGTCGCGGAGTGGGTTCTGCTAAAGGTCATCAAAAGAAAGTGGTGGGAGCCCAGGTGGACAGGACCCTACAGAGTGGTGGAGAGGACGTCCCACGCGGTTCGACTACAAGGAAAAGGCGAGACGTGGTGTCATTGGAGTCAGTGTGCAGCAACAGACCCACCGACACTGGAACAGATTCGAACGGAGGTGACTGAGAACCTGTGAAGCAACCACGGACTAAGAACACTTAACGTCCATTTTTAAAGAGACTATTGGACTACGGTGACTGTGTATCAGTGGTTGACGACATAATCAATTTTTTGGCATCAAAACAATGAAAGGAGCTGGGATGAATACTATGTGGGGACTATGGGTACTGGTATTCCGAGCCCTTGAAGGGGCTGGAGTAGAAAACCACTGTACAAAGTGTGTGCACTCGGCCTGGGGGTCGCACAACGAAAAAGAACAGTACTTTGCTGATTGGACTAACTTTCCTGAACACTGTGTGGGGACTCACACGGGACGTAAGTGTGTGCATAATGGACAAGTGTATGATGTTAAATTCAATAAGGGCTCTTTACAGTTCACGCCAAATCGAGACCGCTGTCCCCAAGGAGTAACATGGTTTTGTGCCCCGGAGGGAGACCAAGATAAGGAGAAAGGGGGCTCAATTCCCATTCAGAGGATACAGTGGGACCCCATGTGGCAAAAGAGAAAACAACCATACGTATGGGACAGAGATAAGGGGGATATCTATGCCAACGCTAAACGCCAGGCTGCCACTCACAGAGTAGGGGACAATAGATGGGTAGACCTTTGCCAAACTACGGCAGAACTCTTGGGGGTTAAAAACTGTTGGGTATGTGGGGGACCCACAAGAGATGGATCATGGCCATGGAGCGGGGAGCCCCTGGAAGTGTGGGAGTTGATGAGTTTTCACGGATCGGCAGATGAAACACGCCCCCGCCAGACATGGCATCTAGCTAATCACCTATTAGGAGAGGAATGTATCAGGAAGGAGCAAGGCAAGCATTATAAAGGAGATTCGAGGTGCACAAGGGTTAAGATCTTGGGGAAGTTCCCTCGATGGCATCCTCAGCGACCCCGGTGGTTCCTGTCCCCACAGAAGGTAACACATTGTAGACCTATAACAGATAACCCCCGTGGGAAAGGGGTATGGAATTGCACGGGCGTTAATCCATATGAAGGGGTTCCCTCACTCAGACAATTTTGGGCTCATCCCTATCCACACGGATTTGCCCCAGAGGGTTTATATTGGATTTGTGGGAATACGGCTTACACTTTTTTGGAGCCAGACTGGAGGGGAACGTGCTGTATAGGTATCATTCAACCACAATTTGTGCTGTTACCACAGAACGACTCCCATCAGTTAGCAGCGCGTGTATATCAGGGGCTCCGCCAGAAGAGGGATTTAAAGATCAGTGAGTGGGGAGAGGACTGGCCTCCAGAGCGCATTATTTCTTATTATGGACCTGCCACTTGGGCCCAGGATGGGTCCTGGGGATATCGAACCCCAATTTACATGTTAAACCGTCTGATTCGTTTACAAGCTATTTTGGAAATTATCACCAATGACACCGCCGCAGCCCTTGATCTATTGGCAGAAGAGCAGCAACAGATTAGGGCCACGGTGTTTCAGAACTGCTTAGCTTTAGACTACTTGTTAGCCACTGAAGGGGGAGCGTGTGGGAAATTGAATCTCACTAATTGTTGTTTAAAAATCGATGACAATGGGCAAGCAGTAAAAGAGATTTCATCTGGCATTCGCAAATTAGCTCATGTCCCGGTTCAGACCTGGCGACCCTGGGGCAGCTCATGGCTGGGAAACTTGTTCTCTGGAGCCTGGGGATGGATACAGACTGCAGTGCTAGTTGCTGGAGTTGTGGTGTTGCCGTTGGTCCTGATCCCGTGCATCCTTCCCTGCCTCCAGTGCCTGATTCAACGAGCGTTGTCATAGAGAGACATCCCCAGACCCCAAGGCATGTATTTGTCACTACTGCCCTCCCAAGAGTATAGTGACTACAAGAGGTCAGAGATGCCGGCCCTTGCAATAACTCCTGAGGTCTCGGTCTAATAAGGTAACAGGTGGTTGGTCTCATTTTCATGAGACCAAAAGGGGGACTGTTGGAATCTAGGGGTTAAAACAGTATGAAATAAATGATTAATTAATAAGTGTATATTTACTGCATGGTTCAGGGAAAAAGGAATGTGATTAAGTGGCAATCACAGCATGGAGCAAAGTTGGCTGAGCAAAATTGTCTCTCCAAAATACAGGGAGAGGAAATGCATAAAACGATTTAGGAGGAATGCTCAAACTAAAGGAGGTGGTGAGTAGCACAGGAGACACAGGCCAGATCAGAACAAAGAATGGCCTGCAAGAAACAAAGGGAATGGAAAACCAGTCTAGGAGGAAGATTAAGGCAGGAGGAGGTGTTAAAGAGAACAGCAGAAATTGGCCAGACAAGAACAGAATGGTGATTAGAAATATCTGGGGATGAATTAATTTCTGATCAACACAACAGGATAGTCTGGCCTGGAGGATTAAGATGGGAGTGCTACACCCCAGATATCTGCAAAACAGGAGATGACTTGTGATAACCCTTATGCAAAAAGATCTAGCAAAGGAAGACAACTTTTGTTCTGTATGATAATGAAATCTAGCAAAGGAAACCAACTTTTGTTCTGTATGATAAGGTTGACCTATATAAACTGAACCAACTGGACAATAGGGGTCAGTCTTGGGGAGTAGCTCACTGTGCAGGTGACCTATGAACTAATGAGTGACCCAGAGCTCTGTTAAGTTTTATTCTTGTGCTGTGTAATAAATTGACTGTTGAACCGAATACCTTCTCCTATCACTTCATTCAAAGAACACGCTGGACTCAGACTACACATAGACTAAATTAAGAGTAAGGTAAAGCCAGAGTCCGACACTAGAAGTCCTGCGACAATGCTGTTCCATGATGAGCGAGATTGTTCGCACCAGTCAGGACAGAGCCAAAGAATGGGAATATAAGCATGTCCAAATGATCTGCCATAATATTAAACTCCGGCAGCAGCTCTGTGCAGATAAGGAAAGGCATGGAGTAGAACCCGATCCATATCGTATTCATGCCATGATAAGGAATGGTGACGATCCTGATGTATTTGAATGGGATGGAAATATCTGGAATGACAATGGTAATAATGCAGATACTCCTCAGCATGTGTCTAACATACTACCCTCTCCACCTGCTGTTCACGCCCGCCCTATAAGGCAGCAGATTTCCCAAACAGACAGAAGGGGGGATGATGTAAGGGTAGAGATGAAGGGATAGATACCCCGGTTTCCCATGTTGACCCAGGGGAAAATACCCAAACCCCTGCTTATGCTCTATGGCCTACTCCCTCTGTTGGATGGCCTCGACCTCCTCCCCTAGACTGAGTGGAGGAACCTGTGAGCCAAAGTGGGAACAGGGGTCGGAAGGAGTCAATGATACGTGATTTCTCTGTAAAAGAGCTGGCTGCCATTGGAGATCGATTTAGGCAAAAGGCAGGAGAAACTCTGGTGGCCTGGCTCCTGTGTGTCTGGGAACAAGGAGGGGGGTAATGCATTTTTAACCGCTGAGGAATTGTTGGGATTTGGAACATTGACTACTGATATCCAGGTCACTGCTGAGCTGCGGGGTAGAGGGAGAGAGATGGATTACTTATTCACTACTCTAAGGGATGCCCTGCTACGAGTATACCCATCACCAGTAGATTGGGATTTACATTTGCAAAACAATTGGAGAACCCAGAAGAGGGTATAGCATTAATTCGTCAACAGGCCCTGGCCTCTGCCTTGTATGCAGGGCGATTGAGGCTGTGGGTACATGGGGGGAGCCCTGATGAAGAGATATTCACTGCCGGAATGCATATCAGATAGGTTCGCTCCGCCCAACCCACCACACGGGGATTGGTTCCGTCCGTAACTAGTCCGCTAATTGGGCACCCTGTGTCTGAGGCGATGCACGCCTTATCTGGGCTTCGAGAATTAGAATTGGGAGGTAAAATCCATTCACGTACAGCCCAGGTTAAATCAGACAAGCAGGATGAAAAGAGAGGGGCTGCTGCTAATAACGGACCGACAAGAAAGGACCTTTTTCTAACCTTGTTAAAGTTAGGGGTACCTAAACGTGATATTGATGGGAAACCTACTGTGGTCCTTTATGCCCTTTATAAGAGAAAAGCAGGGGAACATCATCCCCAGCTGCTGAGTCCTCCTGGCCCAGCTGTGCTTTCTGCTCCCACTGCTGCTTCTATCGAGCTGGCTTCTCCTGCTCCAGTTACTCATGATGAGGTAAAACAATGGGTTAAACAGGCTCTTAAAGATAACAATAGCATATGGTCCTGGAAGCCCCCGAACCCTTCTGAAGCCTGAAGGTGTGGGCAGGATTCCCGTGTCTACTCCATCGAGACACGGCGCACACACGGGGATCCACGGCCCTACATACCGTTAACAATCGATTGGGGTGGGGGTAATGATCGCCAATACTTGGCTTTGGTCGACACCGGTGCAGAGCACTCGGTGATTCCTGGTAACCCCGACCTCTGGACTGGACCGGCCTTTAGAATAGAGGGGTTGGGAGGAGCGGTCACCCTGGCAAAGGAAATAAAAGTCTGTGCCATGGTGGGTGATAGCCCTTCCCCTGTCTGGTTACATGCCCTGGTAGCTGCTACTAACGAGTGTATCCTGGGTATTAATATGTTGGCTGGTATGGCCCTTAATACTAGCCAAGGGGGATTTGAATTTGGAATTCGAACTATTACAA
This sequence comes from Narcine bancroftii, assembly GCF_036971445.1. Classification (NCBI taxonomy): domain Eukaryota; kingdom Metazoa; phylum Chordata; class Chondrichthyes; order Torpediniformes; family Narcinidae; genus Narcine; species Narcine bancroftii. The sequence goes on from NC_091475.1 coordinate 68,135,549, forward strand.
AAAAACTAGTAGTGGGTCAGGCTAAGTGGGATCCTGTGATGGTGCCAGCCCCCATGAAACTGGTGTGCATTCCACAATATCGTCTCCCTGGGGGGCAGGAAGAGATTACTGCCACCATCGATGCTCTGCAAGAAGAAGGAGTAGTGAGGCCCGCAACGTCGCCCTTTAATAGCCCTGTTTGGCCGGTCCAGAAGCCGGACAGCTCCTGGAGAATGACAGTTGATTATCATTTTTTGAACAAACATGCCCCACCACTTGCTTCAGCAGTTCCAGACATTGTCACCCTTATTGAAAACATTGCTACTGGGAACTCAGGAACATGGTATGCTGTCATTGATCTCGCTAACGCCTTCTTCAGTATTCTTATAGCTGAGGACACACAGGATCAGTTCGCCTTTACCTGGAAGGGGCGCCAGTATACCTTCGCCTTCCCTCTCAATTCACCATTATATTGATGATGTGGCCTCCTGGAGCCTCTGGCAGAAACAAAAGGGTCGCCGAGTCCCGCTGGGATTCTGGTCACGTACCATGCCGGAGGCTGCCACTCGTTATTCTGTTTTTGAACAACAGTTACTAGCCTGTTACTGGGCTCTGCTAGAGACTGAAAGAATGACAGGCGATGCAGATGTTCAATTGCGACCTGCACTTCCTATCATGAATTGGGTCCTGGCTAATGATGCTAATCTAAAGATCGGGAGTGCTCAGCAGTCTTCTATTGTTAAATGGAAGTAGTATATTCAGAGTCGTGCGACCAGAGGGCCTGAAGGGGTGGGCCCCATACACGAACAGATGGCTTTCCATCCCAGGTCAGGAACTCACTTATCGGAGGAGGGGATGGTGGCTCCAGTCAGTATGCTGAGTTGAAGGCAGTCACTTTACCACTAGATCCCCATGATCACCCTCTTCGCCTGTTTACTGATTCCTGGGCTGTGGCAAATGGACTTGTGGTATGGATGCCTGATTTGCAAAAGAACAACTGGATGATACATGACCACCCAGTATGGGGCAAAGAGTTGTGGCAGCTGTTGTGGGATGCTTCCCACCATCGTGAGATAACCGTTTATCACTTTGATGCCCATACCAATATGGCGACTAACAGGTCAACATAATGCAGTAGCAGATCAGCTTGCCACTATCAGCTGTGCTGATACCGTCCCCCTGGCTCGATGGGCACATGAACAGAGTGGTCATTTGGGGGAGAAGGGATCAGCTATGTGGGCCCGTACACATGCTTTATCCGTCCATCAGGATGATGTCCGCATGGTCGTACGTACATGCCCAGAATGTCAGCTTGTGGAGTTCCATACCGTTCCACCTGGTCCGCATGGCCGAATAAAACAGGGTGCTCACTCAGCTGCGGTCTGGCAAATTGATTACATAGGCCCCATGCTAGACTGTATGGGTAAACATTACGTCCTAGTAATGGTTGACACTTTTACAGGCCTGGTTTTTACTTTTCCCACCAAGACGGCTGACCAAGCTAGCACTATCCAAGGACTAAACCATTTGATTTATTGTTATGATGTTCCAGAGGAGATTCACTCTGATAATGGCTCGCACTTCTCCGGGAAAGCAATCTGTGATTGGGCAAATGACAACAGTATTTTATGGGTTCACCATATTCCTTATTACCCGCAGGCTGCCGGATTAGTTGAACGAATGAACGGCTTACTGAAGGAACAAATTCATTTGTTAACATCACTGGGGACCCAGAAGGGGTGGTGCCATGTGCTGCAACAGGCAGTCGACAATTTGAATCATCGCCCTTTAAAAGGAGGTACACCTTTCCACCGACTTCTTCACGCTCCTGAATTACAGCCTATTCCAGAGGAATAACAGTCATTGCCCCCGATTCCTGAACTAGAGAATGTTGGACAAAAAGTATGGGTGGCACCACCAGGTAGTGGCCCTCCTGTAAAAGGGGAAATAGTGACACCTGCCCAGGGTAACACTCGGTGGGTAGCTATTGAGGGACAGGATGATTTAGTCTGTTTAAACACTGAACACTTATGGTATCGTGAGTGACATGTGTCAGGCTTCTTTGTTCCAGGTTCTCCATTTTACACTCCTAGTGATCTGGCTTAACAGCTGCTTTGATGCCAGCAATTGGATTTGTAATGTCGAGGACGTTCCAAGGGAGTTCCCTGTGGGAAACACGGTCCGATGCATTACACCAAGGAAGTCCTCGGTCACCAGCCTCAAGTGCAGCTTATATAAATATGTTATTGTTCAGCATGTTTCAAAATCTGTTTGTGAGCTCCAGTATCTGGGTATTGTGGCCAACAAGGATAATTTGAGCCTTGGTTGGAATCCTTTCTCATGGCTAACTGCAACATTTGGGGGAGTGGGCCACACTATCCTCCGTTGGTTGCTCGTGTCATTGCTCATTTTTGTAATTGTTGTTTTGATTTCTCTTTTTTCGCTCCCTCTGTACTCAAATACTGGTTAGGCCTCGCAAATGACAGATTGTGACCAAGGGGTGGAATGTAATGGAGGATTAAAACCATGTACCCAGATGCTTATTGCTTATGTGGAACTGACGACACTGGGTCCACACGCAGGTCACCTTACTTTCAGAACTAGCAGATGTAATTAAACTCAACCATGGGGACTTATCTGAAGATACACTTTGAAATGGAATTCCACTGTGAGGCCCAGGGAAAGCAGTTGTCAAATGCAACACTCTGAAATTGACGAATTGGTCACAACCTGTCTTGCTCGAGAAGTTTTAATAAGTCTTTGTATCTACGAGATAAACCAGGAAATCATAACATCCTGGTTCCATAATAATTAATCTTCTAAATTGTAGAATATAATGTTCAGTTTTGATTTTGACTGACAAATATTAGAAGGAGTAGGTGGATGATTAATTGTTTTTGGGGTATATAAGCCTGTGGTCCTGCTGCTGAAGTTTAGACTCTCCGAGGGGTGGGAACACCCCTTGTCAAGAAGGAAGAACAGCCAGAGTCCGAGCAACGTCCCGGTCGGGGGAGGTGGAGAAGCTGCTACCAGCGCCCTGACAACCTACTACAAGTGTGCAGTCGTTGCCTCGCTTCGGCAGTTGGGACCAGTCCAAGTGTTGATAAGTATAGTTGGGAAGGGCTTGCATATTGTAGTGTGAAATCAGCTTTTGAATTAGTAATAAACATTTGTATAAACTGAACTGCTCTCGGTGTGTGTTTCTATTTTCTTTCGGTAGCTCAAACACTGTGACCAATCTAAAATGAACAAAATGAGAGGTATAAGTTTACCCAAGACACCCACACAAATACCTCAGAGGCTGGTAGTGGAAGGTTACGTTCTGACACTTGAGTATCATTTTGAGCAGCTGGTTTCATAACCAGGTCTATTTAACCTATTCAGAAATGGTGTTTTACTGCATTCAATTACGATACTTGACTATTAATTTTTCCTGCCAAATGAAAGGGTCAGTTGGCAGACAGTTTAGTCAGTACAGTAGTCTTTGCAACAAGGAAATACCATCTGAGATCATCAGAGCTAAGGCTGGGAAATGGGTCAGGCTCTCAATAAAAGTTGGGATGGGTACCCAGGACAAACAATGTGCACGTCCATCCTAACCATGGTAAACAATATCGTATCCTGTCACCGGTATTAACTAAGAAACTAGGAAATGATACATGGACAGCAGGAGGGATGTGGAATACCAGTACAATTGCTAATGCTGAAGAACCTTTGTGGCAAAAAGATGCCTCTAAGAAAGGAGGCTCATAAAAAGAGGGATGAGGAAAAGAGTAAGAATTGGAGGGTTAACGCAAGTAGAAGAGGCAGAGCAGTTAGTGCTCAAACTGGAGGACATAAGACATGGCAGGTATTGCAGTCAGAGTGCGACTGGCAGAATCAACGACAACAGAGGAGAGACAAGGAAAATAAACAAAAGAACTTAATGATTAATAAAGTAACAAGAAAACAAAATGACATTAGAAGGAAAAGAGGAGGGGGGGAGATGTGAGGTATGGGGCATCTGCAGAAACAGTAGAAGCTCCTCCAAATAGATACAAATTGAACTTTTCTCCAGCAGATCAGGCTAGAAGGTGCTAAATGGAGGCATCCACATGTCAAACAGAAGCTCTGTAGAGGTCATTACATTAAATAGGACCACAAATGATCATTTTGTGGTGGCTCACCACTAGGCAGGCAAACTGGCCCTGCTTGTAAGCCACGCAGTGGGGCAGCCAGCCAAAATGGCGTCATCGAGGATTTTCCCTTCCTCCCAGCATGGGGCTCAGAAGCCCGCACTGGGAGACCACATGACGCCTGAGTGACGTCAGTGTCCTCCAGCATGGTTCTTAGCCAGGTCCAGGCTGGGAGTATAAGTGCAGCCCAGTAGCCAGCAATAAACTAGTCTGCTCACAACCCGTCTGGTTGTGTGTGTTCTTTCAGGAACAGTTTAGCTGGTTCAAACGTCTTTGAACCTATCATAAGAGAGCCTGGGATCAGTGCTATAGCCGTGAAACTGCCTGGTTTGGCGATGTGGAGGCCCAATTTCACCTCTGCCAGATTTTGTCCAATACGACCAAATTCTACCATATGGTCACTGCCATGGACTAGGCCACCACCAGCTGCACCTCATTCAGCACCCACCCGCCGAAGACAAATACGAGACCATCAAGCGGGTGATTTCCATATCCCTCAGACTATCCAGGCACCAGCGTACCGCTTGAATGCTGCACCTCAACACGCTGGGGGAATAGGTCCCCGATGGAGCTGATGGACGAGATGCTCACGCTCATGGGTGATCACACCATATACCCGGGGACATCAGGCCACTGCTGGTCCAGGAGAGCTTCACTGACCCAAGGAAGGTCACCCAGAAGGACCAAGAGCTATGGCTCATATGATTTCTGGAAGGTTTAGTGGTCCAGCAGGTCACAAGGCACAGGAATGACCATGCCAAGCCCACCCCTAGTGCTGTGGTAGAGCATCCAGCCCCTGCAGGGGCCCCCAAAAACATAACCAAGGCCACAGCATTCGCTCCAGGCCTCTGCTTCTACTACCAGCGCTGGGGAGCCAAGGCTCAGAAGTGTTGTCAGCCCTGCTCATTCCAGGGAAACGACCAGGCCGCCCACTGTTAATGGATGCAGCATCTGGCCAAGGACACAGCCTCCTTTATCTGCGGGACTCAGTCAGCAACCGGCGGTTCCTTGTTGACACTGGAGCCCAGATCAGTGTCATCCCGGCCATGGCCATCGAGACCAGGAACTGACCTCGTGGACCACCCCTCCATGTGACCAATGCAACAGAAATCCAGATGTATAGAGACAAGACAGTCCACTTCCAGATCAGCCAATGAAATTTTGTGTGGAGGTTCACCATCTCATCCCTCCCGACCACCATCCTAGGTGCAGACTTTCTCCTCGCACATGGACTTCTGGTGGACATTCGAGGTAGGTGCCTGGTGGAAGCCCGTACTTTCCAGGCCGTTCACCTCGAAGCCTCAGCAACCGCAGATGGCCACGATCGGCAAGCCCAGAGATGAGCTCCAGTGAATCCTGGACGAGTTCTCGACCCTCCTCTAGCTACAATTCTCCGCTGACTCGCCCAGGGCCCAGTGGTTCATGCCAAGGCATGCTGGCTCCCACCTGACAAGCTCCAGGTGGCGAAGGAGGAGTTTTTGCACCTGTTGGAACTGGGGATCATTCGGCGGCCCGACAACCTCCACCTGGTCCTGAAAGCCTCCAGCAGCTGGCATCCCTACAGAGACTATCGACGGCTCAATAACGCAACAGTTCTCCATCCCTCACATCCAAGACTTTACAGCCAACCTGCCAAGGTTTTCTCCAAGGTTGACCTGGTGTCGGATATCACCAGATCCCGGCCCACCCTGAGGACATACCCAAGATGGCCATCATCACCCATTTTGGCTTGTTCAAATTCCTGCACATGCTGTTCGGGCTCAAGAACGCCATTCAGACCTTTCGGCGCCACATGGACTCTGTTGGCAGGGACTTGGATTTCATCTTTATTTATTTGGATGTTATCCTCGTCGCCAGCAAGGACCGGGAGCAACACAAGGCCCACCCATGTGCCCTTTTCTCCCAGCTGGCCAAGTCCCAGTTTGGGAAAGAGCCCATGCAGTTCCTGGGCGAGTCAGGGCCGAAGGAGCCACACCAGCCACTGCGAAGGTCGCCACTATCAGGGGGTTCCCGCGACTGGACAGCCTCAAGGGGCTGCAGGAGTTCACAGGTAAGGTCAACTTTTACAAACGCTTCATCCCAGGAGCTGCGCACATCATGCAGCCGCTAGTCGCTCTTATCGCAGCCAAGCACAAGACGCTCGCTTGGAACCCAGAAGCTTGCACCACATTCGAGGCCACCAAGGATGCCCTTGTGAAGGCCACCATGCTCGCCCACCTGCATCCCGACCTGCAAATGGCACTCTCTCTCAATGCCTCTGCCACAGTCATGGGTGCCATCCCATGGTGAATGGACATTCTTCAGCCGCCTGCTCCGCCCGCCAGAACGTGTATAGTGCTTTCGACCGCGAATTACTGGGCATGTACCTGGTGGTGCGGCATTTCCACTATTTTTGGAGGGGAGGACTTTTACCATCTTCACCGACCACAAACCCCTTACCCAGGCGCTCACGATGGCAAAGGATCCCTGGTCAGCTCGCCAGAAAGGATCCCTGGTCGGCCCGCCAGCAGCGTCACCTCTCCTTCGTGTCGGAATTTACCACCGATATTTGGCACAAGGTAGGGAAGGACTTTGACCAGCTAGCCCTGGATCAGAATTCTGATGAGGAGACTAGGGCCTTCAAGACCACCATCACAGGTCTGTGGTTCCGAGAACTCCCGACTCCGAGCGGCGAAGGTACCATCCTATGTGATATCTCCATGGGCACCCCGCGACCAGTGGTTCCCCAGCAGTGGCGCAGGCAGGTCTTCCATCACATCCACGACCTTTCACATCCATCCTTCACGCCTACGGTCCAGATGGTGAGAGAACGATTCTTATGGCATGGGCTGCAGAAGCAGATTGCGGGCTGGCCCAGAACATGCACCCATTGCCAGATGTCCAAGGTGCACAGGCACACCAGGACACATCCAGGAACGGTTCAGCCACATTCACATGGACTTCGTCAGGCCCTTACCTGTTTCCCAGGGCAACCGTTACCTGTTTACGGTGATGGACTGCACCACTCGCTGGCCTGAAGCGATCCCAATGCCAGACACCTCCACCAACTCCTGCTCCTGAGCACTGTTGCATGGTTGGGTCGCCTGGTTCGGCGTCCCGGCTCAAGTCACCAGTGATCGGGGTGCCCAGTTCACATCTGCGCTCTGTGCACAACTCGCCAACAGGTTGGGGATCCAGCTACACCACACCATGGCCTACCACCCGCAGGCCAATGGAGTGGTCGAATGTCTGCACCACCACCTTAAGTCAGCTTCCAAAATCAAGGCTCATGGGATTGGGGGCAAAGTATTGATGTGGATTGAGAACTGGCTGGCAGGTAGAAGACAGAGAGTTGGGATAAATGGCTCATTTTCTAAATGGCAGGCGGTGACCAGTGGGGTGCCACAGGGATCTGTACTGGGACCCCAGCTGTTCACAATTTACATTAATGATCTGGATGAGGGGATTGGATGTAATATCTCCAAATTTGCAGATGGCATTAAGCTAGGAGGGGTTGTGTGCACGGAAGAGGGGGTCAGGAAGCTACAGTGTGATTTGGATAAATTGAGGTACTGGGCAGATACATGGCAAATGCACTACAATGTGGATAAATGTGAGGTTATCCACTTTGGTAATACAAACCGGAGGGCAGATTACTATTTGAATGGCAATAGATTAAGAGATGGGGAAGTGCAGAGAGACCTAGGGGTACTTGTACACCAGTCTCTGAAGGCGTGCATGCAGGTACAGCAGGCGGTTAAAAAGGCAAATGGTATGTTGGCCTTCATATCAAGAGGGTTTGAGTATAGAAACAAGGATACCTTACTGCAGCTGGACAGGGCCTTGGTGAGACCACACCTGGAGTATTATCTGCAGTTTTGGTCTCCTTATCTAAGGAAGGATGTTCTTGCAATGGAGGGAATGCAGAGGCGATTCACCAGGATGATACCTGGAATGGCAGGAATGACTTATGAGGAAAGATTGCACAAATTGGGATTGTTCTCACTGGAGTTTAGAAGATTGAGAGCGGATCTCATAGAGACATATAAAATTCTGGCAGGACTGGACAGAAGGGATGCAGATGGGATGTTTCCAATGATGGGAAAATCCAGAACCCAGGGCCATGGTTTGAGGATAATAGGCAAACCATTTAGGACCGAGATGAGGAGGAATTTCTTTAACCATATAACCATATAACCACTTACAGCACAGAACAGGCGAGTTCGGCCCAACTAGTCCATGCCCTAGCAAATCCCCACCCTCCTAGTCCCACTGACCAGCACCTGGTCCATACCCCTCTAGTCCCCTCCTATCCATGTAACGATCCAGTCTTTCCTTAAATGTAACCAATGATCCCGCCTTGACCACAACTGCCGGAAGCTCATTCCACATCCCCACCACCCTCTGCGTAAAGAAATTTCCCCTCATTTTCCCTTATAATTTTCCCCCTTGAATCTTAAACCATGTCCTCTAATTTGAATCTCCCCCTTTCTTAATTGAAAAAGCCTATCCACATTTACTCTGTCTGTCCCTTTTAAAATCTTAAACACCTCTATCAAGTCCCCTCTCAATCTTCTACGCTCCAGAGAAAAAAGCCCCAGTCTGCACAACCTTTCCCTGTAACTCAGACCCTGAAATCCTGTCAACATTCTCGTGAACCTAGAGGTTTACCCAGAGGGTGGTGAATCTGTGGAATTCATTGCCACAGAGGGTAGTAGAGGCAGGTTCATTAAATATATTTAAGAGGGAAGATATATTTCTTCAGTATAAGGGTATTAAAGGTTACGGAGAGAAGGCGGGGACAGAGTACTGAACTTTAAGATCAGCCATGATCTCGTTGAATGCCGGAGCAGGCTCAAAGGGTCGAATGACCTACTCCTGCTCCTATCTTCTATGTTTCTATGTTTACTGTGGACAGGCTGAAGCCAGCGCACTTCGATCCCACTAGCCCATTGCCCAAGAAGTGAGGCTGCCTGGCGAAAAAGGACATTGGCGCTAGTTCTGGGGGGGCTGTGTGGCGGCTCACCATGAGGCAGGCGAACCGGCCCCACTGGTAAGCCACGCGGTGGGTCAGCCGGCCAAAATGGCTCCGTCGGGGGTTTTCCCTTTCTCCCAGCACAGGGCTCAGAAGCCCACACTGAGGGACCACGTGATGACCGGGTGACATCAACGCCCTCCAGTGCAGTTCTCAGCCAGGTCCAGGCTGGGAGTATAAGTGCAGCCCAGCAGCCTGCAATAAACTAGTCTGCTCACTGAGCTCAACCCATCTGATTGTGTGTGTTCTTTCAGGGGCAGTGTAGCTGCCGCTACAGTTTCAGATTAAAAACCTGGTAGTTACAATTAAAATATTAACGAGCTTGAGAAGAAAAGCACACAATTTATAGCATGGGAAAATAAAAACATGAATGATTTATAAAAATGAACAGGAGCAGATCGCAACAGAGTTAAAATACATACAGTTCTGACACACAAGTATCTGTGTGCCAAAGACATTTTTCCTGTCCCCCTAACTGACTTAACTCCTTTGTTGTTCTGCTAATCTGTATGTACATACTAACACCACTTTAAGTGTTGTTTCAATGAGCCCAGTTAAATTTTCTACTGACACTATCCAAAGATGAAACATATTATCGACAAAAGCAGGCTTGTAATTAGCAGTTCTTAAAATACATGGAGAAAATTTAGGCATTAAAAAGAAGTTATTTATCAATGCACATTGTTCATACATTACTTCTTGTTAGCAGGGAAGCAATATTTCCACAATTGCTTTCAGAGGAGTAACTGCTTTAGAACTCTTTCTCAAATAGACTTCTTGAATGGGTGCAAACAATTTACTTAACAGTCTGCATACTATCTGCTTAAAGTTCAGTCAGGCCAGATGGGACTTCTCTCAGGAGATTAACTAAGGAGGTACTTGTCCATAGTCAATAAATAAAGTCAGGACGGTGTATGGAAAACAAGTAAAATTGAAGACAATTTTAAGAAACAAATGGATAAAGAGTTAAAATATGATGAAGTTGAGATGAGTTGCCAGGCTCACAGTAAAAGAGGGGGAAACAAATACAATAACAACATATAAGAGGGTTCCAGATCGCCAAAGGCATAGAAAGAGGATGGAGGGGTGTTTAAATGACAACTTTAACTTTATTTGCACCTTGGGACTGGCACAGATATGTGGAGCTGGACTGTTCCTGGATGGTACTATTCCATGAATGGTTTAAGTGGGGAGTGAGCTAAGCAGCAAAACTATAGAAGGTGGGTAATGTGGACACAAGTGTGATTGGAGCCTGCTCTAATGGACTGTAAATACCAGCATGGAGGAAATAACCATTAAATTAAATTAAATTCTCTAATTTTAAGTGATTTCAGAAATTGAAAAAGGTCACCTGTAAATTGGAATAACACCCGATCTTCCAAATGGGCACCACTGAGGACAAATTAAACGTGGTTCTTTATTTCATTTCACATCTAGCTGCATGTGGCAGCATTTGATGGTTCAAAAGCCTTGCAAGAAATACCTTAGAGGCAAATTATACTCCAAATAAGGACATTAAGAAGTGGTTTAGATTGAGCCAGGCACCAAGAGATTTCTTTAGGCAGTCCTTGTACCTTTTCTTTGGTGCACCTCTGTCACGGTGGCCAGTGGAGAGCTCGCCATATAATACGATCTTGGGAAGGCGATGGTCCTCCATTCTGGAGACGTGACCCATCCAGCGCAGCTGGATCTTCAGCAGCGTGGACTCGATGCTGTCGACCTCTGCCATCTCGAGTACTTCGACGTTAGGGGTGTAAGCGCTCCAATGGATGTTGAGGATGGAGCGGAGACAACGCTGGTGGAAGCGTTCTAGGAGCCGTAGGTGGTGCCGGTAGAGGACCCATGATTCGGAGCCGAACAGGAGTGTGGGTATGACAACGGCTCTGTATACGCTTATCTTTGTGAGGTTTTTCAGTTGGTTGTTTTTCCAGACTCTTTTGTGTAGTCTTCCAAAGGCGCTATTTGCCTTGGCGAGTCTGTTGTCTATCTCATTGTCGATCCTTGCATCTGATGAAATGGTGCAGCCGAGATAGGTAAACTGGTTGACCGTTTTGAGTTTTGTGTGCCCGATGGAGATGTGGGGGGGCTGGTAGTCATGGTGGGGAGCTGGCTGATGGAGGACCTCAGTTTTCTTCAGGCTGACTTCCAGGCCAAACATTTTGGCCTGCCACATTGACCACCGCCAGTGGGCTGATATCGCCTCAAACCGTGCATCTTGCCGCCTCACAGTTTGGCGGGCAGCAACCTCCTTTGAAGAAGACCGCAGAGCCTACCTCACTGACAAAAGGCAAAGGAGGAAAAACCCAACACCCAACCCCAACCAACCAATTTTCCCTTGCAACCGCTGCAACCGTGTCTGCCTGTCCCGCATCGGACTTGTCAGCCACAAACGAGCCTGCAGCTGACGTGGACTTTTTACCCCCTCCATAAATCTTCGTCCGCGAAGCCAAGCCAAAGAGATTGAGCCATACACGTGTGCCATAACATATGTTGAGAAAACAGCACTTCAAAAGCTCACTGCAGTATACATTTTTACTGCTACCTTTTTCACTCAGAATATTCACTTTCAAACCATCCTTTTTAATAAAAACACTCCAATTCTCTTTATGATGAGGACTCTTGAATCTCAATCATAAATTAACCTAGTGTTCCTTCAAACTGAAAGGAATTTCAATCAATAATTGGTTAAATTTAAAATGAACAGGTAATACCTAAAAATTTCCATTCCATTGAACTGCAGCAACTCATTAACAGAGACAAGGTACCCACGAGCATGCAGACAGCAAGTTTCTGGACAACTGGGACAGTGAGAGAATTAAAAGCTGCTTTTTCCCCCCAGCAGAGGGATGCCTCTACCACTGAGACCCAACCATGGGAATAACAGGGTCGCACCACCACATCCCACTTCTCAGTTATAATTTATGCCGGCCGTCCAGACACGTGTACAGTACCTGATATCTTTGTTACTTGCTTATGTGAACAATTACACCCACATTGGGAAGGAGGGAATGATAAATATTACTATAACCACCTCGCTACAGACATGGAGCCATCCAAAATTTTAGTGATGCAGATGAAGTAACAAAAAATGCTGCATACCAATAAAACAACTTAGATGAAGGGATACCACGCCAGAAGAGATATTCCTCTTGCCATGGGGCCAATTTTTTCAAGTCTATAATTTGTTTACTGAATTATTCTAAGTACATTGCTGAAAATATTTCTGCTATAATTGTTAAAATGATAAGTGCTTTCACAATTAGTTCAAAATTTATCAAGGGAAACTATTCCTCTACTCAGGACTACCTGAGGTACTGAACTCAGATAATGGTCCTCATTTTGTAACTGGGATAAATAAAGAATTGAATAAAGGAATTGGTGATCCCGCAATATTTCCACTACACCCATCAAACCCAGATAACAGGAATAGTGGAATGATCACTGGAAAATTAAACTGGCAAAATTGACTAACAAAACGGACTAAAATTGGCTAAAAGTGCCACCCCCAGCATTATTTAAAATGCGAGTGACACCGGAGGTTAAGTCGGGGCTATCTGCTGCAAAGATGGTCCATGGACAGCCAATTCGGACACCTTGAGGAGCAAAGCCCACATCATCAGTGGGGATGAAATTATTATCATCAGGCCACAACATGAGAAAATATTTGAGTCATCTAACTAAGACTTCTTCAAACGCTGCATTCACAGGTACATTAAGTTCACCTAAAGGAGGATAATTCAACAGAACGTGGTGAATATCCTAACGTCAAATCTGAAAATTGCATTCTCATGAGGAAATGGGATCAGAGGAAATTGAGAACCAGTGAAGAAAGGCCATTCCAGGTGCTGTTAAATAACACTGACTACAGTAAAGCTTGAAGGATAACCTCAATGGATAACCGAACAGACTGAAGGAAAAGGGCCCACCTAAAACCTAAGGACCTTTTATTCTAACATAAGAACTTTATTGTTATGACTTTTCCTCACCTTGATATGTGAACTGAATATCAGCGTCATTACTGAAAAGATAAATTTTGGGCCACAGGGAGTGATGATGGATTTTTAAGACTAAACAGATCACAGATAAGTCAAAGTAAGGACACAAACATGTGGAAGACAGCAGGGTAACACGACATCTTTTGGGACCCACAGATACATAACCATACCAAAGCTGGGAGAAAGTTGATGTAAAACTTCACTGTATACTGTCAGACTCTGGCTTTACCCTCCCCTCAATTTGGTCTATGGGTCGTCTGAGTCCAGCATGCTCGTTGAATGAAGTGATAGGAGAAGGTATTTGGCTTCACAATCAGTTTATTACATAGTACAAGAATAAAGCTTAACAGAGCTGTGGTTCAGTCGTTAGTTCATAGGTCACATGCTCGGTGAGCTATTCCCCAAGACTGACTCCTACTGTCCAGTCTCTTCTGTTTATATAGATCAACATTGTTACATTGACCATGAGTTGGCTTTCTTTGATAAACTCCTTGCATAAAATTTATCTCAAGCAATTTCCTGCTCTGCACTTATCGATGGTGTAGACCTCCTATCTTAATCCCCAAGGCCAGAACATCCTGTTGTTTTGATCAGAAGTCAATTCATACCCCAGATATTTCTAATTATTTCTTTGTTCTCATCTGGCCATAGTCTTCTGTTCTAATCAACACCTCCCGTGTATCTTTATGACTTATTATTTCTACTAAATTGGTTTATACATTTTATTTGTCTCTGACTTCTCAGTCATGGTACTCTTATCACTTATCCTTGCAAACCACTTATCTTCCTGTCCCTAGCCTGTTTCAGAATATATCACTGTCCCTATGGTTCCTCCAACTTCATCCTGTCTGGTTTATCCATTTTGTTTTTGGAGGCAGCAAATTCTACACATAATGTAATCAGCCAACTTTTCTACGTACTGTGGCTATTACTTAATTGCATTAATATTTCCCTTAAACAGCATAATTGAAGTAAATCGTAAATTGTTACATAGTAATAGATTAATGAATACATAATGAATAGTACATAGGCATATTTTCCATGATTACAAACCTTTGGTTCCAACAATACAATGTTTTTTTGACATAGGACATATCCATGGCCGATGACCAATTGGTCGTGGTCCTGTTAATTAGGAATGTGGCTGAAGCTACACTAATACCCGATTGGCCAGAGGTAACCAGGTTCAGAATGAAGAGAGGTATCTCCAGAACTGAACAGGTCTTTATGATCCTATTCCTCTGGGATGGTACAGGAAAGACATCCTAAGAGCTGTTTGACCGACTCAGTGTTGGGGGGCTATTGGCTAATGAAATGACTAAGGAACTCCCAAGTAGCTGGGAAGGTGATTTCTCAGCTGTCAGCAGAGATGGTTGCCATCCATGCTGTGACAATGGACCCTGGCTTTATTCCAGCTGGTCATGGGGAGACCTGTAAAATTATAGGTCAAGGCTGCAGTACGTAGAGCTCTGAAAACATCACTAAATGGGTGAACCACATGCAAAAAGGAAGATACAGGACCGAGATGAAGTTGGTGTGAAATGCCTGACTGCTGCACCTCTCCCTTCGCACAAAGCTTTGGGACTGGATTAAAAAATTATGCTCCCAGCTACCTCACTACCCTTGTAGATTTACTGGTTTAATGCTGTCCAAGTTTTCTCCACAGACCTTTTTTTGTTATCATAGTCATAATAAAAAGGAGGGAATGTAGAATATTTGCTATAGAATATCTAGTTATGGGAATTATGATGAAGAAACCATCACACAGACTTTGCCAGTAAGGCGAGAGAGCGAGAGAGCATTCCAGACAGGAATCAATTGTCACCTCTTCTACTGAGCCATATCCTAATGCCTGCCTGGTCTCATTAACACAATAGTGCTAACTGGCTACTGTCCTGGGTAAACTTGTATCTCTCACTTTGTTCGTTTTAGATTGGTCACAGTGTTTGAGCTACTGAAAGAAAATAGCACACACACCGAGTGCACTTTAGTTTATACAAATCTTTATTACAAATTCTAAAGCTGATATCAAACTACAATATACAAGCCCTTCCCAATTATACTTATCAATGCCTGGACTGGTCCCAACTGCCGAAATGAGGCAACGACTGCACACTTGTAGTAGGTTGTCGCGGCGCCAGTAGCAGCTTCTCCACCTCCCCCGACCGGGACGTTAGCTGGACTCTCGAAGTTCTTCTTCTTGCTGAGAGATGTTGCCACCTCTCGGAGAGTCTCAAACTTCAGCAGTGGGACCATGGCTTATATTACCCAAAAACTGCTTACTCAAGCACTTATTCCCAGCACAGAAAGAAAGATAAGTGAGCAAGCTAGCATGCCTTGGCTTCTATCGAATAACACAACTTTCAGCTTATCACTTTGAATACAATGGTTTATTTTGCATCAAGGTTAGGTCTCTGCCTGAAAGACTGTAAACAAAACAAGCAGGAAGATTAAATGTTCTTGGTTCACAGATGTCTTCTTGTCAGATAACTGCATCTCTGGGCCCCATGGTGGAATTTACCTTATGTCTGCTGAGTCTCAAGCAGGTTACTGATTCTCAGCCTTGCAGGAGCAAAAAACATGGTTTAAATCCTCCAATACAACTACTACCTGTTAGACGTGATCTAAAGGCTGCAATTAGCGTCCAGCACCAGTCAGTCCCTGAATGGCATTGTTTCTGCTTTGAAGTGTTGGTCACCATTGCCAACTTCAAGAATCTAAGATTACTATGAAACCAGCCATTTACACATGTAAATTGGAAACCAGGAATCAGGGAGCCAGAGAACAGATACTGATGTGTACTATGAGCAATCCTTCCAGATTTCTTTTGATTTTTTTTGTATACCAGAAGGATGTTCTTAATTAAAACTGGTACGTGAGGTTAAACAACCAAAAACAAATCATTTCCCTGTCTTTAGGAAGAGGATATGCAAAATGTAAAACGTAAGCTGTAGCAATAACTTGTTGTAAGTTGTATGCAGGAGAATGCCTTAAATATTGTAACCTGTGACTTTATTCTTTGACTGAGGTTCAAACAGTACAAGTGAGGTGACCTTGTCTACCCAAAACTACAGCTTGCTTATTCCCGCTAGCGTATTTCGAATAAAGTCTGCTTGAATTGTACTGTGTGGCTTGGTTGTAATTTTTGTATCTTAACAGTAGTTTGACTTTAACAATGAGGTGTTGTTCCTCCAATTTGCAGGCAGTCTCATTCTGCTAATGTACAAGACTATGAACAGACATGTCAGTAAGGGAATTGGATGGAAAATTGAAATAGTTGGACACTATGCTAGAAAATAGTTGGATCTATGCTATTATGGTGGACAGAACCGATATGCTCTCATGGTGAGATTTCAGAGTAGACTACACAAGATATTAAAGCAGAAATAGGCTATTCAGCCCATCGTCTCAATCCCACCATACCATCATGACCTGATCCATTTTCTACACTTAGCTCCACTGTCAGGTCTTCTCCCCATAACCTTTGACTAGAACTTATCAGTCTATGTCTTAAATACACCCAATGACTTGGCCTCCACAACCACCTGTGGCGACAAATTCCACAGATTCACCACTCTCTGTCTGAAGAAATTCCTCTGCCTCTCTGTTCCAAGCAGATGTCCTTTAATCCTGAAGTTGTTCCCTTTTGTTCTAGACTCTCCCACTGAGGGAAACAACCTTTCTACTTTGCTCTGTGCACATCTTTCAAATGTTCAAAGTGGTTCAATGAGATACCTCCTCATTATCACAAATTCATATGGATACAGGCAAGAGGTAACCAGGTTACCTCCTCAGATCATAATCCTCAGATCATAATCTTTCCATTTCTGGTATCATCCAAGTGAACCTCCTTTGAACATCAGCATATTGGGGTGGCATGGTTAGTGTAGGAGTTAGTGCAATGCTGTTACAGTGCCAGCGATCAGAAACAAGAATTGAATATGCAGCCGTCTGTAAGGAGTTTGTATGTTCTCCCCATTTCTGTGAGGGTTTCCTCAAGGGCCAATAGGGCTGTTGCCCTGCTGTATGTCTAAAAGCATCAATCATTTTCCTTTTTTAATTTTATCTTTTTTTTTGTATTTTTAAAATTTTTTTACCCCAAATAATAATACAATAAGAAAAAAAGAAAAAACCCAAAAGCGCTGATTAGGTCAGCATTAACTCCTTTAATTACGAAATGTGGCCCTGAAAGAGAAAATTGGGAAAAAAAGAACCCGACTCCCTGGACAGAATATCACAATTTAATTTCAGTCAGTCAAGTATGATAAGCTTCTTCAAGGTCTCTATTGACTTGATCATTATCGATTCCAACTTGAACATCAGCAGGTTTTGCCTTCCTGGTGAGATCTCTCCCTTTGATTTATCCTGATCCCCTTCCATTTGTTGAGATGAATAACTTTGCCTTCCATTCTGTTTAATATTAGGCAATAAATTGGCAAATTCCAAAGCTTCAGATTCATTAGCAAAAAATTGTTCTTGAAATTGGCCCTAAAAAAAACTTTAAGAACTGCTGGGTATTAAAAAGCAAATCTATAATTGATTTTGCTCAGTTAAATTCTTTTCTTCTTTTGATAATTTCACATTACTCAAATCTGCATAGAGGAAATACTTGGTTATTCTTCTTCTTTGGCTTGGCTTCGCGGACGAAGATTTATGGAGGGGGTAAAAAGTCCACGTCAGCTGCAGGCTCGTTTGTGGCTGACAAGTCCGATGCGGGACAGGCAGACACGATTGCAGCGGTTGCAAGGGAAAATTGGTTGGTTGGGGTTGGGTGTTGGGTTTTTCCTCCTTTGCCTTTTGTCAGTGAGGTGGGCTCTGCGGTCTTCTTCAAAGGAGGTTGCTGCCCGCCAAACTGTGAGGCGCCAAGATGCACGGTTTGAGGCGATATCAGCCCACTGGCGGTGGTCAATGTGGCAGGCACCAAGAGATTTCTTTAGGCAGTCCTTGTACCTTTTCTTTGGTGCATTAAAGGGCTGGATCATTAAAGGGCTTTGCTGTTCCTTGGCTTTTTTAACGGCCATTTTCAAAATCATTTCTCATTCTTGGTAACGTAGACATTTAATCAAAATAGAGAGTGGCGGTTGTCTTGGATATGGTTTTGATTGACCATGTGCTCAATCAAGTTCCAAACCATTTGGAAAATTCTCTGGTCCCAAAATTTCAGACAGCCAATTTTGAGAAAACTGTACTGGATTAGTGCCCTCAAAGTTCTCAGGCAAACCAACAAGGTTTACAATATTTCTTCTACTCTGATTTTCCAACATGCCAACTTTTTGCAATATCTTTCTTCTGAATTTCTCACGCTGTAAAAGAATCTTTTATTTTTATTAAGTATCTTTACATTCTTCTACCTTCATATGGCATTCCTGAAAATCTTCAAATTTTTTGAATTTTTATTTTATCAATAGTTTTATTACACTTTCCCATATCTGTCTTCATTACAGTCATTTCTTCACTCAATTGAGAGGTAAAACCTACTTTTGCTTCAGCAAAATTTGTATCCATTTTTTCACTAATTGAATCAATTTTTTCAAAAATCTTATCAAAAATCTGTGGCTCAATCTCCCGGTTATTGTGGCACAAAGCATTCCTCTTTCACTCCTAAGTCCTCTTCTTCCATGCTCCAGCTCCCCAAGAAGATGAGGCTGGAGTTTGGATTCTTATCCATGGAGGCTTTGAAGATCGAGGCTGAGAGGAACCAGGATTGGAGGCCGAGTCTTCTTGGTAGGCCCAGTTTCTTCCATCAAAGTAACTTCAGTTATAGCCATTTTTTTTTGCAGTCTGTGTTCTAGATTGTTTTGCAGCCATCTTTTAAGACCTCTAGAAGAATTTTTTAATTATTCAATACTTTAAAAAAAAATTTAAAGTTGGGTATTAATTAATTCTGCCAGGAGAGGAGTTTTCCACGTCTTCTCCCTGAGCCATCATGCTCCCCCCACCTCCATTAATCATTTTCTGAAATTAGGAGCCCAAAACTGCCCCCAGTACTCCAAATGAGGTCTCACCAGTGCCCCTCAAAGCCTCCACATCACATCCCTGCTCTTACAGTAAACTCCTCTTGGAATGTATGCAAACATTGCATTTGCCTTCTTCACCACTGTATCAGCATGCAAGTTTATCTTCAGACTGTCCTCCACGAGGACTTTGCATCTGGATCTTTTCAATTTTCTACCCATGTAAAAAAAAGTCTGCCAGTTTAAAAAATATATAAATTAACTCAGCCTACACGTTTCCTCTACATCACGTGCTCCTCCACCTCCCTTCGTATCATCTGCAAACTTGGCCACAAAGCCACTCTTTCCACAATTCAAATTATTCACAACATAAAAGGAAGTGGCCTCAACACCAACCCCTCTGGACACCACCAGCAACTGACAGCCAATCAGAATATAATTCTTGTCTTCCAACTCTGCTTTTCTGCCAATCACCCAATACTCTACCTATGTGAGTAGGTTTCCTGTTGTACCATGGACTCTTATCTTGTTAAGTAGCCTCATGAGCAGTACCTTGTCAAAGGCCTTCTGAAGATCCAAATACACAACACCCACTGCATCTCCCTTATCCAGCCTGTTTGTCAAGCAAGATTTTCCCTTCAGGAAACCATGAAGGCTTTGGCCTATCCTGTCAAGCATCTCCAAGTACCTGTAACCTCATCCTTTACAATAGCCTTCGACATCTTCCCAACCATCAACTTCAGGCTAATCAGACTAATCCTGTCTGCCACCTCATTCCCTTCTTGAAGATCTTCCAGTCCTCCGTGACCATCCCAGAATCTATTGATTCAAAGATCGTTATCAATGCCTCCACAATTTCTATTGCTACCACTTTTAGGACCCGAGGGTGGAAGCTATCTGCTTTGGCAGACATTACCCTTAGACCATTCACCTTTCTGAGAACCTTCTCCATTGAAATTGTAACTACACTCACTTCCCTTCTCTGATACCCTTTGACACACTCCTGCCTTCCACAGTGAAGACTGATGTAAAATATTCATTCAGATCCTCTGCTGGCTCCTTGTTTCCCATTATTAATTCTCCAGTGTCATTTTCTAGTGCTTCTATATGTACTCTCATCTCTCTTTTATTCTTTATGTATTTGAAGCAGCTTTTTTTTGTGTCCTCTGGCCTATCTGCATACTTCATTTTTTTCCTCTTGTAAAATTTTTTAAAGTTATCTTCTGCAAGTTTTCAAACTGTCCCAGCCCTCTTCTTCCCACTAATTTTTGATCCTTGTCTCCCCTCTCTTTTTCTTTCACGTTGGCTTTGGCTTCTCTAGACAACCACAGTTGTGATGTTTTTCCATTTGAATATTTTCTCTCCTTTGGTCTGTATTTATCCTGCACCTTCACCTGCAGAACCTCCACTCATTCCTGCTCTACTGTCTTCCCTACTAGTGCCCATGCCACTGTAATTCCCTTCACTCCACTGAAATATTGACTTATCTGTCTTTATTTTCCCCATTGTTAAATCTCAAATTGACCTCAGTCATATAGTGATCACTGCCCCAAAATGGTTCCCTTACTTGAAGCTCTCTAATCACCTCTGGTGCATTACACAACACCCAATACAGTGCAGCTGATCCCCTCATGGGTTCATCAACAAGCTGCTCTAGAAAGTCATCCCATAGGCTTTCTACAAAATCTCTCCCTTGAGATACAGTCCCAACCTGTAGGCTGCAGAAATGATGGAGGATTATATGATGGCTGTGGAGGCTAGTGGGGTGGTAGGTGAGGACAAAAGTAATCCTGTCCTTGTGCTTGGGGACAGAGGGAGCCAGGGCAGGTGTGCAGATAATGGAGGAAATGCAAGTGCTGGCAGAGTTGATGGTGGCTACGTGTTTTGAAGACGCAGGTATCTCAGATGAAATAGCATGGAAGACATTATCCTGGGAGATTATACAGTAGAGATGGAAATTGAGAGAAAGAAATGGGATCCTTCCAGGGAGTGAAGAGGTGCAGTTGAGGTAGCTGGGAGTGTTGGTGGGTTTGGTGAAGATGTCTGTTGAGGGGGATCTCAGGAGATTAGGAAAGAGTATTGCTAGATATGGACCAAGTGAATTTGAGGTCGAGGTGAAAATTGGCAAGAAAGTTGGTGAGCTCATCATGGGTTCATGAGGCAGCACCAGTCATCAATGTAGAAGAGTTGAGGAGCCTTGCCTGTGTAGACTTGTAAATTGCTCCAGTAGCCAACAAAAAGGCAGGCATAGCTGGAGCCCATGGCTACCCTTATAAATTGCTGAAAGTTGGAGGAGTCAAAGAAGATATTGTGGGTGAAAACTAGTTCCAATAGCAAGAGGGTGGTGGAGGGAGACTGCTTGGGTCCATTGGTGAGAAAGAAACAAAGAGCTTTGAGGCCTTCAGAATAGGAGATGAGGCAGTCGATTTCAGGAAACTGGAAGTTGTGAAATGATGGTGGGCATGTGAAGTATCAGACATGAAGGTGAGAATGGACTTGTGCAGGGGGTACAAAACAGTGTCAAGGTAGGCAAATACCAGTTTGGTGGGGCAGGTGCATGAGGAAACAATAGGTCTGCAGGGACGATCGGGTATGTGGATTTTGGGTAGGAGGTGGAACCAGGCAGTGCAGGGTTGGGAAACAGGAAGGCTGGAGGCCTCAGAAGGGAGATGACTGGGAGTGAGGAGTTCAGAGATAGTGCACAGGATTGTGGTTTGATGAGTTTCAGTTGGGTCCTATTGAAGGGGTAAGTAAGAGAAGGTGTCTGACAGTTGTCATCTGCATTCAGCCTAATCAAAATCAGTGCGTCAGACCACCACCCTCATCTGTGGTGTTAAAAGCCCAGAGGACCCCAAAACCCAGCAGCAATAGATATTCACCAAGACAAATGGTTACTTCATCAAAAGTTGCTTTTAATTATCTTTAAACAAGAAAATAGAATCACACTTTAACTTATCACTATTGACTCAACTAACCTAACTCAACCCCATTCTAATTCTAAGCACACATGTATGTAATTTGTGTGAATTCAGAAAAGTTCTTTGGTTAACAGTCCAATCTCATTTCTCACTCCTCCAATTTCACTGTTTGCAGGCAATTCTTACACTGTGCACAGAATTTAACATTTATAAAGTTCACCAGGCTTTGTTGCTTGAAAGGTAAATGATTACCACTCAGGAAGGTTCTTGTCAGTTTTCAGAGTGAGATTTGTTGTTCCTTTTTAATCAGCCACTTCAGTGTCTTACTGACAAAACTTGCTCCTTCTCAGTTCTCCAGATGATAACCTCTTTCTTTCCAGTCACCACATAGTTCCTTTTTGTTTCCCTTATTCCAAGTGAACCACATGAACCACAAGGGTTTTGACCAGGCCATCTTCCAAAAGGGGGCTTTCCATAAACTTGCCAACTTGTCCTGTTTCCATCCCAGCTGCTTTTGCTGGCTGTAACACTGTACAAGTGATCTCTCTCTCTTACTGAGAGAAAACCTGTTTTACTCTCTCTGCTTCCAATACCACATGTCCCTCTTTGAACAACAAGTTTTCATCCAATCTGCGGCTCCAACAAGATCTTTAATCTGTTGCCTTTTGTAAACAACAATCCATTAGTGAAGTCTCTTGAGCACTCTTCAATGCTCCTGTAAAATCTGTGGAGCCAATATGTCTAGCATTAGTATAGCTGTAGCATTTTAAATAAGATCTGTTTTAAAGTGTTTGTATATAACTTACTCGAACAAACCTTTCCCAATTTATCCCCCAAAAACTTTGTCACAGTGGGTTTGTTAGTGAGGTCAGGATTAGTGTAGAGAGAGTGAAGGGCCAAGTGTTCCGAGGGGGTGAGATTGGAATGAGTGAGGGGAATAGTGAAGTTGAGATGGTTAATGTCTTGGCAGCAGATGAAAATATAAAAGTCCAGAGCAGGCACAGCCTCAGAGTAAGTGTCCAGGAGTCAGAAGGTTTAAAGTGGGAGAAGAGTCCTGTACTGAGGGATAGAGAATCCTGTTTGTAGAAGTGGGTGCAGAGATGGAGCTGATGGATCAAGGCATGTGAGAAATCATTGAGGTGTGGATAAAAGGGGACAAAGGTGAGGTTTCTACTGAGGTGGGAAGATCAGAGGGAACAGTGAGGATCAGGCAGGGGAAGAGGAGTGGATCAGGAGGTGAAGGATAGGATGGATCCAAGGGTGAGAGGGGTTGGAGAAGTCAGATGGATGAGCATGCGGAAATGATCGATCTTCTGGGACAATTGAGTAGGAGATAGAAACAAGCAGTCCCAACTAGAACATGGCTTTCAAATGGCAATAATCCTTCATCTCAAAATCCTTTCCACTAACTTTCCCCACAATTGATGCATAGCTCACTGGTATGTTCCCTGGATTTTCCTTGAAGTGCTTCTAAAATACAGGCACAACAAAGTCCCTCCTTCAGTCAATTGATAACTTACCCAAGGGTAATGAAAATTTTGCAAAGAAAATAATCATACAATTAAAAAAAAAGCATGAAGCTGCCCACAATAGCAAAGGATATTCCTGCTCAAGATTTGGGGACATAGAGTGAAAAAGAGCATAAGCAGAAGTGCACAAGAGCAGGGGGTGCACGAGGGCCTCCAATTCCCACCAACCATTTGCACACTGAATAACTCTAGATCAGGCTGTGTTCATCATTGGAAAGCAAGACTGACCTTCATCTGAACTAGAGTAAGCCATTTAGCAGGCTATATTGGAGAAGAACAAGATTTCCTTCCCTAAAGGACATCAATGAATAGTTTTGTGTTAATATCAATCTTTAAAGTTAAAATCTTTAGTTATAAAATATATATTTCTTAGTAAAGAAAGTTTGTAGCCTGGACTCAGGGTCACAGCACATTTACAGTTGCAGTCCGAGAGCGCATTTTGGAGTCGCTGATTCAGGAAGACAAGACCCTAATGGAACTGAAGTGGGTCTTAATTGATTGAATAACAATGGAGTGTTTCCTACATAAAAAAAAGTACTCAATAAGAACTGCTGGTTGCTCAAGGGGGCCATCTGGCATGATTCATGCTTTTGGAGAAAATGAAACTGAAACAGTAGTGATGTCATGTCATATGTTTTCAGAGAAACATAACTGAAGGCAGAGAAACATTTTGAACCAGATGGAAGAAACTGACCATCCTGTGAAAGACAGGGCTGTAACAGTAGTCTCTGGAGAGAGAGGGAGATGATGTTCTTAATTCTACTATCCTTATCATAGGAGATACTCAAAATAAGTGGTTTTAATGTGGGACCACTTTACTCTTGATTACGAAATAAATCATCATGAACATTACTCTTCAATAACCCTAACATGATGGGGGGAAACTTGTGAAAACACTCATGTGAACAATATTTCTCTGAAAGACTCATGAGTTAAAAATGATTTTATGCTAAAAAGTGCTTCATAATTACTTCTAAATGGTGATTTAAAAATCTTCAAGCAACACAAGTTTAAAATTGACTTTTCAGACTAGAGCTTAAACTGTAATGGTTTTGGATTTTGAATGTTGACATACACATATACCTACATTTGCACATAGTTGGAATTACATTAGAGTTGAGAGACATAGTTAGAGTTAGGTTAAGAGATAAGTAAGAAATGTTCAATAAAACTATTATTTTGAACTTCCCAATTTTTGGTGAATTTTCCATGACTCTGTTAGTACTAATAAGGTTTGATTAGTTCATAACTATGACTCATTGTCCCCCTCCTGTGGTTATAGATGGTGGACAAGGGAATTCAAGAAACAATGTGCGCCTAGTCCCTCACACACGATGGTTCCCAGTGCTCTGCATCACTGTCCAACCTACTATTCCATGCTCAAAGATTGACCTCATTCATTCATATGCAAACAGCTGCTCAAGCAAATCAGCAGGTTGGTAACAATCGTGGGTGGAAATGGTGAGTCAGTGTTTTGAGCCTGACCATCGTCCAAAGTAAAAAAAATGATGGGAAAGATAGGATGGGAGGGGTGGGGGCAGGAAGAGATAACAGGGTATTAAACAGAAGATGAGAGAAAGATGCAGGGGAACAGATCACTGAGTAGTGTGAGAGAAGAAATAAAAACAAAAGTAGGTAAAGAAGAAATGGAAACATTCTAAAAATAAACATTTTGGTCTATTTTCTTGACTGTCCTCTCAACATGCTTGTCATTCAATATACTTATCCCCAAGAACATAAACATAGCTCCTCTTTCATCTTCAGGATCATTAATGTGGTTTGTAATGACAACTGAGGAATGTTCAATATTTCCATAAAGTTTTGGCAGAGACTTCAGTCAGTAGAATTATTCGCAACCACATTCAATCTGCCATTTGTAGTTACAGATATCTGTGAGAGCACAATGAGCATCACAGGTTCCCTCTGAACAAAATCTCATCTTCACACCAAGGAATTCACATATCAGGCAGGACATTGGTTTAGGGAATTCAAGAAAAATTAAGAAGTTTGGACTGAGCAAAATGTCCAATTTGTAGGCAAGTTAAATTTAACTGTTAATTGTTAAAATGAAGCAAACTTAGCTCGAATATACAGATCCATAAAACTTTTTAAACCCAATCTGACCCACTCATTAAAACCTAAATCCAAAGAGGGCTGCATTTGATGATTCTTGGTGAGAGAAGCATTGAGAAAGTCAAAAGTTTTCTAAATTGTGCCCTTATTCTCAACCTATTATTACTTTTTGATATAAAGTTTTCTCATGGTGGATTGATAACAATTATTTATAATAACTTGATGGATTTAAGAATATTGTTCAGGGAGGGGAATCAAGAACAAATGGGAATGAGATTTAAATGAAGCCTGGGATACCACACTTGATCTGATTAATAAAAGTTCATTCTGTGCGCAACATTGTTTATTACAATATAAAGCAGTATATAGAATACATACATCCAAAGTTAAACTATCGTATTTTTATCCTGATGTTGTTCCACTATGTGATAAATGTAAAATCTTTGTGACCTCTCTGATTCATAGGTTTTGGGAATGTCCAAAACTAAAAAGATTTTTGGGAACAATTTTTCCAAATTTTAGTAGAGATTCTTAGGATTAAAGTGGAATTGTGCCCTTTTATTGCTTTGTTTGGCTATTCTCTAAAGCACACATGTCAAACTCTGGTCCACGGGCCAAATTTGGCCCGCGATATAATTATATTTGGCCCGCAAGATCATATTAAATATATATTAGAGTTGGCCCGCTGGCCGCCGCGCAAGTATAGCTCATGCACAGCAGCAAGCACCACCATAGTAGTTTTTAGCACTTCCACAGCAGGCACAGCAGTACACCGATATAGTTAACGGGAACGTTAATTAGATATTCACAGCGCCGCCCAGCTCCGGCCGACCCGCCGCCCAGCTCCGGCCGACCCGCCGCCCAGCTCCGGCCGACCCGCCGCCCAGCTCCGGCCGACCCGCCGCCCAGCTCCGGCCGACCCGCCGCCCAGCTCCGGCCGACCCGCCGCCCAGCTCCGGCCGACCCGCCGCCCAGCTCCGGCCGACCCGCCGCCCAGCTCCGGCCGACCCGCCGCCCAGCTCCGGCCGACCCGCCGCCCAGCTCCGGCCGACCCGCCGCCCAGCTCCGGCCGACCCGCCGCCCAGCTCCGGCCGACCCGCCGCCCAGCTCCGGCCGACCCGCCGCCCAGCTCCGGCCGACCCGCCGCCCAGCTCCGGCCGACCCGCCGCCCAGCTCCGGCCGACCCGCCGCCCAGCTCCGGCCGACCCGCCGCCCAGCTCCGGCCGACCCGCCGCCCAGCTCCGGCCGACCCGCCGCCCAGCTCCGGCCGACCCGCCGCCCAGCTCCGGCCGACCCGCCGCCCAGCTCCGGCCGACCCGCCGCCCAGCTCCGGCCGACCCGCCGCCCAGCTCCGGCCGACCCGCCGCCCAGCTCCGGCCGACCCGCCGCCCAGCTCCGGCCGACCCGCCGCCCAGCTCCGGCCGACCCGCCGCCCAGCTCCGGCCGACCCGCCGCCCAGCTCCGGCCGACCCGCCGCCCAGCTCCGGCCGACCCGCCGCCCAGCTCCGGCCGACCCGCCGCCCAGCTCCGGCCGACCCGCCGCCCAGCTCCGGCCGACCCGCCGCCCAGCTCCGGCCGACCCGCCGCCCAGCTCCGGCCGACCCGCCGCCCAGCTCCGGCCGACCCGCCGCCCAGCTCCGGCCGACCCGCCGCCCAGCTCCGGCCGACCCGCCGCCCAGCTCCGGCCGACCCGCCGCCCAGCTCCGGCCGACCCGCCGCCCAGCTCCGGCCGACCCGCCGCCCAGCTCCGGCCGACCCGCCGCCCAGCTCCGGCCGACCCGCCGCCCAGCTCCGGCCGACCCGCCGCCCAGCTCCGGCCGACCCGCCGCCCAGCTCCGGCCGACCCGCCGCCCAGCTCCGGCCGACCCGCCGCCCAGCTCCGGCCGACCCGCCGCCCAGCTCCGGCCGACCCGCCGCCCAGCTCCGGCCGACCCGCCGCCCAGCTCCGGCCGACCCGCCGCCCAGCTCCGGCCGACCCGCCGCCCAGCTCCGGCCGACCCGCCGCCCAGCTCCGGCCGACCCGCCGCCCAGCTCCGGCCGACCCGCCGCCCAGCTCCGGCCGACCCGCCGCCCAGCTCCGGCCGACCCGCCGCCCAGCTCCGGCCGACCCGCCGCCCAGCTCCGGCCGACCCGCCGCCCAGCTCCGGCCGACCCGCCGCCCAGCTCCGGCCGACCCGCCGCCCAGCTCCGGCCGACCCGCCGCCCAGCTCCGGCCGACCCGCCGCCCAGCTCCGGCCGACCCGCCGCCCAGCTCCGGCCGACCCGCCGCCCAGCTCCGGCCGACCCGCCGCCCAGCTCCGGCCGACCCGCCGCCCAGCTCCGGCCGACCCGCCGCCCAGCTCCGGCCGACCCGCCGCCCAGCTCCGGCCGACCCGCCGCCCAGCTCCGGCCGACCCGCCGCCCAGCTCCGGCCGACCCGCCGCCCAGCTCCGGCCGACCCGCCGCCCAGCTCCGGCCGACCCGCCGCCCAGCTCCGGCCGACCCGCCGCCCAGCTCCGGCCGACCCGCCGCCCAGCTCCGGCCGACCCGCCGCCCAGCTCCGGCCGACCCGCCGCCCAGCTCCGGCCGACCCGCCGCCCAGCTCCGGCCGACCCGCCGCCCAGCTCCGGCCGACCCGCCGCCCAGCTCCGGCCGACCCGCCGCCCAGCTCCGGCCGACCCGCCGCCCAGCTCCGGCCGACCCGCCGCCCAGCTCCGGCCGACCCGCCGCCCAGCTCCGGCCGACCCGCCGCCCAGCTCCGGCCGACCCGCCGCCCAGCTCCGGCCGACCCGCCGCCCAGCTCCGGCCGACCCGCCGCCCAGCTCCGGCCGACCCGCCGCCCAGCTCCGGCCGACCCGCCGCCCAGCTCCGGCCGACCCGCCGCCCAGCTCCGGCCGACCCGCCGCCCAGCTCCGGCCGACCCGCCGCCCAGCTCCGGCCGACCCGCCGCCCAGCTCCGGCCGACCCGCCGCCCAGCTCCGGCCGACCCGCCGCCCAGCTCCGGCCGACCCGCCGCCCAGCTCCGGCCGACCCGCCGCCCAGCTCCGGCCGACCCGCCGCCCAGCTCCGGCCGACCCGCCGCCCAGCTCCGGCCGACCCGCCGCCCAGCTCCGGCCGACCCGCCGCCCAGCTCCGGCCGACCCGCCGCCCAGCTCCGGCCGACCCGCCGCCCAGCTCCGGCCGACCCGCCGCCCAGCTCCGGCCGACCCGCCGCCCAGCTCCGGCCGACCCGCCGCCCAGCTCCGGCCGACCCGCCGCCCAGCTCCGGCCGACCCGCCGCCCAGCTCCGGCCGACCCGCCGCCCAGCTCCGGCCGACCCGCCGCCCAGCTCCGGCCGACCCGCCGCCCAGCTCCGGCCGACCCGCCGCCCAGCTCCGGCCGACCCGCCGCCCAGCTCCGGCCGACCCGCCGCCCAGCTCCGGCCGACCCGCCGCCCAGCTCCGGCCGACCCGCCGCCCAGCTCCGGCCGACCCGCCGCCCAGCTCCGGCCGACCCGCCGCCCAGCTCCGGCCGACCCGCCGCCCAGCTCCGGCCGACCCGCCGCCCAGCTCCGGCCGACCCGCCGCCCAGCTCCGGCCGACCCGCCGCCCAGCTCCGGCCGACCCGCCGCCCAGCTCCGGCCGACCCGCCGCCCAGCTCCGGCCGACCCGCCGCCCAGCTCCGGCCGACCCGCCGCCCAGCTCCGGCCGACCCGCCGCCCAGCTCCGGCCGACCCGCCGCCCAGCTCCGGCCGACCCGCCGCCCAGCTCCGGCCGACCCGCCGCCCAGCTCCGGCCGACCCGCCGCCCAGCTCCGGCCGACCCGCCGCCCAGCTCCGGCCGACCCGCCGCCCAGCTCCGGCCGACCCGCCGCCCAGCTCCGGCCGACCCGCCGCCCAGCTCCGGCCGACCCGCCGCCCAGCTCCGGCCGACCCGCCGCCCAGCTCCGGCCGACCCGCCGCCCAGCTCCGGCCGACCCGCCGCCCAGCTCCGGCCGACCCGCCGCCCAGCTCCGGCCGACCCGCCGCCCAGCTCCGGCCGACCCGCCGCCCAGCTCCGGCCGACCCGCCGCCCAGCTCCGGCCGACCCGCCGCCCAGCTCCGGCCGACCCGCCGCCCAGCTCCGGCCGACCCGCCGCCCAGCTCCGGCCGACCCGCCGCCCAGCTCCGGCCGACCCGCCGCCCAGCTCCGGCCGACCCGCCGCCCAGCTCCGGCCGACCCGCCGCCCAGCTCCGGCCGACCCGCCGCCCAGCTCCGGCCGACCCGCCGCCCAGCTCCGGCCGACCCGCCGCCCAGCTCCGGCCGACCCGCCGCCCAGCTCCGGCCGACCCGCCGCCCAGCTCCGGCCGACCCGCCGCCCAGCTCCGGCCGACCCGCCGCCCAGCTCCGGCCGACCCGCCGCCCAGCTCCGGCCGACCCGCCGCCCAGCTCCGGCCGACCCGCCGCCCAGCTCCGGCCGACCCGCCGCCCAGCTCCGGCCGACCCGCCGCCCAGCTCCGGCCGACCCGCCGCCCAGCTCCGGCCGACCCGCCGCCCAGCTCCGGCCGACCCGCCGCCCAGCTCCGGCCGACCCGCCGCCCAGCTCCGGCCGACCCGCCGCCCAGCTCCGGCCGACCCGCCGCCCAGCTCCGGCCGACCCGCCGCCCAGCTCCGGCCGACCCGCCGCCCAGCTCCGGCCGACCCGCCGCCCAGCTCCGGCCGACCCGCCGCCCAGCTCCGGCCGACCCGCCGCCCAGCTCCGGCCGACCCGCCGCCCAGCTCCGGCCGACCCGCCGCCCAGCTCCGGCCGACCCGCCGCCCAGCTCCGGCCGACCCGCCGCCCAGCTCCGGCCGACCCGCCGCCCAGCTCCGGCCGACCCGCCGCCCAGCTCCGGCCGACCCGCCGCCCAGCTCCGGCCGACCCGCCGCCCAGCTCCGGCCGACCCGCCGCCCAGCTCCGGCCGACCCGCCGCCCAGCTCCGGCCGACCCGCCGCCCAGCTCCGGCCGACCCGCCGCCCAGCTCCGGCCGACCCGCCGCCCAGCTCCGGCCGACCCGCCGCCCAGCTCCGGCCGACCCGCCGCCCAGCTCCGGCCGACCCGCCGCCCAGCTCCGGCCGACCCGCCGCCCAGCTCCGGCCGACCCGCCGCCCAGCTCCGGCCGACCCGCCGCCCAGCTCCGGCCGACCCGCCGCCCAGCTCCGGCCGACCCGCCGCCCAGCTCCGGCCGACCCGCCGCCCAGCTCCGGCCGACCCGCCGCCCAGCTCCGGCCGACCCGCCGCCCAGCTCCGGCCGACCCGCCGCCCAGCTCCGGCCGACCCGCCGCCCAGCTCCGGCCGACCCGCCGCCCAGCTCCGGCCGACCCGCCGCCCAGCTCCGGCCGACCCGCCGCCCAGCTCCGGCCGACCCGCCGCCCAGCTCCGGCCGACCCGCCGCCCAGCTCCGGCCGACCCGCCGCCCAGCTCCGGCCGACCCGCCGCCCAGCTCCGGCCGACCCGCCGCCCAGCTCCGGCCGACCCGCCGCCCAGCTCCGGCCGACCCGCCGCCCAGCTCCGGCCGACCCGCCGCCCAGCTCCGGCCGACCCGCCGCCCAGCTCCGGCCGACCCGCCGCCCAGCTCCGGCCGACCCGCCGCCCAGCTCCGGCCGACCCGCCGCCCAGCTCCGGCCGACCCGCCGCCCAGCTCCGGCCGACCCGCCGCCCAGCTCCGGCCGACCCGCCGCCCAGCTCCGGCCGACCCGCCGCCCAGCTCCGGCCGACCCGCCGCCCAGCTCCGGCGGACCCGCCGCCCAGCTCCGGCGGACCCGCCGCCCAGCTCCGGCGGACCCGCCGCCCAGCTCCGGCGGACCCGCCGCCCAGCTCCGGCGGACCCGCCGCCCAGCTCCGGCGGACCCGCCGCCCAGCTCCGGCGGACCCGCCGCCCAGCTCCAGCGGACCCGCCGCCCAGCTCCAGCGGACCCGCCGCCTAGCTTCAACATCTCCTTGAGCTTCATCTGTGGGTGGGTGCTGCTGGGCATTGGACTTTCCACTGGGGTGGAGGTCGCGGACGAGTTCCACCGCTCTCACGGTATTCCCGGTGAGATGGCGAGACCAGCGGGGACTCCTTGGGTTGTTGGCGGCGGTTGCGGCAGGCGGAGGCGGGGGCGGAGGAGGTAGAGGGGATGGGGAGGGGGGATGCCGCTCGAGTTTGCTGGCTGGGCTGGGGAGGGCTCCCTGCAGACCTCCGCTCCCTGGCATGCTTCTCGGCAACGTGCGATCCTTGGCTTAAAGGCTAGAGAGAAATATTATTTATTGAATATTTTACTTCTTATTTGTTAATGCTTCTTATGGAAAGAGTTTAACCAAAACTATTATTAAACATTTATTTTAATAAGAAAAAGTTTAACATTACATATGTTGAGAGAAAAAATGCAGATGTTGTTGAAAATTTTCAATAAATATTTAGTTCAGCCCTCGACTTAGTCCAAGTTTTTAATTTTGGCCCTCGGTGAATTTGAGTTTGACACCCCTGCTCTAAAGGGAAATATTTCCTTGAACTTAATTCAAAAAACAATAGTAGCCTGTGCTTCATTGATGGCCAGATGAGCAATTTTGATCAAATGGAAAGAGTTTCCCACCGACTAATATGCAATGGGTTCAGGACATTAGGTCTTGCTTGAGCTTGGACAAGGTTAGATGTAACATTGTAGAGATAAAGGTTAAATTTGACAAGATTTGGGGCTATTCATGGACTATGATCATAGACATGTGTGCTCTGGGGGTTCCTGTCCAATGTCCAGGAGCAAAGACTCTATCCTTTAGATATTATTTGCTAGTGACTGTGTTTAGTGGGAGGGGTGGGATTAGAATGGGGGGGAATGTCTTTTTTTTTCTCCTTTTTCTCTTTGTAAGTATTAGAGATTAGTCCAATCAGATAAATTACTGCAAATATGCCATAAAATTAAAATAGGTGAAGTTTTCATACAGAAATTTCTACTTGTGTAGAAGACAATGTATAAATCACAGGATTCATATTGTGTATTGTTTATATAAACTATGTAACTAAGATGTAGACAATATATAACCTGTAATATTTCTCTCTACCAAATCCATAAAAATATTTTATAACGAAGGAATATTGGGTTAATTTGGATATGCTCAGAAAAATCAGAAATAATCAATGAACTTTTACATTTAGTTTTTTTTTAAATTTAGACATAGAGCATGGTAACAGGCCCTTTTGGCCCACGAGTCCGTGCCACCCAATTTACACCCAAATGACCTACAATCCCGGTATGTTTCGAACTGTGGGAGGAAAAACCCATCGAGAAACAAGGAGAACATACAAACTCCATATAGATATCACAGGATTCAAACCATTGTACTAACTGCAACACCAACCATGCTGCAACATCTTTGAAGACTTGTGGATTATTATCATCACCTCAATCAATAACATCAGTCAGTCAAGCCAACGAATCAATTCAGGGTCAACAAGATGACTATAAATGTATTAAATTACATGCTCATCGGCTCAATCAGCATATAACGGGCATAGTAATAGATTGCATTATAAACTGACCCAAGTTAAACAGATGTACCTCATGGTGGTAATCATATGTTTAAAAAAAAGTAGAAGGCACATCAAGGTCAACTCTTCTTCAATGACTACACAGAGCCATTGGGGGATCAGGGGTAGAGAGGGTGAGCACGATTTAGGTTCTTGGGAGTCACTATCTCAGAGGTCCTCTTTCCTGGATCAAACACACTAATGGCATCAAGAAAGCACGCCAGTACCACAACTTCCTCAAAAGTTTGTTATGACACCAGAAACCACAACAAATTTCTGCAGCGGTATGGTGGAAAGTGTGCTGGTCATGATCGGGTATGGGGACATCAATACCACTGAACATAAAGCCCTGCAAAATGTACTGAACACACCAAAGAACATCACCAGCAAAACCATCCCGACTATTGCCATCAGATGGCAGCCCTCACCACCCAGCATATGCTTTATTCTCACTGCTGCCATCAGGAAAGAGGTAGCGGTGCCACATGACTCGCACCCCCAGGTTCAGGAATAGCTGCTCCCCGTCTACCATCAGACTCCTCAACAACAAACCCAATCATAGACTCTTTAAGGACTCACACTTGTCCACTTTATTGATATTCTTTTGCTCTCTCTGTATTGCATAGTTTGTTTACATTTGTTATCTGTTTACACAGTGTACGGCTTACTTTATCCACTTTCAATAAGTGGTAATTCTGCTGTGCCCACAGGAAGAAGAATCTCAGGGTTGTTTGTGATGTACTCTGACAATAAATCTGAGCCAAAGGCAACATTGAAAGGCACAATTATCTCCAACCAGGAGCATCCAGCATCACAGGTTTTGTCATTGGAGCTCTATCATTTCAACAGTAGTAATTCCTTAGGGCAACAGACATTTATTTCCAGCTGCTTCATCAGTGTCCTTACTCCCATTACATCAGAGAGGAGGATGTCCCATTATTGATTCCACTTGAAACTCCTGAGAAAGGAAGCAACCAAAGACTGCATTTAGCAACAGGCAGACAGTATTCAAACCGGAGTGAGAAGTAACATTTACATCACTTAAATCACATCTCCTAACAATGAAATGCATTACCATCGCCATCATTGACAGGAATTTTTGTCCTAATATACTTCATACTGACCACGATGCAGACAGCCGTTGCTGTTTTTTAACCATACCTAACATACCACTCATACCCTGAACTGTACAATCTTTAAAATATTTCTTCAGAAGAAATGGTATTAACATTTCATAACATAATATAGCAACTCTACAAACATTGGCTGGAATCTCAATTCTGGCTCCAATTTCAGTTCAATAGTTAGCTGCACTTCAACACTGATGTAGCTTCTAATTCCTCAAAATCATCTTGAGGACACAATTCCATTCAATTTTTTTTAATTAGTAAATGTCCATGTGCCATCTACAAAGTACACTCCAGTTAATCATGAACAATACCATCACTTATCTCACATGGATATGACAACCTTCTAAAGAATTCCCTGCAGGTTCCAAATCTGCATTGGACTAAATCTTGGACCTTACCC
The DNA here is from genome assembly GCF_036971445.1 of Narcine bancroftii. Classification (NCBI taxonomy): domain Eukaryota; kingdom Metazoa; phylum Chordata; class Chondrichthyes; order Torpediniformes; family Narcinidae; genus Narcine; species Narcine bancroftii. The sequence continues at coordinate 68,170,199 of NC_091475.1, forward strand.
ATCACTGTGTGCAGCATTTCAAAATCTTAGCACTGATGAGCAGGTTTCGCCAATAAGCTCTTACCACACTGGAACAAGCATAAAGGGGAATGCCTGTTTTGGGAGGTGTACTTGTGCATGCAAACAATGTGAGTACTTGGTTGGTGCCACCTGAAGGTAATTAAGGCCTCAGATTTAGTTAGATTGACAAACCTGGCACCATTCTTGGTCACACTCTTACAACTGCGCATGTTTTCAGCCCCATTATCAATCTGTTTTATTCACACCCTTGGTGAGCTCTGGTTATGTCCCACATTGCATTACATGAGGATTGGTGAGTTAATTGCCCAATATAAATTTCATGAATGATAAAATATAAGAAACAAGAGTTAGGAGCATTTTTGGACCTCCTCTGCCATTCATATCATGGCTGATGTAGTTTTTCTTTCAATCACATTCTCCTGCCTTACTCCCATAACCTTTAATGCCCTTATTAATCAAGGACCTAACAACCATTTTAAATATAACCAATAACAGCCTTCACAGCTGTGTGTGTGATGAATTCCACAGTTGCACCACCATTTGGCCACAGAAATATTTCCTCGTCTCTTTAGTAAAGGAACATCTTTTCAGTCCAAGGCTGTGCCTTCTGGCGCCAGACTCAACCACAGCTGGAAACATCTCATGCCAACTCTATCCAGGCTTTCAATATTTGATATATTTCAATGAGTACTCTTTATCTAACCGACAGTGAGTATTTACTACAGATGAAAGGCAAACTTGGATACAAACCAATCAATTCCATCAATTGAATCATTTACATAAAATGTGAAAAGTGTTAAATACAACAATGACCCCTGGAGATCACCACTGGTCACCAGAAGCTAGTGGACCCAACACTGACTCCTGGGGATCACCACTGGTCATGTGCAGCCAGTGGACCCAACAAAGATAACTGGGGATTACCACTGGTGTCCAGCAGCCAGCAGAACAATAGTTGACCCCTGGGGGTCAGCACCGGTCCCCAGCAGCCAGTAGACTCAACGCTGACCATTGGAATACTCACTAGTCACCTCTAGCCAGTGGACCCCATTTTGGACCCTGGGAACCACCACTGGTGTCCAACAGCCAGAGGACCCAACATTGACTCGTGGGGTTCACCGATAGTCAGCAGCAGACAGTGGACATAACACTGACCCTGGGGATCACCAATGGGAACCAGCAGCCAGTGGACCCAACACTGATCCCTGGGGATCACCACTAGTGTACAGCAGCCAGTTGACCCAACACTGGCCCATGGGCATCAGCACTGGTTTCCAGCAGCCAGCAGAACCAATGATGATGCCTGGGAGTCAGCACCGGTACCCAACAGCCAGTGGACCCAACACTGATCTCAGGGGATCACCACTAGTCACCAGCAGCCAGTGGAACCAACACTGATCCCTGGGCATCACCACTGGTGTCCAGCAGCCAGTGGACCCAACAGTGACGCCTAGGGTCAGCAATAGTCCCCAGCAGCCAATGGATACAAAGATGACCCTTGGGGATCCTCACCAGTCACCTGCAGCCAGTGGACCCAACACTCATATCTGGGGATCACCACCTCTTACCAGCAGCCAGTGGCTGCAAAAATGAGCCCTGGGTTCACCACCGGTCACCCTCAGCCGGTGGACCCACACTTACCCCTGGGAATTCCCACTGATCACAAGCAGTGAGTCTCCCAACACTGATCCTGGGGATCACCATTGGTAACCAGCAGCCAGCAGAACCAACGTTGACCCCTGGGGTTCAGTCCTGATCCCCAACAGCCAGAGAACCCAACACTGACTGTTGGGAAATTTCACCAGTCACCTCCAGCCAGTGGACCCAATGTTGGCCCCTGGGAATCACCACTGGTATCCAACAGCCAGAGGACCCAACGTTGACTCGTGGGGTACACCAAGTGTCAGAAGCAGACAGTGGAAATAACACTGACCCTGGGGATCACCACCGGAAACTAGCAGCCAGTGGACCCAACACTGATCCATTGGATGATCACCAGTCACCAGACGACAGTGGATTCAACACTGACCCCTGGGGATCACCACCTGTCACCAGCAGTCAGTGCCCGCAACACTGACCCCTGGGGATCACCACCAGTCACCAGCTGCCAGTGGAACCAACGCTAACCCTTGTGGATCCACACCAGTCACCTGCAGCCAGTGGACACAATGTTGACCCCTGGAGATCCCCACCGATCATGAGCACCCAGTGGACCCAACAATGAGCCCTTGATCACCACTGGTGTCAAGCAGCCTGTGGACCCAATATTGAGCCTTGAAGATCACCACCACTCACTAGCAGCCAGTGGACCCATCACTGACCACTGGGGAACCCACAGATCATGAGCAGCTGGTGGCCCAAACACTGACCCCTTGGGATCACCAGTGGTGTCAAGCAGCCAGAGGCAGCAACAATGACCCCTGGAGATATCCACTGATCACCAGCAGCCAGTGGCCACCCCATTGACCCCTTGGGGTCAGCGCCTGTCCCAAACAGCCAGTGGACCAAACACTGACCATTGGGTATCCTCACCAGTCACTTGCAGCCAGTGGACCCAATGTGAACCCCTGGGTATCACCACAGTCACCAGAAGCCAGTGGACCCATCATTGATCCCTGAGGATCACCAACAGTCACCAGCAGACAGTGGACACACAACTGACCCCTGGGCATCACAGCTGGTCACCAGCAGCCAGTGGGCCCAACACTGATCCATGGAGATCACCACTAGTCAGCCAATGGATCCAACAGTGACCCCTGCAGTAAGTAATAGTCCCAGCAGCCAGTGGTCCAAACACTGGCCCTTGAGGATCCCCACAGATCTTGAGCAGCTGGTGGCCCAAACACTGACCCCTTGGGATTACCAGTGGTGTCAATCAACCAGAGGCAGCAGCAATGGCCCCTGGAAATATCCACTGGTCTCCAGCAACCAGTGGGCACCACATTGATCCCTGGCTTCACCACGAGTCACCATCAGCCAGTGGACACAACATGGATACCTGGTGATCACCAGCAGTCGCCAGTAGCCAGTAGACACAGTACCAATGGATTGGATCACCATTGGATCACCAATGTGTACCAACAGACAGTGGACTCAGCACTGACCCCTGGGGATCCCCAGGTCATGAGCAGCTGGTGGCCCAAACACTGACCCCTTGGGATCACCAGTGGTGTCAAGCAACCAGAGGCAGCAACAATGACCCCAGGAAATATTTACTGGTCACCAACAGGCAGTGGCCACCACATTGAGCCTTTGGGGTCAGCACCGGTCCCAAAGAGGCAGTTCACAAAACACTGACCATTGGGTATCGTCACCAGTCACTTGCAGCCAATGGACCCAATGTGGACCCCTGGGGATCACCACAAGTCACCAGCAGCCAACAGACCCAACATTGATCCCTGGGATGCAAAAGGAGTCACCAGAAGCCAGTGGCCCCTGCATTGAACCCTAGGGATAAACACCGGTGTTCACGAGCCAGAGGAACCAACGTTGAGCCTGGGATTCATCAATAGTCAGCAGCAGACATAACACTGACCCTGTGGATCACCAATGGGAACCACCAGCCAGTGGACCCAACACTGATCCATGGGGATCACCACCAATCACGAGCAGTGAGACACACAACACTGATGCTTGTGGATTACCATTGGTGTCGATCAGCCAGCAGAACCAATGTTGACTCCTGGGGGTCAGTCCCGGTCCCCAACAGCCAGTGGACCCAACACTGACCATTGGCAATTTTCACCAGTCACCTCCTGCCAGTGGACCCAATGTTGGCCACTTGGAATCACCACTGGTGTCCGGCAGCCAGAGGACCTACCGTTGACCCCCTGGGGTTCACCAAGTGTCAGAAGCAGACAGTGGAAATAACACTGACCCTGGGGATCACCAACTGGAACCAGCAGCCAGTGGACCCAACACGGATCCCTTGGATGACCAGCAGTCACCAGCAGCCAATGGACCCATCACTGATCCCTGGAGATCACCACTAGTGTACAGCAGCCAGTGGACCCAATGTTGTCCCCTGGGGATCAACATTGGTGTCCAGCAGCCAGCAGAACCAACATTGATCCCTGGGGGTCAGCACTGGTCCCCAACAGCCAATGGACCCAATGCTGACCATTGGAATACTCACTAGTCTCGAATACCCTCGAGTCTGCACCGGTTCCCAACAGCCAGTGAGCCCAACACTGATCCACAGGGATCACCACTAGTCAGCCAATGGACCCAACAGTGACCCCTGTGATAAGTGATAGTCCCCAGCAGCCAGTTGTCCAAACATTGGCCCTTGGGGATCCCCACAGATCATGAGCACCCGGTGGCCCAAACACTGACCCCTTGGGATTACCAGTGGTGTCAAGCAACCAGAGGCAGCAACAGTGACCCCAGGAAATATCCACTGGTCACCAGCAGCCAGTGGCCACCACATTGATCCCTGGCTTCACCACGAGTTACCATCAGCCCATGGACACAACACGGATCCACTGCGATCACCAGCAGTCGCCAGTAGCCAGTAGACACAGCACTCACCCGTGTGGATCACCAATGTGCACCAGCAGTCAGTGGACTCATCACTGACCCCTGGTGATCCGCACCGATAATGAGCAGCCAGTGGCTCCAACACTGAGCCCTTGGGATCACCACTGCTGCTAAGCAATCTGTGGACCCAACATTGACCACCAGAGGTAACCACCAGTCAACAGCAGCAACTGGATCCAACACTGACCCCTGGGAATCCCCACCAATCACGAGCAGTGTGTCCCCGAACACTGAGCCCTGGGGATCACCACAGGTGTCCAGCAGCCAGCAGAACCAACATTGATCCCTGGGGGTCAGCACTGGTCCCCAACAGCCAATGGACCCAATGCTGACCATTGGAATACTCACTAGTCACCTCCAGCCAGTGGACCCAATGTTGGCCCCGGGGTTCGCCAATAGTCAGCAGCAGACAGTGGACATAACACTGACCCTGGGGACCACCAACGGGACCCAGCAGCCTGTGGACCCAACGCTGACCCGTGGGGAACCTCACCAGTTACCTGCCGCCAGTGGACCCAACACTCATGCCTGGGGATCACCACCTCTTACCAGCAGCCAATGGCCGCAACAATGACCCCTGGGAACTCCACCAGTCACCCTCAGGCAATGGACCCAACAGTGACCCCTGCGGTAAGTAATGGTCCCCAGCAGCCAGTTGTCCAAACGCTGGCCCTTGGGGATCCCCACAGATCATGAGCAGCCGGTGGCCCAAACACTAATCCCTTGGGATCACCAGTGGTGTCAGGCAACCAGAGGCGGCAACAATGACCCCAGGAAATATCCACTGTCCACCAGCAGCCAGTGGCCACCACATTGATCCCTGGCTTCACCACGAGTCAGCATCAGCCAGTGGAAACCACACGGATACCTGGCGATTGACAGCAGTCACCAGTAACCAATAGACACAGCACAGACCCCTGTGGATCACCAATGTGCAGCAGCAGACAGTGCACTCGACACTGACCCCTGGGTATCTTCACCGATCATGAGTCCTTGGGATCTCCACTGGTGCCAAGCAATCTGTGGACCCAATATTGACCCTTGGAGATCACCACCAGTCACCAGCAGCCGGTGGACCCAACACTGACCTCAAGGAATCCTCACCGATCATGATCAATGTGCCCCCCAACACCGTCCCCTGGGGATCACCACTGGTGTCCAGCAGCCAGCAGAACCAACGTTGACCCCTGGGGATCAATCCCGGTCCCCAACAGCCAGTGGACCCAGAACTGATTATTGGGCATTTTCACCTGTCACCTCCGCCAGTGGACCCAATGTTGGTGCCTGGGAATCACCATTGGTGTCTGCCAGCCAGAGGACCTAACATTGACCCCTGGAGTTCACCAAGTGTCAGAAGTAGACAGTGGAAATGACACTGACCCTGGGGATCACCAACTGGAACCAGCAGCCAGTTGTCCCAACACGTATCCCTTGGATGACCACCAGTCACCAGCAGCAAGTGGACCCATCACTGACCCCTCGGGGTCAACACTGGTGTCCAGCAGCCAGCAGAACCAACGTTGACCTCCTGGGTGTCTGCACCGGTCCCCAAAAGCCAGTGGGCCCAACACTGATCCATGGGATCGCCACTAGTCAGCCAATGGACCCAACAGTGACATCTGCAGTAAATAATAGTCCCTCGCATCCAGTGGTCCAAATGCTGGCCCTTGGGGATCCCCACAGATCATGAGCAGCTGGTGGCCCAAACAATGACCCCTTGGGATCACCAGTGGTGTCAAGCAACCAGAGGCGGCAACAATGACCCCAGGAAATATCCACTGGTCACCAGCAGCCAGTGGCCACCACATTGATCCCTGGCTTCACCGCAAGTCACCATCAGCCAGTGGACACAACACGGATCCCTGGCGATCGCCAGCAGTCACCAGTAGCCAGTAGACACAGCACAGACCCCTGTGGATCACCAATGTGCAGCAGCAGACAGTGGACTTGACACTGACGCCTGGGGCTCCCCAGAGATCATGAGCAGCTGGTGGCCCAAACACTGACCCCTTGGGATCACCAGTGGTGTAAAGCAACAATGACCCCAGGAAATATCCACTGGTCACCAGCAGCCAGTGGCCACCACATTGACCCTTGGGGTCAGCACCAGTCCCAAACAGCCAGTAGACCAAACACTGAATATTGGGTATCCTCACCAGTCACTTGCAGCCAGAGGACCCAATGTGGACCCTTGGGGATCACCACAGTCAACAGCAGCGAATGGTCCCAAAATTGATCCCTGGGATGGACCAACAGTCACCAGGAGGCAACGGCCCCTGCATTGACCCCTGGGGATCAACACTGGTGTCTACCAGCCAGAGGAACAAATGTTGACCCTGGGGTTCACCAATAGTCAGCAGCAGACATAACACTGAACCTGTGTATCACCAATGGGAACTACCAGCCAGTGGCCCAAACACTGATCCATGGGGATTACCACTGGAGCCACGCAATCTGTGGACCAAATATTGACCCCTGGAGATAACCACTGGTGTCCAGCAGCCATCAGTACCAATGATGATCCCTGGGGCTCAGCACTGGTCACCAAAAGACAGTGGCCCCAACACTGAGTCCTTGGGATCACTTCTGGTGCCAAGCAATCTGTGGACCCAATATTGGCCCCCAGAGAACACCACCAGTCACCAGCAGCCTATGGACCCAACACAGACCACTTGGAGTCCCCACCAATCACGAGCAGTGAGTCCCCAAACACTGACCCCTGGGGATCACTACTGGTGTCCAGCAGCCATCAGTACCAATGATGATCCCTGGGGCTCAGCACCGGTCACCAAAAGACAGTGGCCCCAACACTGAGTCCTTGGGATCACTTCTGGTGCCAAGCAATCTGTGGACCCAATATTGGCCCCCAGAGAACACCACCAGTCACCAGCAGCCTATGGACCCAACACAGACCACTTGGAGTCCCCACCAATCACGAGCAGTGAGTCCCTGAACAGTGACCCCTGGGGATCACCACTGGTGTCCAGCAGACAGCAGTACCAATGTTGATACCTGGGGGTCAGCACCGGTCCCCAAAAGCCCGTGGACCCAACGCTGACCATTGGAATACTCACTAGTCACCTCCAGCCTGTGGACCCAATGTTGGCCCCTGGGAATCACCACTGGTGTCCACGAGCCAGAGGACCCAACATTGACCCTGGGGTTTGCCAATTGTCTGCAGCAGACAGTGGACATAACACTGACCCTGGGGATCACCAACGGGAACCAGCAGCCAGTGGACCCAACACTGATCCCTGGGGATCACCACTTGTCACCAGCAGCCAGGGGAACCAACATTGATCCCTGGATATCGCCACTACTGTACACCAGCCAGTGGACCCAACACAGATCCCTTGGGGTCACCACTAGTGTACAGAAGCCAGTGGACACAACAGTGACACCTTGGGGCAGCAATAGTCCCCAGTAGCCAGTGGCGCCAACGCTGAACTTTGGGGATCCTCACCATTTATCTGCAGCCAGTGGACCCAACACTGACCCCTGGGGATCACGACAAGTCACCAGCAGCCAACTGACCCCACATTGATCCCTGTGGATCCTCACCATTCACCTGCAGCCAGTGGACCCAACACTGCTCCCTGCGAAACACCAGTATTCACCAGAAGCCAGTGTCATCAACATTGATCCTTGGGGTTCACCAATGGTCAACAGCAGCCAGTGGATCCCATACTGACCCTGAGGATCACCACCTATCACCAGCAGCCAGTGGACCTGACACTGATCCCTGGAGGTCAAGACTACAGCATCCACTGGAACCCACACCGACCCCTGAGGCACCCCACAGTTCATGCGCAGCTGGTGGACCAAACACTGACCCCCTTGGGATAACTAGTAGTGCCAAGCAGGACCCAATATTAACCTCTGGAGATCCCCACAGATCATGAGCAGTCACTGGACCCAACACTGAGCCCTGGGGATCACTACTGGTGTCCAGCAGCCAGCAGTACCAACGTTGATCTCAGGGGCTCAACACCAGTCCCCAAAAGCCAGTGGCCCCAACACTGAACCCTTGGGATCACCACTGGTGCCAAGCAATCTGTGGACCCAATATTGACCCCCGGAGATCACCAGCAGTCACCAGCAGCCACTGGACCCAACACTGAGCCCTGGGGATCACTACTGGTGTCCAGCAGCCAGCAGTACCAACGTTGATCTCAGGGGCTCAACACCAGGCCCCAAAAGCCAGTGGCCCCAACACTGAACCCTTGGGATCACCACTGGTGCCAAGCAATCTGTGGACCCAATATTGACCCCCGGAGATCACCAGCAGTCACCAGCAGCCACTGGACCCAACACTGACCCCTGGGAATACCCACCAATCACGAGCAGTGAGCCCGCCAACACCGTCACCTGGGAATCACCACTGGGGTCCGCCAGCCAGAGGACCTAACGTTGACCCCCTGGGGTTCACCATGACAGAAGCAGACAGTGAAAATAACACTGACCCTGGGGATCACCAACTGGAACCAGCAGCCAGTGGACCCAACACGGATCCCTGGGGATCACCACTAGTGTACAGCAGCCAGTGGACCCAATGTTGACCCCTGGGGATCAACACAGGTGTCCAGCAGCCAGCAGAACCAACGTTGACCCCCTCGAGTTTGCATCAGTCCCCAACAGCCAGTGGGCCAAACACTGATACATGGGGATCACCACTAGTCAGCCATTGGACCCAACAGTGACCCCTGCAGTAAATAATAGTCTCCAGAAGCCAGTGGTCCAAACGCAGGCCCTTGGGGATCCTCTCCAGTTCACATGCAGCCAGAGGACCCATCACTGACCCCTGGGGATCCCCACAGATCATGAGAAGCCGGTGGCCCAAATACTGACCCCTTGGGATCACCAGTGGTGTCAAGCAAACAGAGGCAGCAACAATGACTCCAGGAAATATCACTGTTCACCAGCAGCCAGTGGTCACCGCATTGATCCCTGGCTTCACCACGAGTCATCATCAGCCAGTGGACACAACACGAATCCCTGGAGATCACCAGCAGTCACCAGTAGACAGTAAACACAACACTCACCCCTGTGGATCACCAATGTTCACCAGCAGCCAGTGGACTCAACACTGACCCCTGGGGACCCTCACCGATCATGAGCAGCCAGTGGCCCCAACACTGAGCCCTTGGAATCTCCACAGGTGGCAAGCAATCTGTGGACCCAATATTGACCCCTGGAGATCACCACCAGTCACCAGCAGCCGGTGGACCCAACACTGACTCCAAGGTATTCCCACCTATCACGAGCAGTGAGCCCCGAACACTGACCCCTGGGGATCACTACTGGTGTCCAGCAGCCAGCAGTACCAACATTGATCCCTGGGGGTCAGCACTGGTCCCCAACAGCCAATGGACCCAATGCTGACCATTGGAATACTCAATAGTCACCTCCAGCCAGTGGACCCAATGTTGGCCCCTGGGAATGACCACTGGTGTCCACCAGCCAGAGGACCCAATGTTGACCCTGGGGTTCGCCAATAGTCAACAGCAGACAGTGGACATAACACTGACCCTGGGGACCACCAACGGGACCCAGCAGCCTGTGGACCCAACGCTGACCTGTGGGGAACCTCACCAGTTACCTGCCGCCAGTGGACCCAACACTCATGCCTGGGGATCACCACCTCTTACCAGCAGCCAATGGCCGCAACAATGACCACTGGGAACTCCACCAGTCACCCTCAGGCAATGGACCCAACAGTGACCCCTGCGGTAAGTAATGGTCCCCAGCAGCCAGTTGTCCAAACGCTGGCCCTTGGGGATCCCCACAGATCATGAGCAGCCGGTGGCCCAAACACTAATCCCTTGGGATCACCAGTGGTGTCAGGCAACCAGAGGCGGCAACAATGACCCCAGGAAATATCCACTGTCCACCAGCAGCCAGTGGCCACCACATTGATCCCTGGCTTCACCACGAGTCAGCATCAGCCAGTGGAAACCACACGGATACCTGGCGATTGACAGCAGTCACCAGTAACCAATAGACACAGCACAGACCCCTGTGGATCACCAATGTGCAGCAGCAGACAGTGCACTCGACACTGACCCCTGGGTATCTTCACCGATCATGAGTCCTTGGGATCTCCACTGGTGCCAAGCAATCTGTGGACCCAATATTGACCCCTGGAGATCACCACCAGTCACCAGCAGCCGGTGGACCCAACACTGACCTCAAGGAATCCTCACCGATCACGAGCAATGTGCCCCCCAACACCGTCCCCTGGGGATCACCACTGGTGTCCAGCAGCCAGCAGAACCAACGTTGACCCCTGGGGATCAATCCCGGTCCCCAACAGCCAGTGGACCTAGAACTGATTATTGGGCATTTTCACCTGTCACCTCCACCAGTGGACCCAATGTTGGTGCCTGGGAATCACCATTGGTGTCTGCCAGCCAGAGGACCTAACATTGACCCCTGGAGTTCACCAAGTGTCAGAAGTAAACAGTGGAAATGACACTGACCCTGGGGATCACCAACTGGAACCAGCAGCCAGTTGTCCCAACACGTATCCCTTGGATGACCACCAGTCACCAGCAGCAAGTGGACCCATCACTGACCCCTCGGGGTCAACACTGGTGTCCAGCAGCCAGCAGAACCAACGTTGACCTCCTGGGTGTCTGCACCGGTCCCCAAAAGCCAGTGGGCCCAACACTGATCCATGGGATCGCCACTAGTCAGCCAATGGACCCAACAGTGACATCTGCAGTAAATAATAGTCCCTCGCATCCAGTGGTCCAAATGCTGGCCCTTGGGGATCCCCACAGATCATGAGCAGCTGGTGGCCCAAACAATGACCCCTTGGGATCACCAGTGGTGTCAAGCAACCAGAGGCGGCAACAATGACCCCAGGAAATATCCACTGGTCACCAGCAGCCAGTGGCCACCACATTGATCCCTGGCTTCACCGCAAGTCACCATCAGCCAGTGGACACAACACGGATCCCTGGCGATCGCCAGCAGTCACCAGTAGCCAGTAGACACAGCACAGACCCCTGTGGATCACCAATGTGCAGCAGCAGACAGTGGACTCGACACTGACGCCTGGGGCTCCCCAGAGATCATGAGCAGCTGGTGGCCCAAACACTGACCCCTTGGGATCACCAGTGGTGTAAAGCAACAATGACCCCAGGAAATATCCACTGGTCACCAGCAGCCAGTGGCCACCACATTGACCTTTGGGGTCAGCACCAGTCCCAAACAGCCAGTAGACCAAACACTGAATATTGGGTATCCTCACCAGTCACTTGCAGCCAGAGGACCCAATGTGGACCCTTGGGGATCACCACAGTCAACAGCAGCGAATGGTCCCAAAATTGATCCCTGGGATGGACCAACAGTCACCAGGAGGCAACGGCCCCTGCATTGACCCCTGGGGATCAACACTGGTGTCTACCAGCCAGAGGAACAAATGTTGACCCTGGGGTTCACCAATAGTCAGCAGCAGACATAACACTGAACCTGTGTATCACCAATGGGAACTACCAGCCAGTGGCCCAAACACTGATCCATGGGAATTACCACTGGAGCCACGCAATCTGTGGACCAAATATTGACCCCTGGAGATAACCACCAGTCACCAGCAGTGAGTCCCCAAACACTGACCCCTGGGGATCACTACTGGTGTCCAGCAGCCATCAGTACCAATGATGATCCCTGGGGCTCAGCACCGGTCACCAAAAGACAGTGGCCCCAACACTGAGTCCTTGGGATCACTTCTGGTGCCAAGCAATCTGTGGACCCAATATTGACCCTTGGAGATCACCACCAGTCACCAGCAGCCGGTGGACCCAACACTGACCTCAAGGAATCCTCACCGATCACGAGCAATGCGCCCCCCAACACCGTCCCCTGGGGATCACCACTGGTGTCCAGCAGCCAGCAGAACCAACGATGACCCCTGGGGATCAATCCCGGTCCCCAACAGCCAGTGGACCCAGAACTGATTATTGGGCATTTTCACCTGTCACCTCCGCCAGTGGACCCAATGTTGGTGCCTGGGAATCACCATTGATGTCTGCCAGCCAGAGGACCTAACATTGACCCCTGGAGTTCACCAAGTGTCAGAAGTAGACAGTGGAAATGACACTGACCCTGGGGATCACCAACTGGAACCAGCAGCCAGTTGTCCCAACACGTATCCCTTGGATGACCACCAGTCACCAGCAGCAAGTGGACCCATCACTGACCCCTCGGGGTCAACACTGGTGTCCAGCAGCCAGCAGAACCAACGTTGACCTCCTGGGTGTCTGCACCGGTCCCCAAAAGCCAGTGGGCCCAACACTGATCCATGGGATCGCCACTAGTCAGCCAATGGACCCAACAGTGACATCTGCAGTAAATAATAGTCCCTCGCAGCCAGTGGTCCAAATGCTGGCCCTTGGGGATCCCCACAGATCATGAGCAGCTGGTGGCCCAAACAATGACCCCTGGGAATACCCACCAATCACGAACAGTGAGCCCGCCAACACTGTCACCTGGGAATCACCACTGGTGTCTGCCCACCAGAGGACCTGACGTTGACCCCGTTGGGGTTCACCAAGTGTCAGAAGCAGACACTGGAAATAACACTGACCCTGGGGATCACCAACTGGAACCTGCAGCCAGTAGACCCAACACGGATCCCTTGGAATCTCCCCCACTCTTAATTGAATAAGCCTATCCACATTTACTCTGTACCTTTTAAAATCTTAAACACCTCTATCAAGTCCCCCCTCAATCTTCTACGCTCCAGAGAAAAAGCCCTAGTCTGCACAACCTTTCCCTGTAACTCAAACCTTGAAATCCTGTCAACATTCTCGTGAACCTTCTCTGCACTCTCTCTATTTTGTTTATATCTTTCCTATAAATGCTCATTTACTTTTTGACCCATCTAATGCACTCCATCAGAGCTGTCGTTATTACCCAATAACAACGTCGCTTCGAATCATGCGGTTTCATCTGCACGTGCTACAAGCACATGCTGTTGATTTCAATGCTGCTGGTGTTTTTATAGTCTCTTCTTTTGTCGAATTTTCTGGTGTTTTAGCTACAATGTTTGGTCATTAGTATTTGTGAGCCTGTAGTGTAGAGAAAACCTCTCACACAACTGGAGGGAGAACAAACACTTTTATTAGCATTTAACAATAGGTGGGGTTCACTAGTAAGCTTCAGGGGGGTTCTGAATTTAGGCAGGAAACCAGGGTTATATATGGGTAAACAGGGGTGAGTCGGGGCCAGTCATCAATACAGCACTCTCCCAGTGAATACTAGTTCACTGCATTCACCCCTTCCTGCAGAATTAAGGGTCTGTAGATGAAGAGAACATGGGATCAGAATCCGATTAAAGACAGAAAAAAAGAATATACAGTACATACACTATTTACAAATTTAGGCAGTCCTGGGGTCTGGAGATCCTGGTGGAGCTCCTTAGCACCAGGGAGTGTCCTGATCTGCCTGTGATAGAAGGGTAGTGGTCTGGGCTTTGGCTTAACGATGGAGAGGGGTTCACTCTCCTCGTGAATCAGGTCCCCTGAGGCCCAGAGCAGGATGGGTAAAAAGAGCTTGGTAACTCGTAGGGCACCTGAGGTAACGGACCCTCTGTTCGGGCGGGTGCCAGGTCCCTGATGGAGACGGTGTCCTCCCTGCCATCCAGGTACTCCATGTGGGCGTATGTGGGGTTGGCGTGGAACAGTTTCACCCTCTCCACCCAAGTCTGGGTGAACAGTCTTGTATTAGATAGAGGGACTGGAAAAGACACGAGCTAGTGTATACTGTCAATAATGAGAATAAATTTGAATATGAGTTGCCAGTGATGGCACTAACGAGGTATATGGGCTGTACAAGCCTGTGTGAAAATATAAATAATTTTTTTTAATAGCCGTTTATGTTGATTGTGAGGTATTTCTGATTGCTCTCACCCCCCCAACCAGTTTACAGAATTAGATGATAAGCTTCATAAAATTCTGGTCCCTACCAAATGTTCGAACAAGTCCTCTGTAAGGTATTTTTTAATGCTAATTGGAAATATAGAAGATGAGGAAGGATGTGTTGTCGCAGAGCTGGAGAGCATTAGAAATCACAGAGAAGCAGCAGAAAGAGCTTCCACTGAAGAGAGAATGAAAACATTTCCAAAGTCAGCATGCATTTAAGAGACTTCACAAAGGAGTAGTCAAGGCTACCTGTGAAGGGGTTCTCACCGAAAACATTGGCCATTATTTTCAATGATGCTGCCTTTCCTGCTGAGTCCCTCCAGCAGGTTGTTTTCTTTTATATTGTCATTTGTCTGATTTAAAATTGCCTTGTAAATGGTGAATCATCTCACTGTTTAAGCTGCCTTATGTACAATCAGAGTTGCTTATGTGCATTTGTTATGTTAACAAAAACTCTACTTGTTTTTCAATTTTTTTCAGTCTCTTCAAGTTATAAAGAGTTGGTCTTGGTTTCAGTTATGATTAATGTAAGGTTTAATCTGGTTGTTCCAAACCTTCCCTTTCCACTCACATTCCACTTTCAATAATCCCTTGGCTATCAGTGCTCTGTGATAGGTAAGGAATGGCTTAAGGTGGGAAGGAAAGGATGCTCTAGACCCAATTGTTACTGAAATATTTGGCTTGAAAAAAATTGCCATTGGCCCATTTCCTTTAGAGTTCTGAAACTGGGCACATAATGAACCAGTTAGGGATGATTAAAACAGTGGGTTTCAAACTTTTTCTTCCCACCCACATCCCACCTTAAGCAATCCCTTACTAACCACAGAGCACCGATGGCACAGGGAATATTTAAAGTGGGATGTGAGTGGAAAGAAAAAGGTTGAAAACCAATGGTTTAATCCATACATGTTAGGTCAAAGACACTTTGTCAGTTTTGTTGAAATATACTTGGATTGAAATGATAACTGTTTCCAATTCACAGAAGCTGTCTGACCTGCTGAGTATTTAGGGCATATTTTTCTATGTCTAATTCTCACCATGTAAAATTTTAAACATGTAAATCCAATGCATAGCATGTATCTAGCAATCACTATGTAGTCATCTTTGAAACGTCATCATATTTGGGCAGCAGCATGTCCTGTTGAGAAGGGTTAATTATGAGTTTCAGTCTCATAGTGAATCGTTGTCCATGTTGGTAAATCAACTTTTAGCGCAAATCATACATTGCCTTTGCTCAAAAATGTTCTTCCTGAATCAGTTTTGTTCCTCTCCAAGTTTAGGTGATTGAAAGACTTGCCATGGCTATTCCTCCCCATAAAGGAATAATTGGTGGCTTTGTCAATCTGCAGCAATCATGACATCAATCAAGACTGTGACCTTAAAGATGCAATATCTTGCAGTATCATCGCTTGTTATGTAGATGGTGCACCAAAAAGATTCTGTCTCATCAGAAATGAATTTGTGCGGGTCCTGTTTGTGTTCCTTAAAGTGAGAAAACTGTCTTATTTCTATCTGTGTTAAATGAGAAACAGTGATTTATTTTCAGATTTTCAAATTGCTAGTACAGGTACGCATCCTATTATGGATAATCTAATCTGGGAATTATTATGGGAAAGTGTATGTTAATGGAACTTTAATTTTGATAGATTTGAAACCAAATGAAAAATAATAACAATCTGAACAAAGTTTTTGATGAGGCATTTTTCTTTCTTTACCCTCATTTCCTTCATGAAAAAATAAATATTCGATCAATCCTCAGCCAATGTTCTTTGCTTCTTCTGAAATTTAGCATTCAACACGATCAAACCTCAGTACCTGATAAGAAAATTGAACCTGCTAGGTCTTATTTGGATTCTCGACTCCCTAACAGGGAGACCTCAGGCAGACCAGATTGGTAACAACACCTCCAAGGCCATCACACTGAGTAGGGGGCCTCTCAGGGCTGCGTTATGAGTCCACTGCTGTTCACTCTGCTGACCCACGATTGGGCAGCCACACACAGCTCGAACCGCATCATCAAGTTCATTGGCGACATGACCATGATGGGCCTGATCAGTGAAAATGATGAGTAAGCATACAGAGAGAAGGTGCTGTTGCTAATGGACTGGTGCAGAGCCAACAACCAAAAACCAAAAGAGACGGCTCCAACGTTGAGGTCATCAAGAGTAACAAGTTCCTTGGAGTTCATCTGTCAGAGAACCCTTAACACCAAGCCAAAAAACCCTCGCGTGCCCCTACTTCCAGCAAAGGCTGAGGAACATTCATCTCCCACCCTCCATCCTCACTACATTCTTCAGAGGATGTATCGAGAACATTTTGCGCAACTGTATCACCACCTGGTTTGGAAGCTGTACCTCCTCGGACCGCAAGAAGGTACCAAAGCACTCTGGCCCTTACGTCCAGAGTGGGAAACAGCTTTATTCCCCAAGCCATCAGGTTCCTGAATTCAGAGTACAGATGTGGATAGTGCACCATGGACTTTCAAAGTATACATTTCAATACCTTAATATTTTAATGTGTTAACTGCATTCCTAACTTATATCTATGTAAATATGTTTCGTGGCCCTGGAGAAACGCTATCTTGCCCTACCGTGCGAGCGTTGTATTAACGATAAATAAAGGTGATGACTTGAGAGGGAGGGCCACAGTGGAACAGCTGACAGAGCTATTGCCTCATGGCTGTCTGGGTGGGATGTACACATTCTCCCCATGACTCCGGTTCCTCCCACAACTGGAAAAAATACGGGCGGGTACATCCAGTGTAAATTGCCTCAAATACTTTGCTGAGGTACAAGGTGGGGGGAGTTAAGGGGGCTGAAGGGAAAGTGAAAGGAGACGATTAACTGGAGGATTGATAGTAATATAAGAGGCTTAGATAGGTGAAAAGGTCAGCATGGATATGATGGGGTGAAGGATCCATTTCTGTGACTTACACTCCTTAGACAAATTCAAGTACCGAGGCCAAATTCATAGAGTGCATTTAGGATGACATCATCCTAAACAAATGTCAAACATAGAACACTACAGCACAGTACAGGCCCTTCGGCCCTTGATGTTATGTTGACCTATATATTCCTACCAAAAGAAACTAAACCTTTCCTGCCTCGTAACCCTCTATTTTTCTTTCATCCATGAGCATGTCTATGAGTATCTTAAATGCTCCTGCTTCAGACTCCACCACCATCCCTGGTAAGGCATTCCAGGCACCCACATCTCTGTGTAAATAAAAACCTACCCTGACATCTCCCCTAAACTTCACTTTGTACATCTGTCCTCTGGTGTTTGCTTATCTTGCCCTGGGAAACAGGCACTGGCTGTTCATCCTATCTCTGACTCATATTTTGTCAACCTCAATCAAGTCTCTTCTCATCCTTCTATGGTCCAAAGTGAAAAGTCCCAGCTCTGCTAACCTTCCCCTAAAGACTTGTTTTCCAATCCAGAAAACATTCTGGTAAATCTCCTCTGCACCATCTCCATAGTTTCAACATCCTTCCGATGAGGTGACCAGAACTGAATACAATACTTCGAGTGATCTCACCAGAGATTTGTAGAGTTGCAACACGACCTCTCTAACTCCTGAACTCAGACCCTCATTAATGAATTCCAGCATTGCTTAGACCTTCTTAACTACCCTATCAACCTGTGCAGCGACCTTGAGAGATGTATGGATTTGTACCCGACTCTTAAGAAACCGATCATTAACCCTGTACTCAGCGTTCTGGTTTATCCTTCCAAAACGCATCACCTCACACAGATTGAACTCCAACTGCCACTTTTCTGCCCAATTCTGCATCCTGTCTATATCCTCTTGTAACCTTCAACAACCTTCTGTTCCATTCACAACTCCTCCAACCTTCATGTCATCCTCAAACTTACTGACCAATCCAGCCACCTCTTCATCCAGCACATTTATAAAAATCACAAAGAGCTGGGGTCCCAGAACAGATCCCTCCTGCACTCCACTCATCACTGACCTCCAGGCAGAATGCTTTCCTTCCACTACTACTCTCTGCTTTCTTCCTCCAGGCCAATTTTTTTGTCCAAAACAGTTAGTTTGAGGAACTAACTGGATTTTGAAAGATAAAAATAATTGCAGACACTGAAAATCTGAAATAAAAAACAGAAAACCCTGGAAATGCTCAAGAGATCAGGCAGCATCTGTGGAAAGAGAAACTATTAAAGTTTCCAGTCCCACTTTTGCCAGGACCAGGGAAGAGAGGTAAGGATGTTTTCACTAGGAGTGGCCTGGGAAGGTAAGCCTAGAGGTCTTCAAGATATCGAGCACAGCCTGCTGCTTCCCTCACTCCCGAAAATAAGCAACCTTCCAGCAAGAACAGGGAGAACGCCACACACTACGGCCGTGGAGAATGCAAAGCGCATAGAAGAAATAGAAAAGTGGGTCACACGTTGATGGCAGTAAAACACCATTACCTGTCATCTTGAAGATGTGGTTAAATTTCCCATAATGACTTCAATCTTCACACGTGTTGCTGTCATTATCACCGTTCCAGTGCATCTCTGGGCTCCATCAATGACAGAGTGCAGGGTCAGGGAGCTTTGACACAAAGCAGTGACTTTGGCAGTGAGTGGTCAGCACTGCTGCCTGAGGAGCTGATGCTGAATTTATGGGAGGGAGAACAGAGAGCACTCGCAAAACGTCAGAGCAACTTGGAAGACAAAGAACAGTTCTCACAGTAGGTATGTTCTTTATGAAACAAGAGCTTGTGGGAAGGGTTTTCCATGGAATAAACCTGTATGTGTGTGGTATGTCTGCCTATACAATTATGGTAGCAAATTCCCATGTCTGCTCTCACACTTGTGAAGGGAAGGGAGCAGAAGTGCTTGAATATGCACTTGGCCAATAACTGCTCTTTATGGGGTTATGGACCCAGACCCTAGTGAGTTTTTCTGTACCTGTTCAATGGGTTGTGGCCTTCTCTACATCGTTCACTAGAAGACCCATCCTATTCAAATGGAAAGACTCCAGACGTTCAACAGTGTTTCAATGGTTCTCTCATATTACGTCCTGTTTAAGATCAGAAAAAAATTAGATATCAGATATTTGATTAATTGGTGAAACTTGACGACAGACGGTGACCTTTTGTGTCTTATTTCCATTTGATGTAAATGTTTTTAATGTGATTAGATGTACTCGCTCATCCAGATGAGATATAGTCTTACCTTTGTTGGTTGATTCACGGTAGGAATCAAAAGCTACAAAATATATGCAACCCTCAGGGAAAGATGATCAGCTGTTTTTTGTTTTTTTTAAATTAGAGTAGGTTAGATGGGGTTTTTATACAATACTTTTGATTTCTTTTCACTTCCACCCAGTGTCAATAGAGGGACCAAATTTATACTGTTTGAAGTTTTATCTTGATACTGTATATGTGATACTGTATTTTCAGTTTTGTTCCCTTTTCTTCATTGTACTGTATATATAAAAACCAAAGAAAAGATTGCTAAGATTGGATGTTCTCTCTGCTGGGTTAGCAGCAGCAAACTGTGAGACATGGCATGGCTCAACGGCCGCATCCAGGATCAATGCTGTGCTTGCAAAGCTGAAAGTTACTTGGGCAGCCTGCATACATGAAGCAGTCCAGATGTATAATGCTGCATTTCAAGTTTAAAGGAAGGCACGATCACTGTTTGGTCAAAATTGTCATTTGAATTCTCTATATTTGTCACTGGTTTTTGGAGCAGGCATGGTTAATAAACAAATAGAAATGGTGGTCTTTCACACCAATGAAGCTGAATATCATACATTACAATTATACTTTGGTATCACTTTGATAAAATTTACCAAAATAAATTGTTATAATGTTGAAGTGTGCAAGAGAAATTCAACCTTTGAATGTGAAATGATTGTACAGAACAATGAGTGGCCATGCTAAACAGAGATGAACTATTGAATTATACAGTGGGTCTTTATTGTTACCCAATGCGCCAGATTCATCCACGCAGCAGAGAGCTAGGTCATACATCATGATGAACGGTAAGGCCATGCTTTAACTCTGAAGGTAGCTGCAACCTGACAAGGGGATTAACTGTTCCTGGCCATGAATGAGGATGAAGATTAATTATTATCACATGATATACACTGATCGTGTTCCTTAGTCTCTGTCACTAAAGAACTGTGAAACTATCCTCAGGAATGTTCTTGCATGGTTTACACTTTAAGAATCCAAATCCATAATGAAAAAACCTCATGTCATTAACATAGAGAATACAACTTCATTCTTACAGAGAGTTAGGAATGGTTGGCCATTAAAATGGATTGTCCAATCCACTGCATTCAGGACACTCAGCATGGCCTCCTCTAAACTGATGAGACCAAATGCCGATTGGTGACTGCTTCGATGAACACCCGTACTCTGTTGTGGGTCTAAACATGAGCTTCCCATCGCCAACAATTTTAATTTAATTTTAACGATACAGCATGGTGGAAGGCACTACCAGCTGATGAAACATCTGCCACCCAATTACATTTGATTAACCACCAACTCTGTGAGTTTTTGTCATATGGGAGGAAAATGGAGCACCCAGAGGAAACCCATGTAGACCAAGGGAGAACGTACAAACTCCTTCCAGAGAGGGCCGATTCAAACTTGGGTCACTGGCACAGTAATAGTGTTGCACTCTCCACCACCCAACCACACCTACACAGATATGTCTGTCCTCAGCCGCATTCACAGACAGCAAAAGGTCAAACATCAATTTTCTTGTGGAGAGTCTTAAGCCTAACAGCATGAATACTGATTATTCTAACTTTAACTTATCCTAATTATGGTTAGTGTGAGAAACAGAAGTACCTTCACAGAAATTGCTTGAGACAAAAATTGAGAACAAAGAACATTTATTATACAACAATGCAAAGTTGGGTGCTTCCCCTTACCCTGGGAATACACACAGATACTGGGGCTGACCCAACTTTTATACATTTCATTTCAGTACATAGATACCTTCCCCCCAACATTCTTCTGCCTCCTGGATTGGTTTAGCATTAGGTAATTCTGCCCACGTGGATTCTAACTTCTTATCAGTTTATGTGTCTTCCTGCAAACTTGTTAGCCAGAGAAGTATCATGTCTTTGTTCTTCACTCATTAATCAATCCCTAAGACTTGCTAAAGCTATCTACTTGTTATCCTGTTTTGAAGATCCTTAGTTTATTACACTTTTACAACCCTTCCTCTCATTCCAGCATCCCTTCACCCTGATTTAACCCATAATACTTCATCTCTAATGAGCACTTGCTTGACTCCTCACATTCCAGTATCCCTTCACCTTAAGTTAACCCATAATACTTTATTCTTAATTGGCACTTGCTTGACTCCTAACATTCCAGTATCCCTTCACCTTAAGTTAACCCATAATACTTTATTCTTAATTGGCACTTGCTTCCAGTATCTCTGGACTCCTAACATTCCAGTATCCCTCACAGTTAGTGTAACAGTTAGGCAATGCTATGCCAGCGCCAATGACCTGGATTCGAATCCTACGCTGTCTGTAAGGCGTTTGTATGTTCTCCCAGTGTCTGGCTGATTTTTTCTGGGGCTTCGCTCTCTTCCCACCCTCCAAACCCGTACAGGGTTTGTAGGCTAATTGGTGTAATTGGGTAGCACAGGCTCGTAGGCCAGAAGGGTCTGTTACCATGCTGTTTCTCTAAATTAAATTAAAATTAAGTTAATTCCTCCCACCATCTGCTTCCACTGCATTAGCACAAT
Organism: Narcine bancroftii; assembly: GCF_036971445.1. Classification (NCBI taxonomy): domain Eukaryota; kingdom Metazoa; phylum Chordata; class Chondrichthyes; order Torpediniformes; family Narcinidae; genus Narcine; species Narcine bancroftii. Next base: position 68,192,410 of record NC_091475.1, read on the forward strand.
GATCAGGACCGGACCTGGGTGCGAATCCCACGCTGTCTGTAAAGCGTTTGTATGTTCTCCCCATATCTGCATGAGTTTTCTCCAGGGGCTCCAGTTTCCTCTGTGACAGAGTATATATAGGGGTATCGGGGAGGTTTGTTTAAGCAGGTCACACACGGACACTTTAAAACACAAAATTTTTGCAGAGAGCTCACAGACTCATGATGGACTGTTATTTGCAAGAGGCAACAATGTAGCAATATTCAGCAGCAGCTTTGTCTGTAAAAAAAGGTTGCTGTCTGGAAGAGCATGTGATCTTTGCAGGCAGAGGCAGAACAGCTTTGCTCTCAGAGTGGGAGGGAGTGAGAGAGGGAAGAGAGACAGACATTGGTTCCAGAGGGACAAGCTGGCAAGTTTAGGAAGACAGCCTGGTTAAAGGAGAGGACTGGCTGTCTGGTGTTTCCCTTGGAATAGGGGAAACAGAAAGGAACTCTGTGGTGACCTGAAAGAAAGAGGTTATCATCTGGAGAACTCTGAAGGGGGCAAGTTTAAAAAGGAATCAGTTGCGGCTGTCCTGGAACAAGAAATATCTCTCTCTGAAAACCAACAAGAACCCTTCTGAGTGGTAACCATTTACCTGTTAAGCACCAAAGCTTGGTGAACTTTATTAATGCACAGTACAAGTGACATTGGACTGTGAACCAAAGAACTATTTGAAACTTATATGCCCATCTCACTGACAAAAGACAAAGGAGGAAAAACCCAACACCCAACCCCAACCAACCAATTTTCCCTTGCAACTGCTGTAACCGTGTCTGCCTGTCCCGCATCGGACTTGTCAGCCACAAACGAGCCTGCAGCAGACGTGGACATTACCCCTCCATTAATCTTCGTCCGCGAAGCCAAGCCAAAGAAAAAGAAAAGAAAGAACACATTACACACACCTACAATTAGAATTAGAGGGGGATTACATAGGTTAAGTAAATAGAGATAAGTTAAAGTTTGAATCTGTTTTCATGTTCAAAGATAATTGAAAGCAACTTTTGTTTAAGTAACCCTTGGTAGTGGTGCATTACTGCTGCTGGATTTTGGGGTCCTCTGGACCTGTAACACCTCCCATTGTTCAAAATGTACCGGGGTGTAGGTTAATGGGATATAAATTGGGCAGCAGGGACTCATGGGTCAGAATGGCCTGTTACTCTGCTGTATTTCCAAATTTTTAAATTGTATGTCTAACTTTAACATTTTAAAATCTCTTCTTTACCCACTCCTGCCTTTAATTTTTCTCCCACTCTTTCATTTTTTTCTCTGCTCCCTTCCCAGTAGTCTTTCCTTCTCTCTGTGTCTCCATCTCTCACCATCTGTCCAACAGACCCTTCACCTCTGGACCCCTCACCCAGTTTTTCCTCCTTTATGCAATTCACCTTTTTATCTTTACTTTAGTCTCGATGAAGGGTGACTCCTAGAACATTGACTGACCATTTTACCCAAGGATGCGATTCTTTGCATTTCAAGTGGGGTCTTGTTGAAGAGTGACAAAAATACGACCAGGAGAACTCAGGCTGCCTGACTTCAATTGGACAAGGCACGAGAAATGTTGGCTCGCAATCTAATTTCTGGTCTTTGTCTTTACTGTGGAAGTGAATTTCCACTGTTGTAATAAAATGTCATCACACCAAGCGTGTTGATCTCTTACTGAAATGTCAATAAACATATTTCTAATCATGAAATAAAGCACATCATGATATGGAGTCAGTTTAGTGCTCACTGGTAAAACATTTCATTCTCCACAAGTGTCAAAGTTAAATTCATTTCAAAGTAGTAATTCAAATAAATATCATTAAATAGTGTGCCTTTAAGAGCTTTTTGAAACCCATTGCCTTCATTCATTAGTATTCATCATGGACTCAACCCAGCAATTACTGTCTCCACAGTCACACCGATGATACTTCAAAGAGCATTCAGCTTCTACAGCTTTGCCCTTTATCTGATGGCAAAGATAAATCACAGTGACCCTGCCAGTAGCAGGCACAGAAATTCTCTAATTATCAGTCTGTTCTGTTTGGCTGATAGAATGTCGAAAGTTGTATTTTTTTTGCCATCTAAACTGGACTGTTGCCCCTGATAAAATTAAGTATGGTCCGCAAACTATCAAACCATCATCAGCCTCCCTTTGCAGTCTGTTCTTCACTATAAGATAAGCAGATCTGTCAAAGTAAACCGCTTTTGCACACTTTCTCCTTAAAACTTCCATCATATCAGCCAAGCATAAGTATGCTGAGAAGTCTTGCCTTCAGAAGGATCACCAATGCATAAGGTACCTCAAAATTACCACATTTTAATTCTTCTGGCAACTTAATTAAGGATCTTAAGGTGAGGCACCTTTTTCATTTTCTTCATCAAGTTTCAGCCGTAATATCATTGACTGTAAAAAAAGATATTTCACACGGCATGGTTGGTGCAGCAGTTAGCGCAACGCCTTACAGTGCCAGCGATCGGGCCAGGGGTTCGTGCCCCATGCTGTCTGTAAGGAGTTGTATGTTCTCCCTGTGTCTGCATGGATTTTCCCCAGGGCTCCAGTTTCATCCCACCGTTTGAAATGTACTGGTGGGTGTTGGTTAATTAAGTATAAATTGGCACGAGCTCATGAGCTAAAATGGCCTGTTACTGTGCTGTATGTCCAAACTTTTAAAATTAAAATTTAAACTTAAAAATCTTTTTTGGATGTTTTGAATTTGAATGTTCAATGTCTTTCTCCCTTGCATGTGAAAATGTTTCTACTGAAGACATTGAATGCTTGACAACTTTAAAATCAATGGTTGGGCAAAGGATTGTGCAGGCTTGATGGTCCAGTTTGGAAGCCAAGGGGTTTCTCCGCTTGGATCATGCCAGATGGCCAGTGAGTAGATTCAGTGCTCATATGTAATTTTATCCAAGGTAATATAGGTTCCAACTAGCATTTTTGTTATTTCATCAGGCTACAAGAAACTCCCAAACCCATTCCCAACTTCTGGGCCGGGGCAGTTACTTGAACCATGTTCCAGTTTGTCTGGATTATGATGTACAAGTCTTCCAGGCAAAATAGTCAATACATCACAATTGCCACCTTTACTTAGGGCTGCAGCAAGCTATGATTAGAACCATAAATTGTGATCACCTGTCCCTGGGTGTTGTGACCTGGCATCATTGCTTCGCAATGTTTCATTCACCTTGACCTTGCTACATTACCTTCAGAGAAAGGATCTGGCAAAAGATACCTTTGTCTATCAATAAGCATCAATGCAGAACATCGCGCAGGCCCTGCAGAGAAAGGGCATGATTATTCCTGTGGAAAAGGCTCCCCAGCAGACTGTCAAACCCATCTGGCAAAATACCTTATTGTCAGAGTTCACAAGCAAGTGCAAAGTCCTCACCTGGCTGTCAGTGAGAGGGGGACCTCCTTTTTATTTAATATTTTAGTTCAACTTGGTGGTCAAACAAGTATCAAGAATTAACAGATGCATAAAGTGAAAAAGAGAAAGAATCATTGATACAAGTTGTCCATGATTCCAAATAACCCTATCCCTCCCCCCCAAATAAAACCCCCGAAAGAAGAAGGAAAATACTAAATAGAAGATAAAGAAAGAGAAAGTGAATTAAGCAAAAGAAATAAAGAAAGAAGGAAGAAAGAAAAGAAAGAAAGATCTCGAATATGGGAAAGAACAGGGACATAAAAATTTCACAAACATAATAAGTAAAATATTCAACCCTGCATTGTGCAAATATGGCTGACATATCTACAAAAACATGTTATACTTCTTCCTTAAATTATAAGTAATTTTCTCCAGGGGAACACAACTGTGCATTTCCACATTCCATCAGGCTATGTCCAGAGGGGAATCAGACTTCCAGGTAACCGCAATACACCTCCTGGCCACTGCCATTGCAACTTTAAGAAACTCTAATCGGTACTTGGGCAGCCTCATTTTAGGTCTTATGTCCACAATATTTCCTTGGAGAAACAATTCTAGATGTGATGGCAATTGCTTCCCAATAATCTGATTTAATAAAATTCTGAAATTTTCCTAAAAGTGTTTCACTTTAGAGCACGACCAGATGGAAAGTAAAACGGTACCTTTTTCTTCCCTGCACCTAAAACATATATCCAATATATTCAAATTTAATTTATGCAACTTCTGCAGGGTAAGATAAAAACTTATATTGCACCAATCTATATCTTACACTAATATTGGTCATGCAATCCTGACCTATGTCGGACCAGTTCTTATCATCAATACTGATATTCAAGTCTGATTCCCATTGTTGGGGCCTCCTTGTCAGATCCTTCCAGCACTGTTAGAGTCTCAATTGGGCCACTTGCTGATTTTCACTTTGCTGCATGAACAGATGGTGCATTTGCCAAGATCTGCAAACTGATTCAATGATCCTTGTCAAGGCTCACCCTGAGTAGTTGTATAGACAGGATGCTGATCCACAGCCTATTCCCAGGGACATACCATGAGATGGCTTTCAATAGGTAACAAACACAGCTGCATTATCTGAAATAAAAACAGTTAATTCTGGAAACACTCACCAGGTCACAGTGTAGGAGTTTAGAAACAGTTATTATTTTAATGGTAGGAGTTCTGAAACAGTTATAGAAGGTAGAAAGAAAAAAAGCAAAGAAAAAGCTAAAATGTTCTTTGTGTAAAATGGCACATGAAAAAGCAGAACAAAGTAAACAAGATAACAGAGGAATTTAAGCAGACAAATAAATATGCACATACACACAAAGAGCTTGTTTAATAGGGGGTGGGGAAAGGAGGTGTGAGCATGGGATAAGAGAAAGTTGGAGTCAGTCAAGAGTCAGACAAATAGGGAAAAGTGCCAAACCAATCCAAGAAGGACAAACGTAAGACAAATGTAAGGGGAGGTGAAGTGAAAAATTTATAAAAACAATGAGGCTTCCCACCCTCGGGGTACTTTCCCGAGGTAAGGGGAGAGTACCCAACCTTGCAATGTTGTAAATATAAATAAATGTTCTTTGTTCTCAACTTTTGTCTCGAGCATATTTTGTGAACGCGAAGGCACTTCTCACAACAGCATCTGTGGAACGAAAAATGTATGATGTTTTGAATTTATGACCTCCTTCTGAACAGATACTGCCTTCAATTTTTATTTTTTTTTAAATATAGGTATAGAGCACAGTAACAGGCCATTTCAGCCCATGAGTCCAGCCTGCCCAATTACACCCAAATGACTGACAAACTGCGGTATGTTTTGAACGGTGGGGGGGAACCCACGAGTCTGTGCCACCCAGTTTACTCCCAATTAACCTACATCCCAGCTACATTTCGAACGATGGAGGAAACTGGATCCCATGGAGAAACCCACGCAGACATGGGGAGATCATGGAAACTCCTTACAGTCAGCGCAGGATTCGGACCCTGGTCCCGATCACTGGTGCTGTAAAGGCATTGTGCTAACCGCTATGCCAATCGTTTCACCCCATTAGAAAATTTAAACTAATGTAATAATATTGTTATCAAAGGAATCCAGGACTATTTTGAATATTTTCATTAAATTAAGAATGTATAGTTATATTGATCACTGATATGACAAACCCTCGAAACGTCAGCAGTGAAACTTCATAGAACCTTCTGCAGCTGTGTACTGATTACTGCTTGCAAATAAGCAGAAACACATAGAGAGAGAGGATTTCCTTTTCTTGCTGGATCCGAGGACAGACGGTGAGGAATTGCTGTACTGGAATCGTGGTGGAATGCAGGGAAGACTACAGAAGTATGATAGGGCAGGTAAGAAATGGCAAAGAGCCCTGCCTGGCTGTGGGTTTGCCGGTATAGGCACCACCAACTCTAAACCCTGGACCGATCAGAAAGGGGCCACTACAAGCACGGGTGGAAGGATCTCCACAAGTCATTCTCCCGATTGCCACTTATGTGCTGAATTCCCGACCACTCCAGAGCCAGTGAAAGCAGACAACGCTACCATCACTCCCCCAGCAGCAGTTTGGGGAAACTCATATACTGGGGAGTACCACAGAGACCTGACGCTACCGCTGGGATCCCCCCTAAACCCACTGCAAATGTCCCAAAGCCAGAGAATCAGCCGTGCTTTTTTCTATGGACAAAGAAATCACCCAAGAGCCCTCTGCCCTGCCAGAGAAAATGTCTGTTCCAACTGTGGAAAACATGGGCATTATGGAAAAGTCTGCAGAAGCCCCAAGGCCACAGCCTCGGGCTGTACCTCCTGCTCTTTATGGCTATTGGTGTGCATTCTGGGGTCAGGTGTGTGAACAGGACAGACAGGCTGCAATGTTGTTTCTTCATAAGGCGTAGTGGGGGGGGGGGGGGGGGCGGCTGAGACCCGTTGTGCATTATTGTAATGCTTTCTAACTGGCACTGAAAATCTAACCCCAATAGTACCGGGGCACAGAGGTGAGGGAGTACTAGTAATTAAATAAATAAACTAATATGATGGTAATAACTTAAGTTAAGGCACCAGTGCCTGGTGAAGGTAATATCTGTTTAATTCTGTGCACAGTGTGGATGATTTCCTGAAACCAATGAACTTGGAGAAGTGAAGACTGAATGAATGGACAATGAAACAAATAACTTGTCTGAACACATACACATTATATACATGTGTGCTTAGAATTAGAAGAGGATTCAGTTAGGTTAAGTTAATAGTAATAAGTTAAATACTAATCTTATTACTGTCTATTAAGAAAATAAAGCCAGCTCTGTTTAAGAAGCCCTTGTCTTGGTGAATTTCTGTTGCTGCTGGTTTTTGAGTCCTTTGGGCCCATAGAAGTAGCAAGAGGGCATGCATCCCAATTTAGTTACATTCTTTGTGTTTCACCTGAGCCAACAGACATAAATCTATGTTCCCCTCAAATACATCGATCTTATTTGACGCAATTAGTCATTAGTCATTAGGGTCATGCCATTTATTCAGATTATTCTCTGAGTAAATAAATCTCTGAAACATAATTTTCAGATTTAGTCAAAACATCTAATCCAGTGGTTCTCAACCTTTTCCTTTCCACTCACATCCCATTTTAAGTAATCCCTATGCTATTGGTGCTCTGTGATTAGTAAGGGTGTGGTGATATGTAATTACACCACTAGGTCACCAGGGGTCATCCCGGTGACCTTGTATATAAAGCAGTCCAGAGCTGCAGTCTAGCTTTCCAGGTTTGTCTTGCAGAGAGACAAGACCTCCAAGTGTACATATTAGTTCATTAAAACTGTCTTATACCCACACTGCTGGTGAGGTTATTGTCAGTACAATTTAATAAACTAATATGATAGCTTCTAGGATGTCCAATGTGCATTCCTGACCACCTGGAGACTCTTCCTGAGGAATGGAATCTGGGGACGACAGACAGGCTGCAGTGTTGTTTCTTCATAAGACATAGTGGGGGGGGGGGGGAGGAGACCCGTTGTGCATTATTGTAATGCTTTCTAACTGGCACTGAAAATCTAACCTCAATAGTACCGGGGCACAGAGGTGAGGGAGTACTAGTAATTAAATAAATAAACTAATATGATAGGTTCTAGGATGGAAGCTGCTTCTGCTTCAACGTACATTCCCGACCACCTGGGGACTCTTCCTGAGGAATGGAATCCGGGGACGACTAGCACGCACGTGCATCCGAGGACAGAGACGGTGAGGAACCGCTGTACTGGAATCGTGGTGGAATGCAGGGAAGACTATAGAAGTACGATAGGGCAGGTAAGAAATGGCCAAGAGCCCTGCCTGCCCGTGGGTTCACCGGTACAGGTGCCGCCAACTCTAAACCCTACTTAGACAACATGACAATCTGTGGCCAGACTCAGGAGGATTATGATACAAATTTAAAATGCTTCTTCCAGGCAGCCAAGGAAAGGAACCTATCATACAACAGGGACAAATGCGTCTTTAGCGCCAGGAAGTTGCCAATCCTGGGCTATATTGTGCAGAATGGGAAATCAGCCCAGATCCAGCCCGTATGCACCCTCTCCAAGACCTCCCAGTGCCACACATACTGAAAGCACTAAAAAGGTGTTTGGAACTGTTCACTTAAGGGTGCCCAACTAAGCCGCCCACTTATAAAAGCCTCAGTTTTCCCACTGTGCCCAGCAGCCACCAGAGCATTCAGGGACATTAGGGACCATATCACTAAATCTACCATGCGGTCCATATATGAGTTGATCCCATTTCAAGTAGAAACAGATGCATCCGATGTGGCTCTGGCAGCCACCCTAAACCAAGACGGACGACCAGTGGCCTTTTTCTCACAAACCCTATAGGGGTCAGAGGTAAGACACTCAGCAATAGAGAAGGAGGCCCTAGCCATTGTGGAAGCAGTAAAGTTCTGGCGACATTATCTGGCGTGCAAACACTTCACCCTCGTCACAGACCAACGGTCTGTGGCTTTTATGTTCGATAACCAGAACAGGGGGAGAATTAAGAAAGACAAAATCCTGCGCTGGCAGATAGAATTGTCTACATTTAACTACGACATTCTATACCACCCCGGCAGACTCATCGAGCCCCTGGACATGCTGTCCAGCGGCACTTGTGCCATCTTTAACCACATGTCCCAGTTACAGAATTTGCACAATGAGCTGGGCCACCCAGGGGTCACTAGACTGTTTCACTTCATTAAAACCCAAAACCTCCCATTTTCGGTAGAGGAATTGAGGTCAGTGAACAAGAGCTGCCCCATCTGTGTGGAGTGCAAACCGCAATTTTACCAGCCAGACAAAGCCACCCTGATAAAAGCTACCAAACCTTTTGAGCGCCTTAGACTCGATTTCAAAGGCCCGCTCCCGTCCAATAATAGAAATGTCTATTTCCTAAACGTAATAGATGAATATTCCCATTTCCCCTTCGCAATCCCGGATGTATCAGCAGCCACTGTTATAAAATGCCTCCAACCCATCTTCAGTGTATTTGGGTACCTGAACTACATACACACAGACAGGGCTGCTGCATTCATGAGCGCAGAAGTACAGCAGTACCTGCACAAGGTAGGGATTGCTACCAGTCACACTACAAATTACAATCCCGGGGGAATGGACAAGTCGAAAGGGAAAATGCCACTCTTTGGAAAATGGTCCTCTTGACTTTAAAAGCAAAAGACCTGCCTGTTACTAGATGGCAAGAAGTGTTGCCAGAAGCCCAATACTCTATACGTTCTTTGTTGTGTACTGCCACTAACATGACCCCACATGACCGTATCTTTTCTTTCACAAGAAAAGCCACGACAGGCACAGTGGTGCCTAAATGGATGATGACACTGGGACCTGTTCTTCTCCAGAAGCACTGCAGACCCCACAAAGCGGACCTGCTGGTGGATCAAGTGGAGTTGAGGCACGCAAACCTCAGTACGCCTTCGTCACATTCCCAGATGGAAGAAAAGACTCGGTGGCCACCAGGAATCTCGTGCCGGCCGGATGTGTGAGCAACGCAGAGGAAACACAGATGTCTACGGATCAACAAGGAGTGCAGCAGCAGTCACTAGAACAGTTGTCCTTCAAGTCACCCCAGAGGATTATACCACCCACCCTGGAAATCAGGACCCTGGATATGCCTGCCCTACAAAATATCACCACCCTAGACTTGATGGCAGGACGTAATCCCATACAAGAGAATCCCCAGCCCACACGGCCACATGACCATCTAGTACTTCCCACTCCCACACCTCCACCAAGAAAGGCTGAAAGGCAGACCACACTCCCCACCCCTATACCACTACCAAGGAGGTCCAGAAGGCAATGGAAGCCACGAAAAATTTTGGACATGAACTTACAAACAAGGGGAGGAGGATGGGGGGGAGGGAATAATTTTTTTAAGGTGGGGGTGAATATGGTGATATGTAATTACACCTTTAAAATGACAAAATTGTTTGGTTGAGCTGTTAAAGACACATTTCCACAGTAGGTGATTCAATAGGCCCTTTCAAGCAGGGAAAAGACGTGCCTCTCTGAATGCTCCGAGGTGCCAATTCCAGCCATTCTCGGGGAAGGATAATCAGTGAGACGCAGTGCTCTGCCGCCTGATCTTCGTCCGCGAAGCCAAGCCAAAGAAAAGAACTAGGTCACCAGGGGTCACCCCGATGACCTTGTATATAAAGCAGTCCAGAGCTACAGTCTAGCCTTGCAGGTTTGTCTTGCAGAGAGACAAGACCTCTTAGTGTATATATTAGTTTATTAAGGCTGTCTTATACTCGCACTGCTGGTGTGGTTATTGTCAGTACAAAGGGATTGCTTAAAGTGGGATGTGAGTGGGAAGGGAAGGTTGAGAATCACTGCTCTTGACCCAATTGTTAGTCAAATATTTTACTTGAGAAAAATTATCATTGGTCCATTTCCTTTTGGAGTTATGAAACCCTGCACATAACGAGTCAATTAGGGACAATTCAAACAGTGGTTTTCAAAAGTTTTCTTTCCATCCACATACCACTTTAAGTAATCCCTTACTAATCACAGAGCCCCGATGGCATTGGGATTACTTAAAATGGAATGTGAGTGGAAAGTGGAATGTGAGAATCCCTGATCTAATCTTTAGGCCATTTCATGAGGCTGGCTACTAGACCGGATTGAAAACTTAAAAATTAACTTTCAGAGAGCAGCCCTAAAAGGCTGCTCCAGCATCCCATTCTTATCGAGAAGTGCCTCGTAGTGCCCTCTGGAGCCAATGGAGGCGGGACAACGGGTGCTGAAGCACCACCAGTCATAAATACGTGGCAGAGCTGTCTTCCCTACTCATAATCACCCACGAAGCTGGAACCACTGTGTTTCCCAGAACAGTTCCAGTTGCATGGGGGATTATGGGTAGGGAAGACAGCCATTGCTCTGTCGTATTTTGAGCCACAAAGAATGGCCCCAAAGGCCGAAGTGGCCTGGTGTGGCTGTCACAGCCCACACCAGCCGCCCCCTGACAGCTCCTACTGCCCTAACGGCTCCCAGTGCCCCAATGGTACCACTATCCCACCAGTCACTGTTTCTCTGACAGCTCCCGCCTGCCACCCTTGCCTTGGAAGGAGAGGGGTGAGTGGGGAGATGGGTCGCAGGTTGACGGTATCATCAGCCTGCCCCTAATCAGCCATTCGCAGTGGCTATACATTCAGCTCAGGCGGCAGAGCACTGCGTCTCACTGATTATCCTTCCCCGAGAATGGCTGGAATTGGCACCTCGGAGCATTCAGAGAGGCACGTCTTTTCCCTGCTTGAAAGGGCCTATTGAATCACCTACTGTGGAAATGTGTCTTTAACAGCTCAACCAAACAATTTTGTCATTTTAAAGGTGACTTCTCATTGTTTCTTCAAAGTTGTATTAAAATAGAAGAATTTATTTAAAATGCATTTGAATAGACAGAGTTGTGCCACATCCTGGGAATAATATTGTCTGAGTAGCAGTCCTTTGCACAACATAAAAGGCCTTCTGTGCCATGCACACATTAAACGACGTGGTTTGTCATCAAGGCTCCAAAGGATCTTTACAGTCTGAATTAAATAACAGGAACAATTAATTTTAAGAGGTTCTCTCAAATAGCTTCACATAATGTCTAAGGAGCTTCCAGAGAAATAAAGTATGTTATTTTTTAACCTTTCAGGCTGCATTCAAAACAGGGCAGTGGTTTATCAATTAACTCTGCTGCCACACAAATCCGGAGACTGGCTTTAATCGTGATTTGGCGCCATCTTTGTCAAGTGACTGTGTGGGTTTCCTCCGGATGCTCCAGTTTCCTCCCATGTGCTGACTGATAGAGATATTGTAAATTGTATCTCATGACAATGTTTGAATAACCCAATTTCAAACAATTTGTTTGAATACAGATCAGAGTTACGTTGACCAAGGTTATGATGAGGTCTGCATCTCTGTAGTTTCAGTTAAAATCAAAGGAGGCATTAATGAGCAGGTGAGAAACACGAAACTACTGATGCTGGAATCTTGAACAAACCTTGAGCTGCTGGAGTAACTCAGCAGGTAGGCACCACCCATGGATGGAAATGGGCAGTCATTGTTTCAGGTTTCAATATTTTAATTTTTAATTTAGAAAAACATCATGGTAATACATAAAAACCTAAGAAATCCGGCCCATCGAGCCTGCTCCACCATTCAATGTGATTATGGCTGATCTGATGATCGGCTCATCTCCACCTACCTGCCTTTTCCCCATATCCCTTAATTCCCCTACTAAGGAAAAATATCCCACCTTGAGGTTCCCTTCACAGTTTCAGAGGGCAGCAAATCTCTCAGATTCACCACCCTTTGGGAAAAGCAATTCCTCCTCATCTCTGTCCTAAATCTACTACCTGAATTGTAATGCTTTGAACCCTAGTTCTAGTCTCCCCCACCAATAGAAGCAACGTACCTACCTCTATCTTATCAATACCTTTCAGAATTTTATACGTTTCTATCAGATTCCCTCTCATTCTTCTAAATTCCAGCAAGTACAGTCCCAGACAACTCAATCTCTCCTCACACCTCATCTCTAGAATCAACCTGGTGAACCTCCTCTGCACCGCCTCCAAAACCAGTCCATCCTTCCTCGAGTCAGGAGAGTAGAACTGTACGCGGTTCTCCAGATGCAGCCTCACCAGGACCTTGTACAGCTGCAGCAGAACCTCCCTGTTCCTAAATTCCATCCCTCTGGCAATGAAGACCAACATTCCATTTGCCTGCTGCACCTCAAACCA